>NC_060128.1:180137801-180445755 GCF_021461395.2 Schistocerca americana | reverse complement strand
TATAATGCTTAATGACTGTTAATATTTTGAGATGTACGAAAAGTGGCCAACAGTCCTCTAATCTACCAGCATTGCTCATTGCCTGTCCCACCTTCTTTTAAATTTTTAGAATTTAGCTGAGGTGAGGAGAAAATCCCCATATCAGCAGTCTATTCGCTATATGTGACTGAAAGAGTCCAAAATAAATAACTCTTAAATATTCTTTCGTTACTAAGCTTCTCAGTTTCCTCATTAAATTGGTAACATGAGACATTTTTGTTCAGGTATGCAGATGTGTGTTTTACAAGTTAACAAGTCTACTTGAATTCCTAGTATTTTAAATGCTTTCACCTCTATCTCTTTTGGCAATTCCAGTACAATCTGCTGGTTTTTATCAGCGTTGAAAAGCAGTTGAGGAGAAGCAACTTAGCGCTGCTTCCATGTCATATTGTATCATATCTTGGAGAACTAATGTGTTCTCATGCTGTGCTAGGAAAGTTGTGTCATTGGTGTAACAAATAACAGAACTGAGAATACAGTGGGGTAAATCATTGACTGGAATAATAAAAAAAGAAGGGCCCAAAGACAGAACCCTTTCAACTCCTTTGGATGTTTCTGACAGGGACAAACTGTTTCCTGTTTTTGGGTATGATTGCAATAGCTTCCAGTGCAGTCTTGTACACCATTTGATTTGAGTTTAGCAAATAAGATTTCATGAAAAATTCAGTGAAATGCCTTGCTTAAATCACACAAAAAAGTGAATATTTTTACTCTTAAATGCTATTATTACTTCATTCACAATTGAGAGAAGAATAATGGTAGTATTTCTTCCCTTGCAGAAGCCAAATTGGCTATTAGAAAGTGTATTAACCGAATTAAACTAGTTGTTTAGTTGGTTACAAATAAGAGACTGAAAATATGAATTATTAAAGCTGGTAGTAATTTTTGAGATAGTTTTTGTCTCCTTTTTTGTACACTAGAATAATTTTCGGTACTTTTAGTATTGTAGTAAACATTCAAAACTCTAGACATCTTTTAAAAAAAGAGATGCCAGTGGTTCACTAATTATATGCTCTGTTTTTCTAATTGGACAAAGAAGGGTTTTCTATGCTCATACAGTTTGGGAACTTTGGCACCACTTCTGTAATCTCATTAGGTGTGTTTGTCCTCTGTTTAAAGCTATAGTTCCAACATTGGTGTCACTTAACCAGATTAGTTGCATTAGTACTTGTAGTTTTAATTTTGTCCCTAATATCGCTTACAGAATCCATATAAAATGATTAACTTTATCCAGGTCAAGAACTATATTATGTTCATGATATGTGCGATGCTTTTGTGCCACATTCCATGCAGATCTGTACTTATTAGGAAAACCTTCAATGTACTTTTCATATGCTGTTTTTGTTGCCATTCTAATCTTAGGTTTGTAGGTTCTCTTGCATTCACGATAAGCTTTGTATAATTTGTCTTTCTGTTCAGTTCCATATTTAGGAGAATTTTTGTATATTCAATACAAAGATAATATATTTTGTCTAATACTGGTAAGTTCATATTTCTACCACTTAATGCTCTTCTTTATAGGTTCTTTTTTATGACTGATTTTTACATGAGGACAACAAGTATAGTATCTAAGTAAATTTAATGGAATTCTCAAAAGCAATTTCAATTTGATTTATTCCCTTTCAACACTAGTACATATAATCCCACTTAACATTTCTAAGTTTATGAATGAATTGGTTTACTACTTTTTTCTTCTATGTCACCTTTTCCTTGGGATTGACACCTGCATTAGAAAAGAATGCTTCAGTTTTGATTTGGTTAAGCCTAAGAAGTGCTGCATCAGAGTCTGTAAATCCCCTTATCAACAATGCTGACAGTCTGCAAATACCTTTCAAAGTTAATAGTGATGTCACCTATACATGCTCCATCACATGTGGCATTTATATCGCTACAATATATTTTGAACATTTAGGAGGGGTTGAAAAACGACTTAGTGACTTACTCATTCTCGTTTCCCATTTCCTTATTGAATTCCCCAGGAATAGCTCGGGAATGATGGGAGCTGAAAAGTTTGTGAGACTGAAGTAGCATGGGACAACGGCGGCCGTAATATGACGTTGGGTTTTTGTTGCTTGTTGGGGTCGTGTCAGAGATATGAAAGTCAAATTTGTTTTCTTAAATGGGATGCCATAATTTGGTACTTATCTTCTGATAGCAGCTATCGAGACGAATTCAATGATGTGTAACAGTAAGATCTTTGAAGGTCAATGAAGGTCACAAAGGTGGCATGATCGTCTATTTAGAGAATGTGTTCAAAGTGATGACCATTGGTATCAACACAGTGCTGCAATCTTCTTATCATGGATTGAGTGGTGTTCCTTATCACACAGTGTCGAACTATCATGGCACGACTTTGACGTATTCAGTTCACTACTTTCTTCTTGAAGTTATGTGACATCCATCTTCAGCGTGCTGGTAATAAACTGTAAACTGGAAATATGTTCGTTCATCTTTGCAATTTTGTCTTTACAAGTAGCACACTATTTCTTTTTAACATTAAAATTTGTTTTTTCTCGGAGTCACATTACGAATTTTCATGCTAGTGAAGAGCATTAAAGGCATTTTTATGGTTATCTAGTTTGTACAGTTTTATCAGTTCTTTCTGTCAAATAAACATTTCATCCATTTCAGGTGGACAACCCTAGAAGATAAATCTGTTTGCTACCACTGAACAAAAATATGCAGAATATGCAGCCACTCTTGTCTTCATGTCAACACAGTGATTGATTTGATTGATTGGTATGTTTATTCATCCATATAACAATATAAATTGTGAGGATGTTGCCAATCTTGTCTTATGAACTAAAACATACGTGGGTTTTTACAATGTTTACAATTCAATTGCCGGCCGAAGTGGCCGTGCGGTTAAAGGCGCTGCAGCCTGGAACCGCGATACCGCTACGGTCGCAGGTTCGAATCCTGCCTCGGGCATGGATGTTTGTGATGTCATTAGGTTAGTTAGGTTTAACTAGTTCTAAGTTCTAGGGGACTAATGACCTCAGCAGTTGAGTCCCATAGTGCTCAGAACCATTTGAACCATTTTTTTTTTACAATTCAATTCTCAGAATTTTTACAGGTCAGTTCTTACAATATTTATAATTATGCCATATGCTGTCGCTTTATATAGGCCTATGTGGTATTTGTGTGCACGAAATAACTATCTACAATTATTCTAAATACTTATTTACCTTTATTACAACTTTTGCTTAATAAATATGTTTTTAGCTTTTGGCTAAATACATCAAGTTTCATTTCATGTGGCAGGCTGTTGCGCAGTTCTGTGTTTTGGACTCGTTTTTCCTGTTTAGGTATAGGTAGTGACTGGATCTTCTTTCATGGTCATGTATTGAACTGTTTGTAGCATACAGATGAAAATTTTTTCTTACATACATTATAATCTGGAAAATGTATTCACGTGGGACAGTCACAATTTCTAGTTTTTTTTAAATAAATCAGTACAATGAGCTCTATTGCTGATATTTGTTATTATCCGTACAGCTCTTTTCTGTACCTTGAAGACAGACTGAATATTCCCATCACTTGTTCCCCAAAACATGATTCCATAACTGAGGTTTGACTGTGTATATGCAAAATATATCATTTTGAGGTATGAAGTATTGTGCACTGGTGTATTTGTACAGCATAACATGCTGTGGATAATTTCTTTGTTAATGTCCATTTCAGCTGACGATCTGCCTTCAACCCCAAGAATCTGGTATCCATTACACATTCTATTACATCATCATTAATTATAATTTACCATCACTGTGTATTTTACTCAATTGGAAGTACATATAATAAGTTTTCTTTATGCTTAAAGTTACTTTATTTTTCAGTGACCACTTGTGAACATCTTTGAGTTACCTCTTCTGTCAACTGTGTTGGAGTATTGGCTATGATCACTATGTTGCTGTCATCAGCGAATAGTATTCTTTCCCCACATCTGATACTCTGCAGAAAATCGTTAATGTAAATAAGAAAAAAGGATTGGCCCTAATATACTACCTTGTGGGACGCCTCTATTAATATGTTTTGGATCTGATAAGTATTTCAGTAGAAACTCTTTCTGCAGTATGTGAAATCTCAGCATGCTACATCCGGTTTTCTAGGTAGGACTTAAACCACTTCTTAACCACACCTATTATTCCTAGTAACTCTAATTTATGTAATAAATGTGGTCCACTGTATAAAATGCCTTTGATAAGTCAAAGAAAATTCCATTCACGTGGTCGCCTTCGTCCAGTGCTTTAATTAAGAATGACCTTTGTAGTTTGTGCGATAGCCGATTCTGTACCTCTTTTGGGCCTGATATCATGTTGTTCTTTGCAAAGAAGGTTATACTTATTTAGATACTACATTAACCTATTTTTCATTACTTTTTCGAGAATTTTGGAAATGGTGGACAGTAGAGAGATAGGTATGTAGTTTTTTTTTTTTACATTTTCTGCATCACCATCTATAAGTATGAGTATTATTTTCGCTTACCTTAGGTCTTCGTAAAAACATCCAAATTTGAATGATTCCTTGATTATTTTTGTTGATGGAGCTTTTAAGGAATTTGCACATTTTGTAAGAACACAGGCTGGAATTTCATCTAGACCAGTTGATTTTTTATGTTTTAATTTGTTTATAACTTGTGCGACCTCTTTCTCAGTTGTCGGATAGAGTGATCCTAACGGCAAAACGTACTGTACTAGGCGTCTTGGTTATTTTATCTATGTGTTGACTCCATTTTACCTTGTTATCGTCCAGGATCCCAAGAATTTTTACACGAGGTGGTTCATTAACCGCAAACAACTAGTTCGGGTTCGACTACTATCGATTTTCGTGGTCGCACCTTTAGCACATCATTTTGACGTCACTTCTGCGCCAGATTCGAGTGACACAAAGTTCTGTCAGGTAACTGTGGAGGGTGACGTGTGGTCGTCGTGTTCGGAACTGATGCCGTGAGGCATTGTCAAGGTAAGTACTGTTGCTGTAGTTAACTGATTTTCAGAATTTCAGTGTATTATCTATCGCTCATGTTATTTGCGTGATTTGACATTTAGCTGTTGATGTAAACTGTGAGGAAGGAGAAACTTTTGCGCTAAAGTATTTAATTTCATGCAGCATGGAAAATAAACCAGAAGCGGTAGGCGGTGACGGATCAAAAGACGAAACTGTGGAAAGTGGTGAGTACATTTGGACTGTTGTATTATCTGATATTAGTGGCGGAGCTGTTCAGAAGTACAGTACTTATTACATTATTCGTGTATTTTAACACGATAACACTAAAACGGGGGGGGGGGGGGGGGGTGTGCGGCAGAAATGTTACATTGTTACTAAACCATCGTAAGTTTTACTACTCCATATTTTATTCAAAGGAAGGCAGTATGCATAGTTAGGCACTAGATAACTCCAATTATGCCCTGTTTTACCTCCTACACTTTCAGTACTGTCGATAACCCCGAATTAATATCAACTGCAATCGTAAATCTTACAAAGGTTTTATAGTCTGGACTTGAAGGAATTCTTTGTGTCGCGTGGGATTAATGTACGCCGATAGTAAGCAAAGTTGGAGGTTTAGCTTATTGATGCTTGACTAATGTGCCGCTGGACACGAAAACGTAATTTGCTTTGTGTTATTGGTTTCATTCGAAACACAGAGAGAAGTTGCATTTAGTGCCGGAACAATCAACAGATTTGACTTACTGCATTATAAGGGACATATGTTGGCTTGGTGTGGCTTTCGTCGCATGTCTTCTCACTGGCGCCCATAATTACAAAACCAAATGACCACATTCAAACTTCAGTTTTGGGTCACGTTTTTGGGGAAAAGTGTTGGGAGTGTGCAGACTATCTTAAAGGTACAGAAAAGGGCCACACGGATGGTAGTAAGTAGTAGTAGTAGTAGTAGAGCCCTTTTATTGTCACTACTAAAACCTAAACAGGAATATCAAGTAAACACAGAATAGTATGCTATATAATGGCCTACGACTGTGACGGGCTGTAATGGGACATTATACATGTAAATGACCTGTCTGGCGTTACCTAAAGGCTGAAAACATAGGCCTACTTATTGTGTGAAAGCTGTTACACTGTAGGCCTAAGTATTTAAAATGACCATAGCTAGCCACTTCATGTTGTTGAATACCCAATATATTAAGCAACAATAAGGCATACTAATTACAGGAACTGTAAGCACTGAAAGAATCAGTTTATTTCATAAACATTGTAGCAACAATTGACAAAATTGATATGATTTGTACTTTTTTACAGATGAAAAAATGTCAGTCGATCAATCAATAACAATTAACAGCACAGGGGAATCATGCTAAAATGTACTGTTGAGGTAAACACCTTTAAACACTAGAGTAAAAGAGTTCTGACAAATCAGTTTTAAATTTATTACTTGTAAATTGATAACGTCTGTGATCTGGTAAAAAAAACTATAAGCATAGGCAAATTCAGAATTTGATAGTCTCTTTTTACCAGTATGGACAGTGAAAAACATTGAAGTTTGGGGTTGCCTGTTATCTGTTTAATCACTTTATGCTCTTTAATATATTGTGAAAAATCTGTTAACTTATGCCCTTTTGTAAGACTTACTTGAATTTCGTCTTTGTGCATTGTAAAAGTGAGCCTACTTTGTAAAGATATTATGTATGGTAGGAAATATGTATGTGCATATTTGAAAACATTCTACACTGTTTCAACCACATTTTCAGAAGGTGCAGGAAGAAGCTGCCTTTCACACAGACCGAATCTGACAGACTTATCAGATGAGTTGCTGCTGATGGTGCTGCGACTACTGCCACCTCGCGACGTGCGTTCGCTCGGGCTGGTGTCGTCAAGGTTTGCTAATGTTGCTGCCGACCCTTCATTGTGGGTATCTCCAGACTTCAGTCATGTGAGAGGAATGACTTGCAGACAGTTCTGTGAACGGTACATGCCATTCTTGGGTCCGTGGACAACATCGCTGACTACTCGAGGTCCTCTCCTGTTCGTCGGAGTAGCGAGGTACTTAAATGATGAGGCTTTAGACAGGTAAGCTACACAAACACTGCAAGGTGGTTTCATTTCAACAAACACGGTGAGCAAATTTAAAAATAGCAGCATTCTGTGCAAAAAGCTTTAGTACACGCAATACCAACTAATTTGGTAAGCATACACTGCAGTTGACATTCTGGATGAAAGTGACTTGTTGATTTCAAAGGATAGTGATGATGAAATTGGAAATACAGAAGCTTCCGATCCTGCCAGTCTGCTTTGACCCAAGACGTCACAAATATGGCGGAAACGACCATAAACCATGATTCCAATATGGTGCATATAAAGTCATTACGTACACATTATGAGGACGAAAATACACTGAAAAACACACACACACACACACACACACACACACACACACACACATTCCACAAAAAGCCCAGTGACACTAACAGGTCAAGTGCGGGAAATAGGGGGTTTTTGGGTGGGAACAAACTAAATATAAACAAATTTAGACACCCACCCCCATACAAATCCAAGCAAAATGACGAAAAAAAGAAATCACAACTCCCCAAATACCACTAAGCACAATATCATCTGGAATCTGACATTCCCTTGACCTATACAGGGTGTTACAAAAAGGTACGGCCAAACTTTCAGGAAACATTCCTCACACAAAAAGAAAGAAAATATGTTATGTGGACATGTGTCCGGAAACGCTTACTTTCCGTGTTAGAGCTCATTTTATTACTTATCTTCAAATCACATGGAATGGAAACACACAGCAACAGAACGTACCTGCATGACTTCAAACACTTTGTTACAGGAAATGTTCAAAATGATCTCCATTAGCGAGGATACATGCATCCACCCTCTGTCGCATGGAATCACTGATGCAGCCCTGGAGAATGGCGTATTGTATCACAGCCATCCACAATATGAGCACGAAGAGTCTCTACATTTGGTATCGGGTTTACGTAGACAAGAGCTTTCAAATGTCCCCATAAATGAAAGTCAAGAGGGTTGAGGTCAGGAAGTGTGGAGGCCATGGAATTGGTCCGCCTCTACCAATCCATCAGTCACCGAATCTGTTGTTGAGAAGCGTACGAACACTTCGACTGAAATGTGCAGGAGCTCCATCGTCTATGAACCACATGTTCTATGGTACTTGTAAAGGCACATGTTCTAGCAGCACAGGTAGAGTATCCCGTATGAAATTATGATAACGTGTTCCATTGAGCGTAGGTGGAAGAACATGGGGCCCAATCAAGACATCACCAACAATGCCTGCCCAAACGTTCACAGAAAATCTGTGTTGATGACGTGATTGCACAATTGCGTGCAGATTCTAGTCAGCCCACACATGTTGATTGTGAAAGTTTACAATTTGATCACGTTGGAATGAAGCCTCATCTGTAAAGAGAACATTTGCACTGAAATGAGGATTGACACATAGTTGGGTGAACCATTTGCGGAAGTGTACCTGTGAAGGCCAATCAGCTGCTGATAGTGCCTGCCACACTGTACATGGTATGGAAGCAACTGGTTCTCCCGTAGTACTCTCCATACAGTGACGTGGTCAATGTTAACCTTGTACAGTAGCAACTTCTCTGATGCTGACATTAGGGTTATCGTCAACTGCACGAAGAATTGCCTCGTCCATTGCAGGTGTCCTCGTCGTTCTAGGTCTTCCCCAGTCGCGAGTCATAGGCTGGAAGGTTCCGTGCGCCCTAAGACGCCGATCAATTGCTTCGAACGTCTTCCTGTCGGGACACCTTCGTTCTGGAAATCTGTCTCGATACAAACGTACCGTGCCATGGCTACTGCCCCGTGCTAATCCATACATCAAATGGGCATCTGCCAACTCCGCATTTCTAAACATTGCACTGACTGCAAAACCATGTTTGAGATGAACACTAACCTGTTGATACTGCATACTGATGTGCTTGATGCTAGTACTGTAGAGCAATGAGTCGCATGTCAACACAAGCACCGAAGTCAACGTTGCCTTCCTTCAATTGGGCCAACTGGCGGTAAATCGAGGAAGTACAGTACATACTGAAGAAACTAAAATGAGCTCTAACATGGAAATTGAGCGTTTCCGGACACATGTCCACATAACATCTTTTCTTTCTTTGTGTGTGAGGAATGTTTCCTGAAAGTTTGGCAGTATCTTTTTGTAACACCCTGTATAGCTCAAAAACATATCCTGATACCAATACCAACATTAACAGCCACACATTGGGATCGAACACTTCCCTTGACCTGTTATCCTAAAGGCATCTCAACATACAGCCGACGCTGTTCAGAGACGCCGGAACTTTAAGCCAGCCTCATTTCTTCACGACACACTGAACACTTCATGATTTCATCCAAAAATACGAATAGTTGAAGAAATTTTATTAGAGGCAACGCACTGTCCCCCGTCATAGCCAACAACTGAAAACTGTTGACCCTGTCAGTCATATCCATACTTACTAAAGACGTAAAAAAAAACAATTTACCAAATTTCACACACGATGCCACACTCGCAAACTAAACCAAAAACATCACCTAACACACCACCAGAGAGCACCACCGACCGAGCGAGGTGGCGCAGTGGTTAGCACACTGGACTCTCATTCGGGAGGACGACGGTTCAATCCCGCATCCGGCCATCCTGATTTAGGTTTTCCGTGATTTCCCTAAATCACTCCAGGCAAATGCCGCGATGGTTCCTTTGAAAGGGCACGGCTGACTTCCTTCCCCGTCCTTCCCTAATCCGATGAGACCGATGACCTCGCTGTTTGGTCTCTTCCCCCCAAACAATCCAATCCAATCCAAGCACCACCGATCACATCAAAACGACACCTACAAACACGCCACTCTCACAAACTAAATTCCGCACCAGCATGACGTCACACACCACAACAGCCTTACGTCACGGGTCAAAGCTGACGGATGGGATCGGACGCTTGGTTGACCCATGAAATTTTGTTGGAAGTTATTTTGTAAAGCATTTTGGGGAGTGTGTGTATGACACGAGAAGATCCGGCATTACAGAAGTCAGACTCCACCCACCTGCTTTGACCCATGACCTCATAACTATGACAGTGTATACAAAATGACGTCGATGTCACTACATATACAAGCCAACAAATGTGAACAAAAGTTAAAATGATACAACGCCTCAGCCCCAAAAAAAGAAAGCTAATGGGACAACCACGCAAAATTATGGGTTTAGGGAGAGACAAGCTAAATATGACAATAAAAACACTGCAGCATTCAAAAACAAATAGTGTCCAAAAAAATCTAAATTACAGAATATTGCTACAGCAAAAGACAGGAGTTAGACATTTTCCTTGACCTGCATAGCTCAACCGCAGATACAGATACCAAAAAAACCAACATCTACTACCCTGCAAAGGGGAATCTGACATTTTCTTTGACCTATATAACTCAAATGCAACTATCAATGCCAAAAAAACAACAGTTACATCTCCAAAAAGTGGGCCCAAAAAAACTCAAAAACCCAAAAATCCCAGATTCACTACATCAAGTAAAACACAACCGAGCTACCATAAATGTACAACACACAAAACTTTAGCAATTGCTATAGAATAAAATCAAAATGAGTCACTTGCCAACAATTGCCTCTGGCAATACCTCCTAAGTTGGCTATTGTGCTCCGCCCCCTGCCCCCCCCCCCCCTCTTTCCACACACCACATATGCATGTCCATGGTCCGATCTGTGGAACTTTCATCAGTTGCATGTTGTTGCCACAAACATGGCACCTGACTTAGTCTGCAATAAGACCAAAATCTGCACAAACTGTGACAGACTTCATATCTTCACCCATCTCAAAATGTAGTGATACTCATTAACTTCACTGTCATAAATATCTAACAAAAAACAATAGGAGAATTAGACTTCTTTCCGCGCAACAAACCCTAAACTAATCAGACCTAACAAAAACACCAAACACTCAAACAGAAAACTTTCATAATGCACTGAAAACACTTCCACAAGCCACATAATCAGACCAGCTAACTAAACTCAAAACCATGTTAGCACAATGACAATGGAAACACAAACGAGACCAATACCACATGTTGAAATCAACAGGTCTTCCACCACCAAAGTAGGGCACCATCAAATACAGCAATATGACATCTACAAATACAATCAGCTCAAAGACCCCTTGCCATAGTGATGCTGCACGCCACAAGACTATTATGTCACGGGTCAAAGTAGATGGTTGGAATTGGACACTTCTGTTGACCCAAAAATCTCAATGGAATACACACAAGTGTTCAGTGGGTTGAAATGGCTAGAAATAATGTTTTTGGTTTACTTCAAAATTTACTTTAGTCATGAGCTGTAAATTTCACATGTTGTAGCAGTATTATTCACTTCTTTGAGCTTAAGTGTGTTTTAATGAGCAGTGACAGATGAAATTTTAAACTCCCCCCCATGAACCCGTTGGTGGGGAGGCTTGCGTGCCTCAGCGATACAGATGGCTGTACTGTAGGTGCAACCACAACGGAGGGGTATCTGTTGAGAGGCCAGACAAACATGTGGTTCCTGAAGAGGGGCAGCAGCTTTTTCAGTAGTTGCAGGGGCAACAGTCTGGATGATTGACTGATCTGGCCTTGTAACACTAACCAAAACGGCCTTGCTGTGCTGATACTGCAAACGGTTGAAAGCAAGGGGAAATTACAGCCGTAATTTTTCCCGAGGGCATGCAGCTTTACTGTATGGTTAAATAATGATGGCGTCCTCTTGGGTAAAATATTCCGGACGTAAAATGGTCCCCCATTTGGATCTCCGGGCGGGGACTACTCAAGAGGTTGTCGTTATCAGGAGAAAGAAAACTGGCGTTCTGCGGATTGGAGCGTGGAATGTCGGGTCCCTTAATCGGGCAGGTAGGTTACAAAATTTATAAAGGGAAATGGATAGGTTAAAGTTATAGTGGGAATTAGTGAAGTTCGGTGGCAGGAGGAACAAAACTTTTGGTCAGGTGAATACAGGGTTATAAATACAAATCAAATAGGGGTAATGCAGGAGTAGGTTTAATAATGAATAAAAACATAGGAGTGCGGGTAAGCTACTACAAACAGCATAGTGAATGCATTATTGTGGCCAAGGTAGACACGAAGCCCACGCCTACTACAGTAGTACAAGTTTGTATGCCAACTAGCTCTGCAGATGATGAAGAAATTGAAGAAATGTATGATGAGATAAAAGAAATTATTCAGGTAGTGAAGGGAGACGAAAATTTAATAGTCATAGGTGACTGGAATTTGAGAGTAGGAAAAGGGAGAGAAGGAAACATAGTAGGTGAATATGGTTTGGGGCTAAGAAATGAAACAGGGAGCCGCCTGGTAGAATTTTGCACAGAGCATAACTTAATCATAGCTAACACTTGGTTCAAGAATCATAAAAGAAGGTTGTACACATGGAAGAATCCTGGAAATACTAGAAGGTATCAGATAGATTATATAATGGTAAGACAGATATTTAGGAACCGGGTATAAAATTGTAAGACATTTCCAGGGGCGGATGTGGACTCTGACCACAATCTGTTGGTTATGAACTGTAGGTTAAAACTGAAGTAACTACAAAAAGGTGGGAATTTAAGGAGATGGGACCTGGATAAACTGACTAAACTAGAGGTTGTACAGAGTTTTAGGGTGAGCATAAGGGAACAATTGTCACAAATGGGGGAAAGAAATACAGTAGAAGAAGAATGGGTAGCTCAGAGGGATGAAGTAGTGAAGGCAGCAGAGGATCAAGTAGGTAAAAAGACGAGGGCTAGTAGGAATCCTTGGGTAACAGAAGAAATATTGAATTTAATTGATGAAAGGAGAAAATATAAAAATGCAGTAAATGAAGCAGGCAAAAAGGAATACAAACGTCTCAAAAATGAGACTGACAGGGAGTGCAAAATGGCAAAGCAGGAATGGCTAGAGGACAAATGTAAGGATGCAGAGGCTTATCTCACTAGGGGTAAGATAGATACCGCATACAGGAAAATTAGAGAGACATTTGGAGAAATGTGAACCACTTGTATGAATATCAAGAGCTCAGATGGAAATCCGGTTCTAAGTAAAGAAGGGAAAGCAGATAGGTGGAAGGAGTATATAGAGGGTCTATACAAGGGCGACGTACCTGAGGACAATGTTCTGGAAATGGAAGAGAAAGTAGATGAAGATGAAATGGGAGATAAAATACTGTATGAATAGTTTGACAGAGCACTGAAAGACCTGAGTCAAAACAAGGCCCCGGGAGTAGACAACTTTCCATTAGAACTACTGACGGCCTTTGGGAGAGCCAGTCCTGACAAAACTCTGCCATCTGGTGAGCAAGATGTATGAGACAGGCGAAATACCCTCAGACTTCAAGAAGAATATAATAATTCCAATCCCTAAGAAAGCAGGTGTTGACAGATGTGAAAATTACCGAACTATCATTTAATAAGTCACAGCTGCAAAATACTAATGCGAATTCTTTACAGTCGAATGGAAAAAGTAGTAGAAGCCAACCTTGGGGAAGATCAGTTTGGATTCCGTAGAAATATTGGAACACGTGAGGCAATACTGACCTTACGACTTATCTTGGAAGAAAGATTAAGGAAAGGCAAACCTACGTTTCTAGCATTTGTAGACTTGGAGAATGCTTTTGACAATGTTGACTGGAATACTCTCTTTCAAATTCTCAAGGTGGCAGGGGTAAAATACAGGGAGTGCAAGGCTATTTACAATTTGCACAGAAACCCGATGGCAGTTATGAGAGTTGAGGGGCATGAAAGGGAAGCAGTGGTTGGGAAGGGAGTGAGACAGGGTTGTAGCCTATCCCCAATGTTATTCAATCAGTATATTGAGCAAGCAGTAAAGGAAACAAAAGAAAAATTCGGAGTAGGTATTAAAATAAAAGAAATAAAAACTTTGAGGTTTGCCGATGACATTGAATTCTGTCAGACAGCAAAGGACTTGGAAGAGCAGTTGAATGGAATGGACAGTGTCTTGAAAGGAGGATATAAGATGAACATCAACAAAAGCAAAACGAGGATAATGGAATGTAGTCGAATTAAATCGGGTGATGCCAAGGGAATTAGATTAGGAAATGAGACACTTAAAGTAGTAAAGGAGTTTTGCTATTTGGGGAGCAAAATAACTGATGATGGTCAAAGTAGAGAGGATATAAAATGTAGAGTGGCAATGGAAAGAAAAGCATTTCTGAAGAAGAGAAATTCGTTAACATCAAGTATAGATTTAAGTGTCAGGAAGTCATTTCTGAAAGTATTTGTATGGAGTGTAGCCATGTATGGAAGTGAAACATGGACGATAAATAGTTTAGACAAGAAGAGAATAGAAGCTTTTGACATGTGGTGCTACAGAAGAATGCTGAAAATTAGGTGGGTAGATCACATAACTAATGAGGAGGTATTGAATAGAATTGGGGAGAAGAGGAGTTTGTGGCACAACATGACAAGAAGAAGGGACCGTTTGGTAGGACATGTTCTGAGGCATGAAGGGATCACATATTTAGCATTGGAGGGCAGTGTGGAGGGTAAAAATCGTAGAGGGAGACCAAGAGATGAATACACTAAGCAGATTCAGAAGGATGTAGGTTGCAGTAAGTACTGGGAGATGAAGAAGCTGGCACAGGATAGAGTAGCATGGCGAGCTGCATCAAACCAGTCTCAGGACTGAAGACAACAACAACAACAACTGTAATAATGGTGTACTGGGAGGTATATGCCCACTGTGTTCCTCATTGATTAACAGAAAACTGTAAAGAGCAACAGAGGACCATCTGTGTGGAATTGCTTGCGCGTTAAGAGGCTGGCCCTGACAATTTTTTGTCGAACATTGTCACAGGCGATGAAGTGTGGGTTCGTCACATTCGAGAGCAAACAAAACTGCAATCTGTGGAGTGACGCCACATTGCCTCTTCTCTGAAGAAAAAGTTGCAACCTGCTTCCTCAGTTGGTAAAAATTGTGGTAATGGTCTTCTGGGACTGCAAAGTGTTATTGTTTGATGTCCTCCCTCACAGTGCCAAGATGAAGTGTACTGTGCTACTCTCAGGAAATTGAGGAAACGATTGCAGTGCGTTAATTGCCACAAAAATGCAAACGAACTTCTTCTCTGTGACAGTGGGAGCCTCTCACCGGTGTGGTTTTGTCGATTTGTATAGACGGGGCCAGTAAAACATGTGGAATAACTGGTATTCCAGCACTGCCTTGGATCTCACTGACTGCTACTGCCTTGCAGAAGCAGCTGCTCAGTCATTGCTGGAGTGCCAGTTATTCCGTGTGATTTACTCTCCATGTTAATAGATTTCACTAAAACAATTACTGCACTAGACTAATTTGGGACCTCTCTATTGAATGGACACATGAAATTCATTAAAAAATCATTTTGTTTGAAACTGGAAACAAACCAATGCATTCTGCTGATGCCGGGCTTGACATGAAAGAATTGTCGTGTGGTATTAGTTTGGGCTGACAAGCTACACATTGCAAAAATGGAATTGAAAATATCTGTTAAAACATAAGTTCACAATCTCAATGTCCTTCACAATCATTACAGCACACTTGGCCACCTTGGATGTATTTCTTTACTTTACATTTTCTTGCACAATAGCTTTCTACAACAGTGCAGGATTAATATCAATCTCTTTAATACATTGCTTTCTAATGTGTCTTGTACTCAAGCTCAATTAGCTCAACCAATATTGTATCTCTTAATTCAGGGAAGAACCTTCATTTATTGTCCAGCTATCTTCCTCAAATCATTGTTATATCATCTCTGGACACACACTATTGCATTGCACAAGTTTACATAAAATATGAAAGAGGTTTTTAACAAAATAACTACTTCTGTATTTTCAATTCAACCATATACATACGAAATAAAGTTTACGATGATGTGGGGATAGCAAGACACGGAGATTTTCCTCATTCCAGTCCCTCCAGGATGGACAGAGGTCCACTTGGCCAGCTATCAAATGAGTGCTGGGAATCTTTCCCAGGGGTGAAAGGCGGCCAGGGCACTGGGCTTACTGCCCAGCCCCTCCTACAGCTAGGCACACAAGCAAGCAATACTTCCAGATTTGCTTTTGTGAAAATAAACTTAATAAGAAACTAAATAATGACCTGCCACAAGACTATCACACCTCTCCTGTTTGGCCTGTATTTATCTGATCTTCCAAAAACATCTTAAAATAAATTCTGCTTTGCAGACGATATCACTCCAGCTTGTCACTGAAAAGAGCTCAGTGGGTCAAAGGAAAACTGACAGAGAACTTGGCTATATTCAACTCGTATTTAAAAAAATGGAGACTGAAGCCCAGCACCAATAAGAGTGATGTTTGTGCATCTCACTTCAACAACAAAGATGCTAGCACTGAGCTCAATGTGCAATTTGATGGCAATTTTCTCTGTCACAAGTACCACAAGTATCTTATCACACGTGACTGCTCTCTATCTTATTAAAAAAACATCTGGAAAACATGTCAGCTAAGATAAACTCATATCATCATTTAGAGGGTGTGTGGCACAACCTAGGGGACTTCGTGTACATCGGCTCCTGCATTGGTTTTTTCTGCTGCATAGTATTGTGCTTCAGTGTGCTTTAATAGTTGTCACACTGTCCTCATCAGTGTACAGCTTAACATGTATGTGTGATGACCAGTACAATTAGACCGACTGTCTACTGGCTTCCTGTGCTACCCACCACAGATTCGCAAAACTTAGACACTGCTTAGAAATTACCACAATATACAAGAGAATAAGGAACTACCATTAATTGTCTTATGAAGAAATATGCTTCGTTAGACACACCTGTCACTACTGTGTGCTGAACAGTTAACTACCAATTACATCAAAGTAAGAGATCTCTGAAACGAGAACTGTTAACACGTCGAAAATTACCGAGTATGGGAATGGTTCGAGAAATAGTGTTTCGATATTGTGGGTATCAAACTTTACAGAAAACTGTGGGTCAAATAAAACAGAACATGCACTGTATGTAGTCAGTGCTCTGATAAATTCTATAAATTGTGTATTGCGTAATCTGAGTTATAACTTTGATGCACTGATACAATCTATTAGACTTACTCTGATGAACTAAAACATTCTTAATAGCTAGTTTCTCCATGTTTGCAATGAAATACAGGGTGTTTCAAAATGAATATAGGGGTTTTACCACTGTGTAGCATTTATTACACTGAACTTAAAACTATAAATTGGACACCTTTCTGGGTGTGTTTCCCACCATGCACAATGCAGTGTCGATTTCTGCATTGACGATGACCGTGGACTTCTTTGCACAGTTGTGGTGGGGCCGCCGTGTACCCGTTGGTTGTACCCCCTTGACCACACAGGGATCACTCTGCTGATGACAGTGCTGTTAACTCCCCACGTATGCCAAGGGGTAGATGCCCATCCCCCTGGAGCATCGGGACTCTCAGCAATGGCCATCCTGCCAGGTGGCCTTTGCTGCCTCTGGGTGTCCCCCGTGGGGAGGGCCCCCGGTCGGAGTGGGTGGCGTGGGGGCGGATGACACGTGATGACGCATAATCCGTCATCCCTTGCTGGTGGTGAAACACCAGCAGTCTCGAAGAGTTCACGTGCTCAATTCAACGCACAGAAATATGACCCCAGATCGTTCCCCTCCCTGGCCACACTGTGGGAGGAACGCCAGGATAAGGATGGCAGTGGATCTTATTTTCTCCGATACCTTGTATGTTCGAGAGCTGATGGGGGAATCTTTCGTGACGATGAAGCCTCAGTTTTTTGTTGAGCATTTAGAGGACAAGTTTGGGGAGGTGGAGGGCTTGTCCAAAATGAGACCTGGGTCAGTCTCGATCAAAACAGCATCCTCTGCTGAGTCACAGGCATTACTCATTTGTGAAAAGCTGGGGATGTTTCTGTATCCATCAGCTTCAGCAACCCCAGTCACCTCCAGGTGGTCCAGGGTATCATATTTCACAGGGACCTTCTTTTCTAGTCCAACGGTGAGCTGCGCACCTCAGTGTCGGTGCGGTGCCCGGTTGACAGTGGCCCGTACTACTCTGCTCTGTCCTTCTTTGGCTGCCCTGTGACTTCATCTTCAGTTGCCGGACTCGTTATCATTGATTTTAGCAGACAACCCGTCATCGGCTGATTTGGTTTTACATTTCATCTGTGAGGGTGGGTTTTATCATTCGATCTGAGTTTTAGTGCCTGTCCTTTGTCCTTCTGTGTTCACCACCCTAGTGGTTTTAGGGTGGAGGTTTTAATGTGTTGCAGGGTGGCTGGCTTTTCCTTTTCATTTTTGTGGTTGGCCAGCCACTGTAATCTGCTTCCTTGTTTTACTCTCTTCTGTTTCTTGCATCTCTGTTGTTTTCTTGTCCTCTTTTGCTCCTTTCAGTGGCCGTTGCATTTCCATCGTTCCTGTGGTTTTTCCTTTCTTTCTGTTTTGTTTTCTCTCGTCTATTTTATTCTCACTCTCGTGGCATTATTTTATTATGAACGAGCAACTGATGACCTCGTAGTTTGGTCCCTTCCCCCTCTTTTAAAACAACCTCTCTTTGCACAGAATGTACCCGAATCTTGGTGATTACGTGTCTGGGGAGTTCATCAGAGAGCTGGATGCACGCTGCCCGAACCTCAAGTCGTTGGTGCTGTGGGACCAGCATATTGACGAGAAGGAGGTACGGCCAGGGACGCTGCCGAGCAGCCTCGAGTTCTTGGCTTTCCGCCGCTGCTGGCTTTCGAACCCGCGGCTGGCGGACACGTACTTCATGGGCTGCAACACCACACTCTCCCACCTACGGGAGCTGGAGCTACACAGGTGAGGCACATGTTTCTGCAGAGGGGATCAGCAGTAAGTGGTGAGGCAGAAAGGACAAAGTTTTCTACCTTTACTACATCAAATGTGGTTATTCCCCACAACTGTGATTTTGACCTAGTCTACCTTTATGTAATACAGGGTGTAATATGTTCCAGGACAAATGGGAACTCTGGGAAAAACCTACTAATGTTTTTGATTTCTTCTAATTTTTCATTGTTTTCAGCTAAATTTTTGTAATTTTGTCTTGTAAGAATTTATACTGTTACAAAGAATATTACTTTAGGTCGCCGCTGCAGCAATAAAACATACACAAGAGAATAACACCAAAATAAAACTTCAGATGCAAATAAAATGCACATCTTCAATGCGAGATGCCTTTAATAGGTTCCACAACGAAACATTGTCTCGAAATTTGGTAGAAAATCCGAAGAAATTCTGGTCGTATGTAAAGTACACAAGCGGCAAGACGCAGTCAATACCTTTGCTGCGCATTGCCGATGGTACTGTTACCGATGAATGTGCGGCTAAAGCGGAGTTATTGAACGCAGTTTTCCGAAATTCCTTCGCCAGGGAAGATGAATGGAATATTCCAGAATTTGAAACACGAACAGCTGCTAGCATGAGTTTCTTAGAAGTAGATACCTTAGGGGTTGCGAAGCAACTCAAATCGCTTGATACAGGCAAGTCTTCAGGTCCAGATTGTATACCAATTACCCCCCAGGGGATCCACAACTCTTTTGTGGATACGTGCGTAGCGAGCACAGGACCCCGAGCTAATGTGGCCTTCCTTCCTTAACGGGCTGCATACCTTCCCTTTCCGCATCCTTCCCCATCTCCCATCTTAGCCCCCCCCCCCCCCTCACCTCTGGCCCTTTCCTTCCCTTTCTCCTCCTCTGGGAGTATGGTTTGTGCCTACGTCCGGAGACGGACACTTGTAAATGTACCGCATTCTTCGCCTTCCTTGCTTGTATGTCTTCATCCTTCCTTTGTCCTTCTCTTTTCCTTACCTCTTCTCTTTACCCTTTTCTCCGCTGCGGCGTTTGAGACCTCTCTTCTTTCCTTTCGCTTTCTCTTTCTTCCTCCCTGTGCGTGTCTGAAGGCCGACCCACACACTTCCATGCGTAGCCGGTGACGGGGTAACGCGTAATTCCCCACCCCGGGTAGACAGGTAGGACACGTACGTACCCCCTGGTAACAGCCAGGCCCAGTGAGGGGTGATTACCCGAGCTGATACCTTCCGAAAGTGCCGATTGGTCCCTCCGTCCGTTTGTCGGGAGGTGTGACCTGAGGTGTGAACAATCACCTAAGGCGGGAGTGCCCCCAGAGAGGGCCCCCACAAGGGAGGAGCGCGCCATCGGAGACGCCGGTAATCATGGGGGATTCTTCCGCAATGGTTTCCTCACCTTCCACTATGTCTGCTCACAAACGTAAGTTCACTGAGTCTCAGCCACAGTCAGTTCTTCCATCGTTGCCACAGTTCCTTGTTGTTTCTCGGTCTGACGAAGGTCACGACTTCTCCACGGTCAACCCTTTCATTATTCAGAAAGGTGTCGACGCAATTGCAGGTCCTGTAAAGTCTTGTTCCAGATTACGGAATGGGACCCTGTTGTTAGAAACACAGTGCCCTCCAGGCACAAAAATTGCTGCGTACCTCACTACTACACACCTTCCCTGACCGGGTGGAACCGCACCGTACTTTAAATTCCTCGCGCGGAGTCGTTTATACATGCTCCCTCGATGGATTGTCTGATGAAGAAATTCAGCACTACCTGTCTGACCAGGGCGTAACGGCTGTTCATAGGGTTATGAAAAGGGTTGACACGAACACCATTCCAACCTGTACTGTCTTCTTGACATTTGACAAAGTTCAACTCCCATCGAAAATCAAAGCAGGCTATGAGATAATTTCCGTTCGCCCTTACGTCCCAAACCCTACGCGTTGCTATCGGTGTCAGCGGTTCAATCACACCAGCCAGTCCTGTTCCAATCCGACCAAATGTGTTACATGTGGCAAGGATGCCCATGAGGGTGCTTGTCCACCTCCATCCCCTTGCTGCATCAACTGTATGGGTGACCACGCTGCTTCCTCTCGAGATTGTCCCGTTTTTAAGGATGAAAAGCTCGTCCAGGAAATTAGAGTAAAGGAAAAGATGTCGACCTTTGCTGCTCGAAAATTATTCGCCAGTCGACAGCCCACCGTGCCTCAGAAAGTAAAAAACAGCACTGTCCTTGCTTCTCCTCGGCCAACAAAGGAGGCGGCCACGCAGACTTGCGACCTCACCTTTAGTGCCACGGTCGTCAGATCGGCCAGCGCAAAGATCGCCCGTTCAACTCACCACTTTCGCCTGCCCACTCTCTGGCTCACCCTTCGTCGAGTTCTGCTAAATCTCGAGCCCAAAAGTCAGACACCAAGACTTCGAAAAAAGAGCATACTCATGAAGAGTTTTTACGTACCCCAACTTCACAAGCATCGGTTCCTCCTTCCTCTAAACATCATACTTACAATAAGGCTACAAAGAAACCCAGTTCCTCTCCTTCTCCGCCAAGGCGTGTCCCATCTACAGCACCACCTGGCGGAAATCGCCCTCGGCCGTCCTCTGTGTCGCCGAGGCGCACTGCTGGCGGCCGCTCAACCGGCTGATCGCTGGTGGCAGGAGCTGCTCCTGACCAACCTATGGATCAGGATCTTCTGCCTTCGGCTGAATGCCATTCCATGCTGTCGGTCGCAAGCTCTGAGCAGTCGTTGAGTTGACAGCGACCTTGGTCACATTCCTCCATTTTCTGTTCACCCTATGTCCATTATCCACTGGAATATCCGCGGCATTCGAGCCAATCGGGATGAATTGTCGGTCCTCATACGATCCTACTCGCCGGTCATCTTCTGTCTTCAGGAAACAAAGCTGCGTCCCCATGACCGCTTTGTTCTCCCTCATTTTCAGTCCATCCGATATGATCTCCCCTCTGTTGAAGGCACTCCAGCACATGGAGGACTCATGATTCTTCTCCATGAAACTCTCCATTATCACCCAATCCATTTAAACACTTCCTTCCAAGCTGTCGCCGTCCGTCTTTCCCTTTCCGGATACACGTTCTCTCTTTGTACTGTATACATTCCATCGTCCACACCAATGGCACGAGCTGATCTCCTTCATCTTCTTGGTCAGCTTCCACCCCCATATTTGCTGGTTGGGGACTTCAATGCCCACCACCCGCTTTGGGGATCTCCACATCCTTGTCCACGTGGCTCACAATTGCTAGACGTCTTCCACCAAGCAGATCTAGTTTGCCTCAACACTGGGGTCCCTACATTTTTGTCAGCCTCCACGACAAATTTATCTCATTTGGACCTTGCGGGCGGTACTGTTCCGCTAGCTCGGCACTTCGAATGGTTCGCCCTTGATGATACACACTCGAGTGACCACTTTCCATGTGTCCTTAGACTGCAGCCTCAACTGCCCTACATGCGCCCGCGACGCTGGAAGTTCGCCCAAGCCGATTGGACACTTTTTTTGTCACTTTCCCAGCGTCGACGATGAGGTCACACATATTACCGATGTTATTCTTACAGCTGTGGAACATTCAATACCACGCACCTCCGAATTGCCCCGGCACCCCGCAGTTCCTTGGTGGAACGAGGCATGCCATGATGCAATACGTGAGCGGCGACGTGCTCTCCGCGTTTTCCGCCACCATCCTACTTTGGCCAACTGTATCCGCTATAAGCAGTTCCGAGCGTGATGCCGTCGTGTCATCCGCGATAGCAAGAAGGCAAGCTGGAAATTCTTTATTAGCTCATTTAACACCTTCACTCCCTCCTCGGAAGTTTGGAGTCGGCTTCGACGGTTCTCAGGCGCGCCTAGTTTCTCCCCGGTCTCTGGGCTCACTGTCGCACGTGATACGTTAGTGGACCCCGTCGCAATTTCTAACTCGTTGGGTCAGCACTTTGCTGAGATTTCGAGCTCTTCAAATTACCCGCCAGTGTTTCTCCCGATGAAACGTGCAGCGGCAGTGCGACCTCTTGCTTTCTCCTCTCAAAATCGCGAAAGCTACAATACTGTTTTCTCCTTGCGGGAACTCCAACATGCACTCTCTTCTTCTCGCTCCTCCGCCCCAGGACCGGATGGTATCCACATCCAAATGTTGCTGCATTTATCAACCCATAGTCTGCGTTACCTCCTTCGCCTTTATAATCGAATTTGGACCGACAGTACCTTTCCCAGACCTGGAAAGGACAAACATCTCCCCTCTAGCTATCGCCCCATTTCTCTCACGAGTAGTGTCTGTAAGGTTTTGGAGTGTATGGTGAATTACCGTTTAGCTTGGTGGCTGAAATCCCGCAGTCTTTTAACACCTGCCCAATGCGGATTCCGAAAGCATCGTTCTGCAGTTGACCATCTTGTTGCTCTCTCCACTTATATCATGAACAATTTTCTCCGGAAACGCCAAACAGTAGCAATATTTTTTGATCTGGAGAGA
The DNA here is from genome assembly GCF_021461395.2 of Schistocerca americana. Taxonomy (NCBI): domain Eukaryota; kingdom Metazoa; phylum Arthropoda; class Insecta; order Orthoptera; family Acrididae; genus Schistocerca; species Schistocerca americana. Next base: position 180,422,447 of record NC_060128.1, on the reverse strand, counting down.
GCATACGATACCTGTTGGAGGACAGGCATCCTCCGCACACTGTTCTCTTGGGGCTTTCGAGGTTCGGCTGCCCCTTTTTCTTCGCGAATTTATGGCAGAGCGCACATTTAGGGTGCGGGTGAACACTACTCTCTCCCGTACTTTCTCCCAAGAAAACGGGGTACCCCAGGGTTCAGTGCTGAGTGTTGTACTGTTTGCCATTGCCATCAATCCAATTATGGATTGTCTCCTTCCTGATGTCTTGGGCTCCCTCTTTGTGGACGATTTTGCGATCTACTACAGCTCTCAACGGCCCAGCCTTGTTGAACGACGTCTTGAAGGATGTCTCGATCGCCTCCACTCTTGGAGCATCGAAACCGGCTTCCATTTCTCTCCCAGTAAGACCGTTTGTGTTAATTTTTGGCGACGTAAGGAGTTTCTTCCGCCCTCCTTACATCTAGGTCCTGTCAACCTTCCGTTTTCAGACGGCGCTAAATTCTTGGGTCTTATGTTTGACAGAAAACTGTGCTGGTCCTCCCACGTTTCCTATCTTTTGGCTCGCTGTCTGCTATCCTTCAACACCCTCCGTGTCCTGAATGGTACCTCCTGGGCAGCGGACCGAGTGGTCCTTCTCCGCCTCTAACGCGCCTTAGTGCGCTCGAAATTGGACTATGGAAGCATAGTCTACTCCTCTGCTCGGCCGTCTATTCTTCGGCGTCTCGACTCTATCCACCACCGTGGATTACGTTTAGTGTCTGGAGCTTTTTACACCAGCCATGTGGAAAGCCTTTATGCTGAGACTGCTGAACCTCCGCTGTCCAATCGGCGAGCAGTCCTGAGTCGTTATGCTAGCCATCTGTCTTCCATGCCTGCTAATCCAGCCCATGACATTTTTTTCGACGCCTCCTTTGATGTAGGGTATGCAGGCCGCCGCCCCTCCTCCCTACTACCACCGGGAGTCCGCTTCCGTCAACTGCTCCATTCTCTTTCCTTCCGCTTTCCTAAAACCTTCTTGACAACTTGGGGTACAGCACCGCCTTGGCTCCGTCCCCGGATCTGCCTGCTCCGTGACCTTTGTCAATTTCCCAAGGATGGTACCCCTTCACTTGTTTATCGTCGGGCATTTGCTGCTCTATGTGCACAAATGACGGACGCCACATTTATTTACACCGACGGCTCGAAAACATCGTTAGGTGTAGGGAGTGCCTATATTGTTGGCGACACCCTAAATCACTTTCAGCTTCTCGACCAGTGTTCGGTTTATACTGCGGAGCTTTACGCTGTTCTCCAGGCTGTCCACTACATCCGCCGCCATCAGCGGATACAGTATGTTATCTGCTCAGATTCTCTCAGCTCTCTCCTCAGTCTCGAAGCTCTTTATCCTGTGCACCCTCTGGTCCACCGGATTCAGGACTGTCTGCGCTTGCTCCACCTGGGGGGCATCTTGGTGGCGTTCCTCTGGCTCCTGGGACACGTCGGTATCTGTGGAAATGAGGCGGCCGATATTGCAGCCAAGGCTGCAGTCTCTCTTCCTCGGCCAGCTATTCAATCGATTCCCTTCGCTGATCTACGGAGCGTTCTATGTCGATGTGTTGTTCATTTATGGCACATGCATTGGTCGACACTTACCCATAATAAATTGCGGGACATGAAAGCTCTTCCTTGTGCTTGGACCTCTTCCTCCCGAACGCGTCGTCGGAAGGAGATAATTTTAACTAGACTCCGGATAGGGCACTGTCTTTTTAGCCATCTTTTAAGCGGCGATCCTCCCCCACTGTGTCCCCACTGCTCTCAGCTGTGGATGGTAAGATACCTTTTAATTGAGTGCCCCTATTTTAATCCGTTACGCTCCCGTCTACAGCTATCGCCTGATATATCGTCGATTTTAGCAGATGATACGCGCTCAGCCGATCGCGTTCTCGAGTTTATTAGTGCCAGTGAAATGACGTCAGTCATTTGAAGCTTTTTTTGGGGACTACCAACCCCTTTCTGTAGTGGATTTTTAAGCCTTCCTTCTGCTTTTAGTTTCTCCAATTTTTTGAGTTTTGTTCTCATTGCTGCTGGTTTTCAATTTCGGCTTTTTACTGTTTCCTAAGTCACAGACCGGGCGCTAATGACGATAGCAGTATTGCGCCCTAAAACAAAAAAAAAAAATGTATACCAATTAGGTTCCTTTCAGATTAAGCTGATACAATAGCTCCCTACTTAGCACTCATATACAACCGCTCGCTCACCGATAGATCTGTACCTACAGATTGGAAAATTGTGCAGGTCGCACCAGTGTTTAAGAAGGGTAGTAGGAGTAATCCATCTAACTACAGACCTATATCATTGTCTGTTTGCAGTAGGGTTTTGGAGCATATACTGTATTCAAACATTATGAATCACCTCGAAGGGAACGATCTATTGATACGTAATCAGCATGGTTTCAGAAAACATCGTTCTTGTGCAACGCAGCTAGCTCTTTATTCGCACAAAGTAATGGCCGCTATCGATGGGGGATCTCAAGTTGATTCCGTATTTCTAGATTTCCAGAAAGCTTTTGACACTGTTCCTCACAAGCGACTTCTAATCAAGCTGCGGGCCTATGGGGTATCGTCTCAGTTGTGCGACTGGATTTGTGATTTCCTGTCAGGAAGGTCGCAGTTCGTAGTAATAGGCGGCAAATAATCGAATAAAACTGAAGTGATATCAGGTGTTCCCCAGGGAAGCGTCCTGGGACCTCTGCTGTTCCTGATCTATATAAATGACCTGGGTGACAATCTGAGCAGTTCTCTTAGGTTGTTTGCAGATGATGCTGTAATTTACCGTCTAGTAAGGTCATCCGAAGACCAGTATCAGTTGCAAAGCGATTTAGAAAAGATTGCTGTATGGTGTGGCAGGTGTCAGTTGACACTAAATAATGAAAAGTGTGAGGTGATCCACACGAGTTCCAAAAGAAATCCGTCGCGGCGAGATCTATTTACGAAATTTTTGCTTGCATATTCGTGTCTAATATATCTTCCTCGATAAATAGTACAGTTCTCAAGGCTGTCAATTCAACTAGTTACCTGGGTGTTAAAATTACGAACAACTTCAGTTGGAAAGACCACATAGATAATATTGTGGGGAAGGCGAGCTAAAGGTTGCGTTTTATTGGCAGGACGCTTAGAAGATGCAACAAGTCCACTAAAGAGACAGCTTACACTACACTCGTTCGTCCTCTGTTAGAATATTGCTGCGCGGTGTGGGATCCTTACCAGATGGGATTGACGGAGGACATCGAAAGGGTGCAAAAAAGGGCAGCTCGTTTTGTATTATCATGTAGTAGGGGAGAGAGTGTGGCAGATATGATATGCGAATTGGGATGGAAGTCATTACAGCAAAGACGTTTTTCGTCGCGGGGAGATCTATTTACGAAATTTTTGCTTGCATATTCGTGTCTAATATATCTTACAAGGAAATACGTGCTAAAAAAGACCCAGCTTGAAGATTAGTTTTCCGTATTTATTTTAGTTCTTTCGGAGATTACAAATGATACACTGATGAGGGCCAAAAAATATAACTACCCTTCAAAAAAGTGAGAGTTGAGTGCTTGAGCAATTTCACATGTAATGGTCTTTTCTATGGAAAAGTGGAAATGATTGATGAAGCCCGCGTTCAGCCAGATAACCTACCAAATATTCAGTGCACAGCAGAGAAATTTGCAATCGTGCTTGTGCTGCTGCAATTTAGGATCCTACCCAACCACACACTGACAAAAAGAACAGCAAATAATTGTTGATGACCAGTATTGTATGTGAAAGCTTAGCTTTTCTTGATTAAAAATATCATCTAGTAGTATTTTACAAAGCAAGAACACACATTATTGTACCATATTTTCTGGAATTCGAAGTTCGCTACTTTCACCCATGTTATAATGTATTTTCACCTGGATAGAAATGCAGTTCCACCCAGAAGGTGTATTTCTAACCGTGAAATCTGTGATAAATTCGGGAATGTTTTTTTCTCGTCCGCGTTTACATTCCTGTTGTTAGATCTATTTATTAGCTGCAGTTGCGATTTTGGCACAGTCTACCTTTAAGTAATAGCTGACTAAAATGAATTGATGCATTGCCCCTATGAAAGGCTCCTACTCACAAACTAATTTGTCAGCTGGCCTACTGATTTCGTGGCAGCCTACACACGCCTCAACCACCCTGTTGTGATTTGTCCATCTAAAGTTCATTGTGTTTATCTTGTAAGATATCCCACTTTGCTTTACACAAACAAAATCGGTGTTTTGCCTTGACTGTTTTAGAGTTAATAATGCCATAAAAAGCTGAGAGAAAGTAATGGGGCAAGAAGTGCTAACACAAGGAAAGAAATTCACCCACGTTCTGGTACTTACACAGCTGGGATCAGCTGATTTTCATAATTATCTAAGAGTGGATGAATCGTGTATTTCGGAGCTGCAGATCAGAATAAACCATTCTTTACACAAAGGAATACAGTCGTAAGGCTGTAAGCTGCAAAGAGGCTGTTAAAATTTCTAACAACTGACAGGAGTTAAGTGGACCTCAAATTTGGTACCGTTGTATCCCCACAATCATCAATTAAAATAATGTCTGAACCATGCAACATGATTCATAGTTCACTGGTAACACAAATTAAACAAAACAAAAGACGTTTGTGTAAATGTTGTTAGTTTATATATGTATGTAGCATAAAAGATGACCTGTAAGTGTGAAGTTTCATTTCAAAAACTGGAAAATCCAGGTTGGAGTGTAACATTATTATGAAAAGGAAAGTTGCTACTCACCATATAGCAGAGATGTTGAGTCGCAGATAGGCACAACAAAAAGACTGTCACAAATAAGCTTTCGGCCAACGAGGCCTCTGTCAAAAATGGACAACGCACACGTGTCCACTCGTGTGCAGACGCAGCTCACACATGAGACACTGCAGTCTGTGGCAGATGATGCCACACTGCAAGCAGCAGCAGCAGCAGTGCACGATGGGAGTGGAAACTGGGTGGTGGGCTGAGGGGAGACTGAGGTGGAGAGGGGGAGGGATAGTAAGGTGTGTTGCTGGGAGCATGCAGGGACAAGGTGGAGAGGGTAGCTGGGAACTAGATGGAGGGCCGGGGAGGGATGGGGGTGGGGGTGGAGTGGGGTGGAAAAGGAAAAGGAAAGAAGTAAAGAGACTGAGACGGGGTGTGTTGGCAGAATGTGTAGTTCTGGAACGGGCACAGGGAAGATATCGGATGGATGAGGACAATGACTAATGAAGGTTGAGGCCAGGAAGGTCATGGGAACATAGGATATATTGCAAGGAGAGTTCCCACTTGGGCAATGCAGAAAAGCTGGTGTTGTGGGAAGGATCCAAATGGCACAGGCTGTGAAGCAGTCATTGAAATGAAGGACATGGTGTTAGGTAGCGTTCTCAGCAACAGGGTGGTCCATTTATTTCTTGGCCACAGTTTGGCGGTGGCCATATATGCGGACAGACAGCTTGTTGGTTGTCGTGCCTGTATGGAATGAAGCACAGTGATTGCAACTTAGCTTGTAGATCTCATGACTGGTTTCACAGGTAGCGCTGCCTTTGATCGGATAAGTGATTGTGACCGGAATGGAGTAGGTGGTGCTGGGAGGATGTATGGGACAGGTCTTGCATCTGGGTCTATTACAGAGGGTTGGCAGCAGGGGTTGTGTAGGGATGGACAAGTGTGTTCTGTAGGTTCGGTGGACGGCAGAATACCACTGTGGGACGGGTGGGAAGGATAGTGGACATGTCATTTCTCATTTCAGGGCACAGGAGGTAGTCAAAACCCTGGCAGGGAATGTAATTCAGTTGCTCCAGTCCTGGGTGGTACTGAGTTACAATGGGCTCTTTGGCCGGATGGTGATACTTTTGGAATTGGTGGGGGACTGGAAAGATAAGGTATGGGAGATTTGTTTTTGTACAGGGTTGGGAGCATAATTACAGTCTGTGAAGGTTTCAGGGAGACCCTCAATATATTTAGAGAGGGGCTGCACGTCCCTGCAGATGTGGTGGCTAGTGTGTATGGAAGGGACTTCTCGGTATGGAACAGGTGCCAACTGTTGAAGTGGAGGTTTTGCTTGTGGTTAGTATGTTTCATATGGACAGTGGTACTAAAGTAGCCATCTTTCAGGTGGAGGTAAACATCTAGGAAGGTGGTGGGTTGAGTAGGACCAGGTGAAGCAAATGGGGGGAGAAGCTGTCAAGGTTCTGGAGGAATGTGGAAGGGTGTCCCCACCCTCGGTCCAGGTTGCAAAGTTGTCATCAATGAATGTGAACCAGGTGAGGGGTTTGGGATTCTGGGTTTGTAGGAAGGATTCCTCTAGATGGCCCATGAATAGGTTAGCATAGAATGGTGCCATGCAGGTGCCTGCAGCCATACCCCAGATTTGTCTGTAGGTAATGCCTTCAAAGGAGAAGTAATTGTGGGTGAGGATATAGTTGGTCATGGAGGCTAGGAAGGAGGTTGTTGATTTTGAATCTGTTGGGCCTTGGAAAAGGTAGTGTTCAAAAGTGGTAAGTTCACGGGCATTAGGGATGTTAGTGTAAATGGAGGTGGCATTACTAGTGATGAATAGGGCACCATGTGGTAAAGGGACAGGAACTGTGGAGAGTAAATGGAGGAAATGGTTGGTATCTTTTAGATAGGAGGGTAGGTTAGGGGTAATAGGAGCAGATTCTATGTGGGGGCACAGTAACCGGCCACAATGGGGTGTCCTGTGTGGGTGGATTTATGGACTTCAGGAAGCACCTAGAAGGTAGGAGTGCAGGGAGTGGTAGGGGTGAGAAGAGAGGACTTCAGGGAGAATTTCTGGGATGGGCCTAAAGATTTGAGGAGTGACTAGAGATCCTGCTGGATTTCTGGAATGGGGTCACTGTGGCAAGATTTGTAGGTGGATGTATCTGATAGCTGGAGTCCTTCCGTCAGGTAATCTTTGAGATTCAAAACACCAGTGGAGCCTTTGACCGCAGGTGGGATTATAAGATCAGGATCATTTTTAGATGGTGGACTGTGGTTCTTTCTGTGGATGTAAGGCTAGTTTGTATGTTGTGAGGGATTTGTTGAATGATGGTGAGGTTAAGAAGTGTGGAAAGTTAACAGGGTGATATGGGGGCAGTGGGGGTGGATCACAGTTGTCAGGTTCATTTCAAATTCGAACAAGGAAAACTTCACATAGTGGTGGCGCACATCACCTAAGAAATACATCTACAGATACGTAAGAAATAAAGTATTTAGCAGCAATCAGACCTATGAAAAAAATTCCACACTTTACTCTTCATAGCAGAAGGCTTTCACTTAAAACAATGAAGCAAGTACCATATATTTTATAAATTAAGGGCCACTGAAAGTCGATAGGGGTTGGCACGACAGCGCTACTCGTGGCAGAATTTGTTGGGTGGAGTGTTGGGGGCTCAGCTGTTGGGCTTTTCTATCATCCCAACAAAGACTGTTTGTCAGTCGTTCAGAACACCTAAACATATAAAATGTGTTGCTCAGTTGTGTGGGCAGGGACCTTAAGAGGCTACTGCCCATATGTCAACCCCATTTATACAATGTGTCCCGTAAGTAGAACCCACACAGGATATGTTGGCCGATGCCTTGGGTGGGTTTGTTTGTTTGGAAGGGGATACCGACATTATTTGCCCTCTTTTGGCTGGTTGGCGTTGCGCTGTGGTGATAGAATTGAGACACACTACCTGCGGTCTTTCTCAAATGATTTTACAGGAACTATTCAGTATCAAAATATCATATTTGTGGTACCTACAGTATTGTGTGTCAGCATCATGTTGACATGACCAATATTTAGTTAATGATCATAGCTATTGTGATCTTTGAATTTGAGAAAGACAATTTACAAAATTCGAAAATGCAATGAAAAATAGGGGTTGCTATGACTTTGAATTTGGTGCATATACTTTTTATATAAAAGGCAATGTCCTGACTCATCGGTGCCCAGCCCAAACTGCTAAGGACAGACACTTGAAATTTTGGGGAAGGTATGGATCTTCTATTGTGGGCACAGTTTTAGAAGGGATTTTTTGAAATTTCACCTGAAGTATACAACCAAATGTTGAGTAGCTTTTCAGAAAAAGGTAGCGCTTGTGTTTATAAATCATAACAATTACTTCAGAGTAATAAAGATGCCAAAATAAAACAGTTGTCACAGCCAAAACAGTTAAGATACCTTTCTACAATAATTCATAATTTATAAAATGCATTAACTTCTTAATTACAGATTGGATATCGCTGCTAACATTCTTCCTGGTTTGCTCCCTTAAGTCAAATAGTAGTAACAATTATATTTCTTGGTACAATTTTTATAAGCCACACACTGGAAAAACAAATATGGAGTAAAGACAGTACAAGGAAAGGATAGATTGCTACTCACCATAGATGTTGTCACTGTTAGGTATGACAGAAAGACTGCTATACATTTGAGCTCTGGGTCAACAGGCCTTCATTTAAAGTAGAAAACTTGGTGGCAAGTGACAGTGGTCATGTATGAGAGCAGTGCTTAGGTCAATCCATGTTCGTGCGCTTTCTACTGTGCCTGTTCGCAACTCGGCATCTTCTCTACATGGTGCATAGCAGTCTATCCTTTTCATAATATTGTTATCAGTTTGTATAAGTGAGAGTTTTGGTATGTGTATAGGCATTGACCATACTTCTCAATATAAACTACACTCCTGGAAATGGAAAAAAGAACACATTGACACCGGTGTGTCAGACCCACCATACTTGCTCCAGACACTGCGAGAGGGCTGTACAAGCAATGATCACACGCACGGCACAGCGGACACACCAGGAACCGCGGTGTTGGCCGTCGAATGGCGCTAGCTGCGCAGCATTTGTGCACCGCCGCCGTCAGTGTCAGCCAGTTTGCCGTGGCATACGGAGCTCCATCGCAGTCTTTAACACTGGTAGCATGCCGCGACAGCGTGGACGTGAACTGTATGTGCAGTTGACGGACTTTGAGCGAGGGCGTATAGTGGGCATGCGGGAGGCTGGGTGGACGTACCGCCGAATTGCTCAACACGTGGGGCGTGAGGTCTCAACGGTACATCGATGTTGTCGCCAGTGGTCGGCGGAAGGTGCACGTGCCCGTCGACCTGGGACCGGACCGCAGCGATGCACGGATGCACGCCAAGACCGTAGGATCCTACGCAGTGCCGTAGGGGACCGCACCGCCACTTCCCAGCAAATTAGGGACACTGTTGCTCCTGGGGTATCGGCGAGGACCATTCGCAACCGTCTCCATGAAGCTGGGCTACGGTCCCGCACACCGTTAGGCCGTCTTCCGCTCACGCCCCAACATCGTGCAGCCCGCCTCCAGTGGTGTCGCGACAGGCGTGAATGGAGGGACGAATGGAGACGTGTCGTCTTCAGCGATGAGAGTCGCTTCTGCCTTGGTGCCAATGATGGTCGTATGCGTGTTTGGCGCCGTGCAGGTGAGCGCCACAATCAGGACTGCATACGACCGAGGCACACAGGGCCAACACCCAGCATCATGGTGTGGGGAGCGATCTCCTACACTGGCCGTACACCACTGGTGATCGTCGAGGGGACACTGAATAGTGCACGGTACATCCAAACCGTCATTGAACCCATCGTCCTACCATTCCTAGACCGGCAAGGGAACTTGCTGTTCCAACAGGACAATGCACGTCCGCACGTATCCCGTGCCACCCAACGTGCTCTAGAAGGTGTAAGTCAACTAGCCTGGCCAGCAAGATCTTCGGATCTGTCCCCCATTGAGCATGTTTGGGACTGGATGAAGCGTCGTCTCACGCGGTCTGCACGTCCAGCACGAACGCTGGTCCAACTGAGGCGCCAGGTGGAAATGGCATGGCAAGCCGTTCCACAGGACTACATCCAGCATCTCTACGATCGTCTCCATGGGAGAATAGCAGCCTGCATTGCTGCAAAAGGTGGATATACACTGTACTAGTGCCGACATTGTGCATGCTCTGTTGCCTGTGTCTATGTGCCTGTGGTTCTGTCAGTGTGATCATGTGATGTATCTGACCCCAGGAATGTGTCAATAAAGTTTCCCCTTCCTGGGACAATGAATTCACGGTGTTCTTATTTCAATTTCCAGGAGTGTATATTTCATGACAACTTCGTGATAATTCATCATAAGTGAGCTCCAAGTACAACTATTTCAACAAATTTAGTCAGTGAATGATGTAGTGACATGTGCTTATTAACCTTCTGGAAGTTCTTGATCACTGTAGACTTCATTCAGCAATTCCTGAGTGATGTTGACATTGTTTTTGCTCGAAATTCAACTATTTCAGAACAAACGTTCCTGCTGCACATTTTGTGCCCAAAATATCTGCCAAAAATTGCTTGGCATGAGCCAAAGGATCTGCTGACATCATAAGCAACCTCTCTGATGGTGATTCAGCAATTTTCCAGAACCTTTCTTTTTGGTACTTGTACACTGTCGTCAGTAATTGATGTGCTAGTCCTATCTTCAGTGTATTCTTGATCCACTTTGAAACATTTTTTTACCAATTATAAACTCTTCTTTTTCGTAATGGATTCACCAAAAGCCACAGTCAACATTTCGAATGTGGTGCAGCACTTTTTCCTTTTCAATTTAATAAAGATTTGATCCATATTTTTTGAAAGGCAAAGTTCACTGCTCAGTTGAAAACATGTATAACATTTTTGAGCTTCAACAGCTGAAAAATGTGAGAACATGGATAGCAACAAGATAAAATATTGAAAATTGGGTGTATAAATCCAGCGAAATTAAAAAAAAAAAAAAAAAAAAAAAAAAAAAAATTGCTGTTAGTTTTTGATCACATCTTTCATTGCAAAGTGGTAGTGTATGGTTCAGTTGGCCAGGAATTGGAGTTTTTCATTGAGACAGCCTACTGTTACTTTACAATGGTGACTGTGGAAAAGTAACTGCAACTGTGACTGACTGCTGATAATTAAACAATTTTGTGATCTCATTTGTCCATCTGTCCTTGTGTGAGCCATATGTATGCGCTGATTTTGCACTCGGAGGATTGTTTTAGATTAAGATATCTATGAAATCTGCCAATCACAATACAGGGTGTCTCAAAAAAAGTTTATATTTGATGTGTGAAAATAAAATAGAGGTTATAGGCTATTGGCAAAATCTTTATCATCGAAATATACAGTTTAGGAATTTGTTTCTTAAAAAGGTAATTTAAATGCAATCCAGCATGCCTGCAGTACTCATATAAACAATGATCAAAATTTTGCATGACGGCTCAGTATGTAGACACTGGAATGACTGCCACTTAACTATGGATACTTTCTTTCTGTTACTCCGGAGAAGTCAGATTGACATATACTTTAGATGTGACATATGCCGATAAAAAATTCTTGGAGCTAAAGTCTGGAGTGTGTGGGTGCCAATTTGTCTCACTTCCTGGAAATCAATTTGTCAGGGAAAATTTGATGAACTCGCAGTATAGGTGCATTGGACATGTGTTCTGTGGCCCTGTCTTGCTGAAACAACATTCTTTGGTTGTAACCAGGAAAGTTTTGCAATACAGGCATAAAAAAACATTTATCGCTGTTACATCACATTCCAAATTAAATGTAAAATCATGACTGCTCTTGTCCTCGGAAAAGTATGTCAGTTTTTCCTCGAGCTGACACTGCAGCCCGTAGAGTAACTTCTGGCAAATGAAGGTGTTTATTGTGCTTCTGTTTAGAATTTTTTGCACTCTAGTAACGACAATTTTGCTTATTGACATGACGGTTCAGGTGAAAATGAGCCTCGTTGGAAACCAAGATATTGTTAAATGAAGGCCACTGTCACATCATTAATAAACTGCACACCATGTCTGGCATCCTGATGCTTTAATTCTTGCAGCAGATGTATTTTTTAAGGGTGCAGTTTGTCTTTTTGAAGAATTCAGTGCAGTGACGAACTATGCTTATTGAAAGAACTTGCACACCTATAAATGAAGAGGTTAGAATCTTCATGAGTAGACAAATTTTCATTCTCCACAGAGTCTTCCATTATTTATGACTGCGGTCGCCTGGCTTTTGGTTTAGCTAGTGTTGAACCCGTCAGTGTTTTGATCCATTTCTGGATAAGGGGAACATTTGAAGCATCATTTACTTCATGCAATCCATAATCACTGCAAAATTTCCCCCACATTACAATCATCGAATGGCTATTTTTGTAAACTTCTTGCACAAAGATTGCGCAGTCTATGCCTGAGAAGTGCTCCATATCGACTGAATTCCTAAAGGCCAAGCAAGTGATGAATGTACCCCTCATTCTTCAGATTTGTTGCGTGTGTAGAGTGGTCTTCAGATATAAACTTTTCTTTTGAGACACCCTGTATTATTTTTCAAGAATGCTTTACATAAATTGTGATGGATGTGTTTGTTTGCATGTGGTGACACAGTGTAGTTTGTACGGAACAATTGTTGCTTAGTGGTACTGGTGTGTGACAGTTGTGTTTCTGCCTTTGCCCGGTGCAGGTGCCCGTGGTTCTCCCCGAGCTCGCTGCTGTCACTGAGCAAGTGTGCCCACCTGATGGTCCTCCGCATCACACATTGCCCTGGCATTCACTACTCGCTGCGGACAACCAGCCTGGCCTGCATGTCTGGCTTCGAGAAACTGAAGGTTCGTGTAGCCTCACTGTGTGTCTAGTGGAAATTAGTGTCCCATCTACACTGAGGTGACAAGTCACGGGATGCCTCTGGATGTTGTCAGATCTTTTACCTGGTGTAGTGCATCAACTAGATGTTGAGCCCATGCTACAAGTCATTGGAAGCCCCCTGCAGGAATAAGCCATGCGGCCTCAATAACTATCAATGGTTGGCGTTGCTGGTGCAGGATTTTGTTCACGAACTGACCTCTCAATTATGTTCTATAAATGTTCGATGGGATTCGTGTCAGGTGACCTGGGTGGCCAAATCAATCACTCAAGTTATCCACAGTGTTCTTCAAACCAATCGCGAACAGTGAAATGGTGCACGGTTGTCCATAAAAAATTCCAGCATTGTTTGGGAACGGTGGGACAAGGGGGCCAGACCCTGTCACTTGAATAAAATTGCACAAGACCTAGTTGCCGTCTAGTGAAATTGAAAAATATTTTGATTTTGGGTCATACAACAAAAAGTGGGATACGCACTACCGGTAGTCAGCAAGGCTAACAGCAGATTTAAACTGTGTATGCATCCATAGCACTATCAGCTATTGCCCATCCCCTATTTAGCCAAGGCCAATTGAGCTCAGTTGTTTTGTTAATCAGTTCAGTTCTTACTTGCTGTTGAATTTAATGGAAGTGCTACTTTTCATTGTTTTTATGGTATGTGCTGTTGTGATAGTTTCTGATTATCAATATGTTTGTAACATGAAAGGAGAGGAAAACTGATTCTGAGTGTCCAGTAGCATTATGATAAGTTAAAAAAAATGTACTAACTACTGTTACAGCCTAATTACATACCTATAGCAGTTTAGTGTTAGCACTAGAGATACTTGGAGGCTGGTATAACTTTGAGGTTGCAATATTTCAGTATTTCAGAAGGCAGTGGAGTGGTAAATATCATTACAAATAACATTAAATTAAAATTGGTGCAGAAAAATACACCTGGATTTTTCTGACATCCAAAAATCACGTTGATCAAGAAAAATAGCACTCAAATGGCGATGGTTGCATTTCTTTAAAAATTTGCTTAATATTCTATCATTAGTAGCCCAAATGTCAAAATATTGCCTAGTCTGGTCACCAGTGCATTACTCAACTATGAAATCTGTTTTCAATATGGAACAATGGGAGTTGGAGGAGAGTGGAAGGGATATATGATTACAGCACATTCTATAGTAAATTTTTAAAAGCTTTTTTTCAGTGGGCTACTTGAATGCCTCTGAGCCATCTGCATCCTGCCTCCTTCCCTCCCCTTTTCATGCAAAACTATGTTCTTGTAGTTCTGTAAGAACTGAAGCCTGCAATTCTGCGCAAAATTAAATATGAAAATGCCTGCATTCATGCACTATCAAATAACTAAATACATACAGTTAAAGAAAGAACATGCAGTATCAGAATTCTGTCTTGTGTTTTGATGCATATTATTTTATTTTAAAGCAATGTAAAACAACCAGTTTGTCCAAATTCACCACTAACTTAGGGTAACTATGTGTTGAGCCACTGATGTAAGAGTCCCTGGATTCGGGATGTGAGATGGTTTGAATCCATCTGCCAGCAACCTTGAAAATGGTCTTCTGTGGTTTCCCATTTTCAGTTTAGGCAAATGCTAGCAATGGTCCTTTACCATAGACCACAGCCAAGCCCTGAATTCCTTATTTCCTGAAGATTCCATTTCCCTTAAAGATGCAGCCCCTTTCCTTAAATGAAGAGCTGCATCGAATGCAAGCCAAGTGTCTTTTTGGAGACTCTCAGCACTAAAAACCGTATGGTAAAAAATAATCCAAATTCTCCTCATTTAGGCTCAAGCATTCGTCTGCCAGAACATTCTTTAATGCAGAATATGATTTTTCTTACATTGCAAGAAGTGATTGTTGTATAGTTAAATGAGGAAATTAGGGAAACATAACGTTGAATAATTCCAGGTCCTTTACATTTTTGCCACTAAAAATTATTCTAGCTTCTCTGTTGAACAGAGATCTCTGTTCCAAAAACCCTGTTGGGGTAATCATGGTGACCCAAAAAATTAGCGTTCGTGCATTGCAGGTCACTTCCTCAGCTCAAATCCAGACTGAAGAAAGAAAAGGCAGAACGCTGTTGTATAGTGATTAGCACACTAGGCTCACTTTCAGGACGATAATGGTTCAAACCCACATCTGGCCATCCTGATGTAGGTTTTCCGTGATTTGCTTAAATTGCTTCAGCCAAATGCCAGGATGGTTCTTCTGAAAGGGCACGGCTGACTTCCTTCGCCATCCTTCCATAATCCAATGGGACTGATGACCTCGCTATTTGGTCCTTTCCCACAAACCAACCAACCAACCAACCAAGTAATATAGTATACTTGCTTAGATCAAGCCTTCCACATCTATCCCAGATTTCTGACCCACCCTCACTTCACCTCCATCTATACAAAGAAGAGTGTAAAATGATTTTGGATGGTGAAGGGAGATTGGAGCATGTCTGCTTCTTAGTGGTTTGCTAAAATACAGCACTCCTAAGAGATTATATCTCTGCACTGTGAAGAATGAGACCATTGTCAATTAAAATGTTTTATCATTCTTTAGGAAAATTTTCAGAATAAATGAAAATGAGTCTTCAACAGGTCATCTTCAACAAATAGGACCCCCCCCCCCCCCCCCCACACACACACACACACACACACACACACACACACACACACACACACACAGCCCCCCTTCCTTGACAAAGCCCTGGCTACATCCTTGGCTACAGGAGCTGCTGATGGTACTGTTTGAAATATAACCACTGTTACAAATCTTCCACTGTGTTAGCTGGGGTACTGTAACACTGTGGCTTGTGTGCACCATTGATTTTTTGGCATGTGTATGAAACTTCCCCTCACCCTCTCCACAGTTGCATATACACACACACTTGGTAAATTGATATTTTTCTGGTTCCAGGCACAACCAATGTCATAACTTGACTGTACAATGCTCTATTTACATGTCAGTTCTTTCCCATAATTGCTTCTGAATGTGTGTTGCAGTGTTGTAAAATCTCACATATCCCAACTTGCGTGTCTGTGTCTGTGTGTCAAATATCAGGTGTGATAAAAAATATTGTCAGAGGGAGTTGCTGCAGTGTATAAGCAACTTACTATGACTCAGATGTGGGTATGTAAGCACCGACATGTGGCAAGGGGGTGAGAGAGACACTTCTGTCTTTGCAATGAATGTCTTTTATTGGCTGCCAAAGGACAGACACCAGTAAACATCCATCGGGGAATGAAGAATGTGTACATGACAGCACATCTGTTGGAAAAACCCCGTTGTGGAATGATACACAAATTTCACGATAGCATGTCACCATATTGTAAGTGTGGTAACGCAGAGGTTATGTGAACTCAAGTGGATGACGTTTGAGCAAATGCCCTAAAAAAAAGAACTCAAAGGGTCAACAGATTCTGGCGGATGAGAATGTGCAGCAGGCACGTACAGATTTCTTCATGCAGCAGGACATTGTTTTACCACACTTGTATCTTCAACATGGTGTAACAGTGGGTTGTTTACCTCAATGCTCACAGAATTTTGTCCGATTGGCACACTTATTCTGGACTGTATGGCCTTTGAATGGAAAATTGTTGATTATCCCTTATATTTTGGAAAATACTGAACTTTGAAAATGAATTAATCATTTGTAGTAGCCCTCTATTAATTGTTCAATTTCAGAAGACTGGCCAACATTCACTTCTTTCTGGTTGCTACTGACCTTAGCTTAGTGTGCAGAGTATCTTCATTGAACATATCAAGAAATTTAAATCATTTCACACTTAACTACATGTACCATTTCCACAGTTTTTTTAATGCTGTTGGTGCTTTTGTTTATGTAGACACAGTGAACACCAGAGTCCTCTGCTAGCTGAGGTCAACTAAGTTGACAATGCTTAGAAATCTGTCGGTACAGGCTGCAGCTGTTCCTGTTAGCTGACATTGTTTACTTAAAATGAACAGCTGTTTCTTATTATACTTCTTACCTTTTCTTTTTAACCCTTTCTTCCCACATTATGAATTCAGCTATGGAGAAACGAAAATTCAGTATTTTCTTCGTTAATACAATGCACTAAACACAAAGTTCTTCATAGTTTTGATCAAATAATTATTTTTATGCCATGTTTTTCAGGAACAACAGTGTGACTTGACAGTCGAATGAATTTTAAAAATTCCTTTGTCACAGTCTGGATTGTCTGCCAAAAAAATGTAATTGCAGTACACAAGTTTTTGAAGTTTTAGGCTCTAATCAAGGCACACATTGTAGCCTCATCACAACATGATCTGAAACAAAGGAAATGAAAGGCTAATAATAATAATAATTAAATCTTATATAAAAACAAAGATGAGGTGACTTACCGAACAAAAGCGCTGGCAGGTCGATACACACACAAACAAACACAAACATACACACAAAATTCAAGCTTTCGCAACAGACTGTTGCCTCATCAGGAAAGAGGGAAGGAGAGGGGAAGACGAAAGGAAGTGGGTTTTAAGGGAGAGGGTAAGGAGTCATTCCAATCCCGGGAGCGGAAAGACTTACCTTAGGGGGAAAAAAGGACAGGTATACACTCGCACACACGCACATATCCATCCACACATACAGACACAAGCAGACATATTTAAAGGCAAAGGCCAAACTCTTTGCCTTTAAATATGTCTGCTTGTGTCTGTATGTGTGGATGGATATGTGTGTGTGAGCGAGTGTATACCTGTCCTTTTTTCCCCCTAAGGTAAGTCTTTCCGCTCCCGGGATTGGAATGACTCCTTACCCTCTCCCTTAAAACCCACTTCCTTTCGTCTTCCCCTCTCCTTCCCTCTTTCCTGATGAGGCAACAGTCTGTTGCGAAAGCTTGAATTTTGTGTGTATGTTTGTGTTTGTGTGTCTATCGACCTGCCAGCGCTTTTGTTCGGTAAGTCACCTCATCTTTGTTTTTATATATAATTTTTCCCACGTGGAATGTTTCCTTCCATTATATTGATATCATTAATAATTAAATCTGTTTCATTTATTTTAGCAATATAAAAAGCAAAAAAATAGGTTAGTATTTTTTAATCTAGACAATTACAATTCTTCTGGCCCCTAGTGTTTGTGGGAGTCACACATTTGTATCAAGGTATATTATTAATTTGAGACACTATTTTATTGATAGTTACCATTGTCAGAGCGATAATATAAGCACAATCTTCACCATAGTACCAAAGAAATAAGAAATCTCAGATAAAAGAAAATGAACATAAAATTTATTTTGGCAACTAGTTTCAACGTATTGACGTCATCTTCAGACCCATACACTTGTCAGCTGCACAACGTCCGTATCTCACCACTGACTTATAGTATCAGCCGCATGCAGTTGACGTCAACAAGTGTATGGGCCTGAAGATGACATTGTTACAACATTGAAACTAGTTGCCAAATAAAATAGACACCTTAAATATCGCTGGAAGAATTTCTTCATTTTTAATATAAATTTATACCAGCTGACGTCCCACTGTCCTCCATTTGAACTACGGATGTACGTAGACTTTAGATCTGTTGCATCTTCTCAGTGTTCTGCCCATAAAACTTAATCTTTGGTTTGCCTTCTCCACACCATTTTCTGGGTGTTCTTTCCAATTTAAATTTTCGTTATTGTAGTTCCTAGAAATTTAGTTAACTTACGGCCTTGACTGATTTCTTGTGTATCCAGAGTTTAACAGATTACTTTTAGCACTTGTATGGATGACCTCACACATTTCATTATTTAGTGTCAGTTACCAATTTTTGTGTTATACAGATAACGTTTCTAAATCAATGTGCAATTGTTTTGATCTTACAATATTAACAGACGATAAACAACAGCATAGTCTGCAAACGCTAAGTGACAGGCACAGTGGTTAATACACTGGACTCGCATTCAATGACAGTTCAAACCCACTTCCGGCCATCCTGATTTAGGTTTTTCAGTGATATCCCTAAACCCCTTCAGGCAAATGCTGTGATGGTTCCTTTGAAAGGGCACAGCCACTTTTTTTCCCCATCTTTTCCTAACCTGATGGAACTGAAACTGTTTGGGCCTCTCTGCTACATCGACCAAACAATCTGCAAACAACCTAAGACAGCTGCTCAGATTGCCTCCCAAATCATTTATATGGATAAGGAACATTCATGACTATGTAGAAAAGTAGGTAGAAGATGTAAGTTCATTTGTGTTTTTCTTCAACCTATTACATTTTTTGATAGTAAAATTGTTACTTTCTGACTTTCCCTCGTATAAAAAAAAGCCTGCCATGTAAACACTGGAGTGGTGTTTCATTAATTAACCCAGTTAGTCCATACTTCTATGTACTACTGTTCATTTAAAAGTGTTTCCCCCTCAGGTCACCCCATATTTTAATTTCGGTGTGGGAAGTGCTCTACAAGTGAACGTGTGCCGCAGGTGCTGGACCTGCGCCGCACGCAGGTGGGGGACCAGGAGCTGATGTTTTTCAGCCAGCTGCAGCAGCTCGAGGAGCTGCTGCTGGAGCAGCGGCCCCCGGTCGTGCTGTACAGCTCCGATGCCTCGGACTCGTCGGACGACACCGACACCACCAGAAAAGTGAGTCTCCGGGAGTGCCCTTGCTTGTTATGCTGGTGCAATGAGTTAACATTAAGTAAGCAGACTGCCAGATGTGTTGGTGGGAGTGGGGGAGTGACTGAGCCTCTGTAGGGTGAGGGGGGAGGGGTGGGGTGGGGGAATGAAAACAATTGGCTTTCGGTTATATCAATTTTTTTCTTGCCATTTGTAATAATCATAGAAATTGAATAAAGGTGGAAAAATTTTGACTCGGTTTCAAGGTGTGTATACATTCAAAATATTAAATTAACGTTAGAGCTGGTGTGCCCGTGTATAAAGTTTGTCAGTCGCAATTAACATTGTTTTGTACCATTCCATTGTTTTACAATTATAAGACTGTACTTCCTCCATCATTAGTGCTTCAGCTAACACAGTAACAAGTTGTTGCCATATGTCGAAACTGAGCGAGGTGGCGCAGTGGTTAGCACACTGGACTCTTATTCGGGAGGATGACAGTTCAAACCAGTGTCTGGCCATCCTACTTTAGGTTTTCTGTGATGGGTTTTACTGATGGTAGTAATCACAAAACTGAGAAAATATTTCAGTTAGTTAATTCACTTTTTAATCTTAAGAGAAGTGTCCTGATTTGCCTTGGCTTCTGCTTTCCAAACTACATCCTGTTTGTCATTTTAAGAGAAATGTCCCAGTTTGTCAGACAAATATAATGGCAACCCTAGTTACTGTCAACACCATAATTTTGTGTTGTGGGAGCTGTCAACTATGTAGTTTCATACTGTACTGGTGATGGTGAGGCTACAAGGGACAATCCTTGTGGGCATATCCATCGGAGTGGAGGCGGGGGTCTGCGGTTTTGACCATACCGTACTCCTAACAAAAGTCTTCCTGTGCCAAACATTTCTAAACTTCCTTTTTTCTCACTTCTTCCCTGATTTTTATGCATCATATGAAACTGCTGAAGAGTGAACTGGAAGTGTTTAGCTGCTACTGACTAATAAATCCGTCCAAGAACCTTCAACATTGCAGTGCATCAGAAATCATTGGTTAATATATTAAAAAACTAAAAGCCCGCCTCAATTGCGAAAAAAGCACCTAGTCTTAAGTTTTAACCTATGTTTCGGCGTAGATAACTACACCTTCTTCAGAACAATAAAACCCACAAGTGCCTAAAAAGAACTTTGTCAATGATTAAAAGAACACCAAAGCTATACATTTATAATTGAAAAAGAAAAGGAAAACACAAACAGTACATATGTACAAAGTCAAAACCACTATTTAACTTAATGGTGTACGCTCTACCTCACACTGGCCTATGTTTGATGGGCCATGACCAGCCATAAACTGCAGCTACAAATGGTCGCTCACTTACAAGCCTGACGCACTACCTATGCACTCCCCAGGGGATCCACAACTCTTTTGTGGATACGTGCGTAGCGACCACGGGACCCCGAGCTAATGTGGCCTTCCTTCCTTTCCGGGCTGCATACCTTCCCTTTCCGCATCCTTCCCCATCCCCCATCTTCGCCCCCCCCCCCCCCCCTCACCTCTGGCTCTTTCCTTCCCTTTCTCCCCCTCTGGGAGTATGGTTTGTGCCTACGTCCGGAGACGGGCGCTTGTAAATGTACCGCATTCTTCGCCTTCCTTGCTTGTATGTCTTCATCCTTCCTTTGTCCTTCTATTTTCCTTACCTCTTCTCTTTACCCTTTTCTCCGCTGCGGCGTTTCAGACCCCTCTTCTTTCCTTTCCCTTTCTCTTTCTTCCTCCCTGTGCGTGTCTGAAGGCCGACCCACGCACTTCCATGCGTAGCCGGTGATGGGGTAACGCGTAATTCCCCGCCCCGGGTAGACAGGTAGGACACGTACGTACCCCCTGGTAACGGCCAGGCCCAGGGAGGGGTGATTACCTGAGCTGATACCTTCCGAAAGTGCCGATTGGTCCCTCCGTCCGTTTGTCGGGAGGTGTGACCTGAGGTGTGAACAATCACTTAAGGCGGGAGTGCCCTCAGAGAGGGCCCCCACAAGGGAGGAGCGCGCCATCGGAGACGCCGGTAATCATGGGGGATTCTTCCGCAATGGTTTCCTCACCTTCCACTATGTCTGCTCACAAACGTAAGTTCACTGAGTCTCAGCCAGTCAGTTCTTCCATCGTTGCCACAGTTCCTTGTTGTTTCTCGGTCTGACGAAGGTCACGACTTCTCCACGGTCAACCCTTTCTTTATTCAGAAAGGTGTCGACGCAATTGCAGGTCCTGTAAAGTCTTGTTCCAGATTACGGAATGGCACCCTGTTGTTAGAAACAGTCAGTGCCCTCCAGGCACAAAAATTGCTGCGTACCTCACTACCACGCACCTTCCATGTCTGGGTGAAACCGCACCGTACTTTAAATTCCTCGCGTGGAGTCGTTTATACATGCTCCCTCGATGGATTGTCTGATGAAGAAATTCAGCACTACCTGTCTGACCAGGGCGTAACGGCTGTTCATAGGGTTATGAAAAGGGTTGACACGAACATCATTCCAACCCGCACTGTCTTCTTGACATTTAAAAAAGTTCAACTCCCATCGAAAATCAAAGCAGGCTATGAGATAATTTCCGTTCGCCCTTACGTCCCAAACCCTATGCGTTGCTATCGGTGTCAGCGGTTCAATCACACCAGCCAATCCTGTTCCAATCCGGCCAAATGTGTTAAGTGTGGCAAGGATGCCCATGAGGGTGCTTGTCCACCTCCATCCCCTCGCTGCATCAACTGCATGGGTGACCACGCTGCTTCCTCTAGAGATTGTCCCGTTTTTAAGGACGAAAAGCTCATCCAGGAAATAAGAGTGAAGGAAAAGGTGTCGACCGTAGCTGCTCGAAAATTATTCACCAGTCAACAGCCCACTGTGCCTCATAAAGGAAAATACAGCACTGTCCTTGCTTCTTCTCGGCCAACAAAGGAGGCGGCCACGCAGACTTGCGACCTCACCTTTCGTGCCACGGTCGTCAGATCAGCCAGCGCAAAGATCGCCCGTTCAACCTCACCACTTTCGCCTGCCCACTCTCTGGCTCACCCTTCGTCGGGTTCTGCTAAATCTCGAGCCCAGAAGTCAGGCACCAAGACTTCGAAAAAAGAGCATACTCGTGAAGAGTTTTTATGTACGGCAACTTCCCAACCATCGGTTCCTCCTTCCTCTAAACATCATACTTCCAAGAAGGCTACAAAGAAACCCAGTTCCTCTCCTTCTCCACCAAGGCGTGTCCCATCTACAGCACCACCTGGCGGAAGTCGCCCTCGGCCGTCTTCTGTGTCGCCGAGGTGCACTGCTGGCGGCCGATCAACCGGCCGATCGCTGGTGGCAGGAGCTGCTCCTGACCAACCTATGGATCAGGATCTTCTGCCTTCGGCTGAATGCCATTCCATGCTGTCGGTCGCAAGCTCAGAGCAGTCGTTGAGTTGACAGCGACCTTGGTCACATTCCTCCATTTTCTGTTCACCCTATGTCCATTATCCACTGGAATATCCGCGGTATTCGAGCCAATCGGGATGAATTGTCGATCCTCTTACGATCCTACTCACCGGTCATCTTCTGTCTTCAGGAAACAAAGCTGCGTCCCCATGACCGCTTTGTTCTCCCTCATTTTCAGTCCGTCCGATATGATCTCCCCTCTGTTGAAGGCACTCCAGCACATGGAGGACTCATGATTCTTCTCCATGAAACTCTCCATTATCACCCAATCCATTTAAACACTTCCTTCCAAGCTGTCGCCGTCCGTCTTTCCCTTTCCGGATACACGTTCTCTCTTTGTACTGTATACATTCCATCGTCCACACCAATGGCACGAGCTGATCTCCTTCATCTCCTTGATCAGCTTCCACCCCCATATTTGCTGGTTGGGGACTTCAATGCCCACCACCCGCTTTGGGGATCTCCTCATCCTTGTCCACGTGGCTCACTATTGCTAGACGTCTTCCACCAAGCAGATCTAGTTTGCCTCAACACTGGGGTCCCTACATTTTTGTCAGCCTCCACGACAAATTTATCTCATTTGGACCTTGCGGTCGGTACTGTTCCGCTAGCTCGGCGCTTCGAATGGTTCGCCCTTGATGATACACACTCGAGTGACCACTTTCCATGTGTCCTTAGACTGCAGCCTCAACTGCCCTACATGTGCCCGCGACACTGGAAGTTTGCCCAAGCCGATTGGACACTTTTTTCGTCTCTTGCGACATTCGATGACCGCCACTTTCCCAGCGTCGACGATGAGGTCACACATATTACCGACGTTATTCTTACAGCTGCGGAACATTCAATACCACGCACCTCCGAATTGCCCCGGCGCCCCCCAGTTCCTTGGTGGAACGAGGCATGCCATGATGCAATATGTGAGCGGCGACGTGCTCTCCGCGTTTTCCGCCACCATCCTACTTTGGCCAACTGTATCCGCTATAAGCAGTTCCGAGCGTGATGCCGTCGTGTCATCCGCGATAGCAAGAAGGCAAGCTGGAAATTCTTTATTAGCTCATTTAACACCTTCACTCCCTCCTCGGAAGTTTGGAGTCGGCTTCGACGGTTCTCAGGCGCGCCTAGTTTCTCCCCGGTCTCTGGGCTCACTGTCGCACGTGACACGTTAGTGGACCCCGTCGCAATTTCTAACTCGTTGGGTCAGCACTTTGCTGAGATTTCGAGCTCTTCAAATTACCCGCCAGTGTTTCTCCCGATGAAACGTGCAGCGGCAGTGCGACCTCTTGCTTTCTCCTCTCAAAATCGCGAAAGCTACAATACTGTTTTCTCCTTGCGGGAACTCCAACATGCACTCTCTTCTTCTCGCTCCTCCGCCCCAGGACCAGATGGTATCCACGTCCAAATGTTGCTGCATTTATCAACCCATAGTCTGCGTTACCTCCTTCGCCTTTATAATCGAATTTGGACCGACAGTACTTTTCCCAGACGATGGCGGGAAGCTATCATCGTTGCTGTTCCGAAACCTGGAAAGGACAAACATCTCCTGTCTAGTTATCGCCCAATTTCTCTCACGAGTAGTGTCTGTAAGGTTTTGGAGCGTATGGTGAATTACCGTTTAGCTTGGTGGCTGGAATCCCGCAGTCTTTTAACACCTGCCCAATGCGGATTCCGAAAGCATCGTTCTGCACTTGACCATCTTGTTGCTCTCTCCGCTTATATCATGAACAATTTTCTCCAGAAACGCCAAACAGTAGCAATATTTTTTGAGCTGGAGAGAACATACGATACCTGTTGGAGGACAGGCATCCTCCGCACACTGTTCTCTTGGGGCTTTCGAGGTCGGCTACCCCTTTTTCTTTGCGAATTTATGGCAGAGCGCACATTTAGGGTGCGGGTGAACACTACTCTCTTCCGTACTTTCTCCCAAGAAAACGGGGTACCCCAGGGCTCCGTGCTGAGTGTTGTACTGTTTGCCATTGCCATCAATCCAATTATGGATTGTCTCCTTCCTGATGTCTCGGGCTCCCTCTTTGTGGACGATTTTGCGATCTACTACAGCTCTCAACGGACCAGCCTTCTTGAACGACGTCTTCAAGGATGTCTCGATCGCCTCCACTCTTGGAGCATCGAAACCGGCTTCCGTTTTTCTCCCAGTAAGACCGTTTGTGTTAATTTTTGGCGACGTAAGGAGTTTCTTCTGCCCTCCTTACATCTAGGTCCTGTCAACCTTACGTTTTCAAACGTCGCTAAATTCTTGGGTCTTATGTTTGACAAAACTGTGCTGGTCCTCCCACGTTTCCTATCTTTCGGCTCGCTGTCTGCGATCCCTCAACACCCTCCGTGTCCTGAATGGTACCTCCTGGGGAGCGGACAGAGTGGTCCTTCTCCGCCTCTATCGCGCCTTAGTGCACTCTAAATTGGACTATGGAAGCATAGTCTACTCCTCTGCTCGGCTGTCTATTCTTCGGCGTCTCGACTCTATCCACCACCATGGAGCTTTTTACACCAGCCTTGTGGAAAGCCTTTATGCTGAGACTGCTGAACCTCTGCTGTCTAATCGGCGAGCAGTCCTTCTGAGTCGTTATGCTAGCCACCTGTCTTCCATGCCTGCTAATCCAGCCCATGACATTTTTTTCGACGCCTCCTTTGATGTAGGGTACGCAGGCCGCCCCTCCTCCCTACTACCACCGGGAGTCCGCTTCCGTCAACTGCTCCATTCTCTTTCCTTCCGCTTTCCTAAAACCTTCTTGACAACTTGGGGTACAGCACCGCCTTGGCTCCGTCGCCGGATCTGCCTGCTCCGTGACCTTTGTCGATTTCCCAAGGATGACACCCCTTCACTTGTTTATTGTCGGGCATTTGCTGGTCTATGTGCACAAATAACAGATGCCACATTTATTTACACCGACGGCTCGAAAACATCGTTAGGTGTAGGGAGTGCCTATATTGTTGGCGACACCCCAAATCACTTTCGGCTTCCCGACCAGTGTTCGGTTTATACTGCGGAGCTTTACGCTGTTCTCCAGGCTGTCCACTACATCCACCGCCATCAGCGGATACAGTACGTTATCTGCTCAGATTCTCTCAGCTCTCTCTTCAGTCTAAAAGCTCTTTATCCTGTGCACCCTCTGGTCCACCGGATTCAGGACTGTCTGTGCTTGCTCCACCTGGGGGGGCGTCTCGGTGGCGTTCCTCTGGCTCCCGGGACACGTTGGTATCTGTGGAAATGAGGCGGCCGATATTGCAGCCAAGGCTGCAGTCTCTCTTCCTTGGCCAGCTATTCATTCGCTTCCTTTCGCCGATCTACGGAGCGTTCTATGTCGACGTGTTGTTCATTTATGGCACACGCATTGGTCAACACTTCCCCATAATAAATTGCGGGACATAAAAGCTCTTCCTTGTGCTTGGACCTCTTCCTCCCGATCGCGTCAACGGGAGGAGGTAATTTTAACTAGACTCCGGATAGGGCACTGTCTTTATAGCCATCGACATCTTTTAAGCGGCGATCCTCCCCCACTCTGTCCCCACTGCTCTCAGCTGTGGACAGTAAGACACGTTTTAATTGAGTGCCCCTATTTTAATCCGTTACGCTCCCGTCTACAGCTATCGCCTGATATATCGTCGATTTTAGCAGATGACACGCGCTCAGCCGACCGCGTTCTCAAGTTTATTAGTGCCAGTGAAATGACGTCAGTCATTTGAAGCTTTTTTTGGGACAACCAACCCCTTTCTGTAGTGGATTTTTAAGCCTTCTTTCTGCTTTTAGTTTCTCCAATTTTATGACTTTCGTTCCCATTGCTGCTGGTTTTCACTTTCGGTTTTTTACTGATTCCTAAGTCACGGACCGGGCACTAATGACCATAGAAGTTTTGCGCCCTAAAACCAAAACAAACAAATAAAAAAAACTACCTATGCACATGCGCGAGACAAGGGAAGCTAATTGAATGCGCATGCGTATACAAATACGAGAAAGTTTAAGCAAGCGTCGGGGCTAAATAGCCCATAGATCCCCAGATCATCAGATTTACAATTATGAAGAACAAAGGAAAGGCGTGAAACCTTCAAAAATTCTGTGGCTTTCGTACTTTCACCTTTTCAACCATCTAAGACTCTAACATTAGTCCTGTTTTCACTAGTCAGCCAGTCAAATGCGGAAGTTGACCTCCCACCATAAACTCAGAAGGCGAGGGGCTACGAGGGATGAGGAAAAACTGAACAGTGAAAACTGAAAAACCGAAACTGGTATTTTAGTTCTGAATGACCAGTATTTTTCTATATTTGTTTGGTCACAGTTATAAGTTTATTTTTTACTAATAACCAAGTAAAAAAACAGAAGTATCAATTAGCTGTAGCAGCAGTGCTAAAATGTTCATTTTTACTCCTTTTTTTAAAAAAGAGTAATTTTTATTCATAAATCTTGCAAAGGTTTGAAATAATGTAATGAGTAAAACACATTTCATAACGCACACAATTTCAGAAAATGTCTGATGTACAGGAGACACATCAATGTTACAGTTTGCTTATTTAAAATTTCGTTACACGTACAATAATACTTCGTGGAGCATTTACTTATTTGCAGTTTTTCAAACTTACAGTATTTACATCTGCTATAACTATCATAAGTTTTTATTCAATTTTAGGGATCCAGCTCAGTGTCACTTCGTCCTTCACGAAATCTTCCACAGAGTAGTAGCATTGTTCAGTTAGAAAATTGTGTAACTTACTTTTTAAAATATTCATGGTCATTATGTCACACCTTGTTATTGTGTTGTGAATTTTCATGGCTATATACTGAGGAGTCTGAGCGCACAGTTTTAAGCCATGAGAGGTGAGCGTAAAGTTCTCTTCTTGTCTTGTCATATGAGTGTTCAAGATGATTTTTTTTTTTTTTTTTAATAGATCAGCTCTGCTGTGTAGGAAAAGAACCACCTCAAAGATGTATAAAGAGGGGACAGCTAATATTTTTAGGTCTTTAAATAATGGTCAACATGATGCCCTCTGCTCTGCTGTGCAGAGCACATGTCGCAAATGATTCTTCTTTGCAACTTTAAAATTCGTCTAACAATTTCCCGAGTTTCCCCAAAAAATTATTCCATTTCGAATAACTGATTCAAAGTAGCTATAATATACCATTTTCGTGGTGGCCATACCAGTGGCTCAGTCTAAAATTTCCATTGCAAATGCAAGGTTGTTTAATTTTCTATGAAAATTCCAACTCAGTTCGGTCTTTTATTTCCAGGAACCTGACTGAGTCAAGTGCTTCCTTAAACCATTTTGACTGAACCACGTTTCCAGGTTACTTAATGTATTCATGACACTCTGTGATATTGTCAGAATTTTCATTTTTAAGTAGGGCAGAAGTATCATCTGCAAACAAAGTTAAAGGAGTATATTGAGATGCAAGTCATTTACATAGAATAGGAATAAAATTGGTCCACGGATTGAGCCATGGGAAGACCTTGTGACAGTTTTCCGCTCAGAGAAAAGATCTGCTCCATTTGATGTGATTACTACCCTTTGTTTCTTCTCCAAGAGAGATGATTCAAACTATTTCAAAGTAACATCCCTTATTCCATACCTGTTGAGTTTGAAAAGCATCAGGGCATGGTTTAGAGTCGAATGCTTTTGTAAGACAACAGAATATTCCTGCGACCTTAGCTTTCCTATCTAGTGATGAAATAATTTTTTTCGATAAACTTATTTATCGGATCTACTGTGTTTTTGCCTTGTTGGAGGCCAAGTTGGTTATGTGAAATGATATCATTCTGTGTAATGAAGCTTTGTATCTGTAAAGCAGCAATTTTTTCAAATATTTTTGATATGACAGGAAGTGTAGAGATGGGGCGATAATTTCCTATATCATCTTTTGAACCTTTTTTAAACAATGGTTTTACTTCTGCATATTTCAAGAGATCAGGGCAGTAACTGTCTTCAAAAGATTTGTTTATTATGAAAGAGAGAGGATGCGCTATTATGTTGTAAACATTTTTAATTATTTTGGTGGGTATCCCATCCCAGACAGCAGAGTTTTTGTTTTTTAAGGAGAGTATGACATTTCCAACCAAGTGTGCTGAGACTGTGTTGATTTTTTTGAGACATTCACTGGTA
Source organism: Schistocerca americana (assembly GCF_021461395.2). Taxonomy (NCBI): domain Eukaryota; kingdom Metazoa; phylum Arthropoda; class Insecta; order Orthoptera; family Acrididae; genus Schistocerca; species Schistocerca americana. The sequence continues at coordinate 180,393,704 of NC_060128.1, read as the reverse complement.
TTGCCTTTTAACCCAAAACCATTTACTTTCTGTTCATAATTTGCTATGTCTAAATCAGATTTTGCTGCATTTATGAAGTACTCATTGAAGCACTCACATATTTGAGCTGGATTTACAACCGATTTTTCCTTAAGTTTGATTTCTAAAATGTCTTGTTTGATTTCGGACAGCTAATTCAGACTTAAATACAGACCATACTGCCCTTGATTTATTTTTCTGCCCTAGAATGAATTTATTTGCCATTTCTTTTGAAGCTTTCACAACATTTTTAAAAATAGTTTTAATAGTTTCTAACACATTTTACAAAATCAGGATCTTTGTTGTACTTCAGTTGATTGTGTAGCTTCCTTTCCCTCTCACTTGACATTTTTATTTCTGGTGTGATCCATCTTATCTACTTGATGTTTTGCTGTAATATGATCTTGGCAGGGAAGCTTCATAAAATACTTCAAGAAAACTGTTCAAGGATGTACTAAAGCTTTCATTTGTTGAATCACCATCCCCAAAACACCACTTAACTTTACTTAGTTTCTCATAGAATAATTCAATTTTTTTTTTTTTTTTTATTGAAACCTCTTCTGATATGTTTTTCTTATATTATGTTTATCAGTTTTTGGCAGTGAGACAAATAAGGCTGTGTGATGAGAAAGTCCTAAGTCTGTACAGAATTTATGTACATTATCAAAGTAGTAATTTGTTACAATGTTGTCAGTGCATGTTGTTGAGTGAATATTTTCTCTGGTAAACTCCATAAAATTTAGTTTAAAACCAGACTTTTTAATAGAATCAATAAATGTTATTGATTCTTTGTCATTTGCAGTGTTTATATTAAAATCTGCTGCTGTTACAATTTTTTTCTTCTTTTCTTTCTTCAGTTTATCTAGCAAGCACTGGAATTTAGAGAGGAATGACGCGACTAAAGCCCGTTCTGGAATCATATAAATTGAAATGATCAACATATAAAGGTCTTTAAGCTCTACACAACTACTTCCAAATATACAATCTTAATTTAAACAATTAAAATCTGTTTTCACTTCATATCTTGTATAAGAGTCCATGAGTATGCAGCAGCCTCGGTGAGATTTTTTCCTCCCTGAAATAGTTGGTTGCAACATTGAAATTTTCAATTTTATTTAAAATATTTATTGTATTAGAGCTAAGCCAGTGGTTATTTAAACAAATAATTTTTATGTTTTTACGTTCTGAAAGAAGAATTTGTAACTCAGTGTTTGTAGCTTAGGCTGCTGGAAGATTTAGAGCTTAAGCCATTTATATTCCAGTCCATCAAATAAGAACTTTTGCTTGTTTTAATGGTATTAAGCATACATTTTCGTAGACACACTTTAGATTTCTTTTCAGCTAACAGGCATTTTTCTTTTGCATCCCCTCTAGTAAATATTAGTTTCCCTTAGTTTTAATGATTTTACAAACATCCGTAAACATTTTGCTGAAGGTCATTGATCCTAATCTGTTAAGTTGCAGTCCACCCTTCGCTAGACATTCCTTGCCCAGAAACTTATTTGAGTTTATAAATATTGCACAGAGTCTGTCACAACACTCGTTAATTCTGCAATTGATTCGACTGATATAACTGTCACTCACCGACCTCCTTTTTATGATTCCGCTGATCACTATCCTGGAACAAGGGTAAATTTTTCTGGCTGATCAGATTGTATTTTCTGATTCGTTAATAATTTCCACTTCACTGTATCCTTGGAGGGAATTTTTTCCAACATGGATGAAAACGGGTTTGTAATTTTTGTTCGCTTCTTTCTTGATGTTTTCTCTTGAATTTGCAATATTTTTGAAATAGTTACTGAGCCGATGGGACCTAATTCCTGGGCGGACTTCAACTTCACAAGTTGACACTGACATTTTTCAACATGGAATTGCCAATTATGAGAGATTCATTTTCAGCTACACTTCTGATATTATGACGTGTTTTGTTGTTGAACTTTCCACTTTTCCATTTATATGTAGTATTTATGTCTACTGAGTCTACACTTTGTTTTAATTTACGTTACGTGAAACGCTAGTCTTGCAGGGAGCTTGCATTTGTATCCCTCTGCAAATGGCGTGCTCCCTTGTTTGCATTGCTTTTAAGCAGAGAGTAAAAAAATTAGAATCAATAGGAGTGTGTGTGTGTGTGTGTGTGTGTGTGTGTGTGTGTGTGTGTAATGATCAACCACTTACTACATTTCAAGAAAAGAAGGTAATGACGAATTGACCGTTTCCTTTCATTTGCCTGTTTACTTTAATATTCTGATTCTATGCATCTCGAAACTGAGCAAGTCAAAATTTTTCAGTCTTTGATTTGTATGTTTATTACAGGAAATAATAGAAAAATCGGTTATTTCAGAAACTGGTTATTTTCAGTGGTTTTTACCTTCAGGCTAAACTGGCATGGAAGAAAACTGATAAGTTGCAAATAGGCACAACAAAAAGACAGTAAGAACGAGAGCTTTCAGTGAACTAGGCCTTGGTCAGAAACACACACACACACACACACACACACACACACACACACACAGAGTCTCAAGCTACTGGCTTTGACCGAAAGCTCACTTTCTGATTGTCTTCTTGTTATGCATATCTGCGACTCAGCATCTCCACTATTTGGTGAGTGGCAACTATCCTTCTCATAATATTGTTACATTCTGTCCTGAATTTTCTAAATGGTTATATCAGCGGTAACTGCCATCCATAGGGGCAACCTGAACTGCTTCAGACCTTGTCCGCCTCTCATATCACAATGCAGTTCCATAACTTTTGATGTTTTGCTTTGTTCCCTCTGCTTTTTTCCAGGTTCTCGGCCTAAGGTGATGCTGCAGATCATGATCAAATTGCCAGTCCATCCTTTTTATCTTCCAGAAATAGATACTTTGGTTATTCAAGGAGAAGAGGGATTGAGGACCTTCATGTGTGGTCCCTTTCAACCTCCTCAAAAATTCACTGCATCAAACTCCATTCCTTCCCCTCCACACAGAAGTATTGATTCAATATTAGTTTTTCGGAACATGAAGTGGAGTCAGATTAATAGCAACTGTACCCAGAACTATTCCTCACGATATGTCGAATATTTTACCATTTGCTTTGACACTAATCAGTTTAATATCCTGAATACACTCTTGGCCATTCTTCTTACAAAAAGTCCAACTGCGGTGGCAAAATTAAAGCAACTAACCGTAACAGTAGAGTTCAGGAGTGACTGAAGATAAAATTGTTGTGGATTTTCTTCACAGATGTCGTACAGTAAGTTCTCCACAGTGCTCGGAACTGTCGTTATCCATAGATGTCGAAACCTTAAACACTTAATTTCTTGAAAGAACAGCTATGTAGGTAAAACAAAAATGTTAATGGGATTTTATTTTGAAAAATTATTTATTGAAAAATAAAAAGCAAATGTAGTTTATTTTTCTACATACTACGAGGTGAAAAGTCACGGGCTACCTCTTTGTATTGTCGCATCTCATTTTGCCTGGCAGTGTGGCAACTCGACGTGGCAGAGACTCAACAAGTCATTGGAAGTTCTGTGCAGAGGTGTAAAGCTGTGCTGCCTCTGTAGCCAACCCTAACTGCGAAAGTGTTGCCGGTGCAGGGTTTTGTGCACGAACTGACCTCTCTATTATGTCCTATAAAATGTTTGATGGGTTCATGTCAGGTGATCTGGGTGGCCAAATCATTCGCTCGTATTGTCCAGAATGTTCTTGTGTGGCTCACTGTCATCCGTAAAAACTTCATCGTTGTTTGAGAAAATGAAGTTTACGAATGGCTGAAAATGGATTCAAAGTAGCTGAACATAACCATTTCCAGCCAATGATTGGTTCAGCTGGGCCTACTCCATTCCATGTAAACACAGACTGCACCATAAGAGAGCCACCGCTAGGTTGTACAGTGCCTTGTTGACATCTTGGGTCACAGTTTCATTTGGTCTGCTCCACACTCGAGCCCTACCAGCGGCTCTTACCAACTCAAGTCTGGAATCATCTGATCGTGCGATGGTTTTCCAGTCATCTAGGGTCCAGCCAATACGGTTAAAGGTCCAGGAGAGGCACTGTAGGCATGTCGTGCTGTTCACTAAGTCACTTGTGGTGGTCTGCTGCCACAGTCCATTAATGCCAAACTTCACTGCGCTGTCCTAATGGATAAGTTCATCATACATCCCACATTGATTTCTGAGGTCATTTCGTGCAATATTGTTTCTCTTAGCACTGACTACTCTAAGCAAAAGCTGCTGCTCTCGTTTAAGTTAACACCTTTGGTCACTGCATTATCTGTGGGAGAGATAATGCCTGAAATTAATTTGGTATTCTCAGCAGACTCTGGATCTTGGAATATTAAATTCCTTAACGATGTCTGAAATGGAATGTTCCATCTGTCTAGCCCCAGTGAGCATTTGTGTTCAAAGTCTGTTAATTCCCGTTGTCCAGCCATAATCGCATCAGAAATCTTTCCACGTGCATTGCCTGAGTGCAAATGACAGTTCTGCCAATGCACTGTCATTTTATACAATGTGTACTCGATATTACCACAACCTCTGCACATGAATATAGCTATCCCGTGACTTAAGTCACCTCAGTGTAGCTCCCTGACTTATAAATAAATTATTTCCAACAAGAAGAAAGATTCTGTATCCCGGCATCGTAGAGTGAAGCTGGTTGCATCAAGTCAATTATGCCTAAATCCCCCCCTGTGCCTTCATCATTTCCAATTTGTTGCTCTTGTGGAGCTGCTTTTAGCAGCACAAACACAAGAAAATTATAGCCGTTAGTCCACACTGTTGGGAGGATGGTTGTTAAAGCCAGTGCATTCCAAGTTTTGAGACTATTAGAGCTTCAGGAGCGCCCTACATAGTTGTGGAGGAGAATGGCATCTGGAATCAGTCGGTCTCATCTTTTGTGATGATATGCAGCCCTCACCTCATTCAACAGCTTGGAGCAGTAAGCAGCATTGAGTGTGCCACTCGTGCAATAAATCTGTCGGCGAAATACCTCATTGGTCAGAGAAGATAGCCTGAATGACCTTGCCAGTTGTCAGTCGACTCTTGGTTTATGCTTAGGCTGTCTCCCTTTTTCTCTGCTACTCTGTACTGCCTTGTTTTGACTTGGGACTAGTGGTGAACCCATGTTTTGTCCCAGGTGATAACGCAATTCAAAAATAAATTAAATTCTTTCTCGAAACTTGCTGTAAGCCTCAGAAAGACCTCCAAGTGGATCATCTTCCAATCTATGACTGAAAGGTGAGACACACATCTGACACACACTTTATGGAACTTCAGGTCATTTTTGATAATTGACAGCTCCCACAACTTGCTCCAGCTTGATCTGCAATTTATTATACTGTTTAAAGTCGATCACCTTTGAAGATGTGTCGAATTGTGTGAATGTTTTCAGTTGTAATGTCAGTCTGAGGATGGTGATTGTGTTCCTGATTTTCCACTCATTTTTTACACCTTGAATGATTCTTGCCAGGCAAAGAAGAGTCCTTGACAAGTTTGGTCTCCAAACAGTGCAGTCAATCTTGGAAAAATTTTTGTCACTCAAGTTTCTTCATGAGGAAGAAATGTTGCAATTATGCATTGTACAATGGACTGGTGCATCTATTGTTCAGACAATGTGAGTGCTACCGATGAATTGGTTAGGGAGTGTGGAATGGCTGGCTCTTACCCCTTTATCAGACTGTGTCCCCCTTTAAGGATACCAGAAGTGTGGGCACAGTCCTACCATCAGTACATGCTCGTGAGCAGAAATCCTGTTCATATTTGATTGACATGCAAACACATTAAACAACGAATAGAATGCAACAAAAGAGCCCTTTACTTTATCCTTCATATCTTGGTTTCGTTGTAGGTCCCTAACATGTAAAACAATTTATTGCCTTTGGTAGATCAGATTTTTCTCACTGCTGAAACGGTTTTCATTAAACTTTTCACCTATTTATGTTTTTATTTAACAACTAGGATAGGTTACTACTCACCACACTGATGTGTCACGGAATAGAGGACTGAAAAGAACATTTAAAAATAGACTAAGCTAGTGGGAAAAATCCCTCCTATAGATTTGGTCCACTTTTAAAGTGCCTCTCTGCCTCTCAACACTACCTTTATGTGGCGAGTAGCAGTGTATCTTGATTCGTATCTATGTTGTCCCATGGTGCATTTTCAATAGTATATTTTTATCCGTGCTCATTGTAGGGTTTTCCTCGTCAAAGTATTGTTAAACCTAAATAGCGTTCTGCTTTTACATTTGGCCTATTGTGGGTGAACACTAGTGGTAAAAATATCAGATAGTCGATAGAAGATAGCGAATGCAAGGCAGTCGTAGAGCCCAATATCGCGGACACCGAGGCTCTGAAATTCGTCAGCCTATTGTTTAAGGGGCCTGTACAGATGTTTGATTTTCTGTAAAAATGAGGCTGTTCAGAAGGCAGGAAGAGTGTAAGTGAAAAAGAGAAACAAAAAAATTGAACATGTACGAGGTGTGATCAAAAAGTAATGTTGTGTGCTTTATAATCTGATTTTCAAAACTTTATCTTGTTGTTACATGTGTTCCTGATGTATATTTGCATTTTCAGCTGTTTTGAGTATTTAGTTTACTGTTGACGGTTGAAAAGGTTGTGTGTGTTTTAGGGAGCTTAGTGAATTTTTACATTTGAAAAAGATTGATCACAGACGGTTTTTGGCAAATCTGCTGTGAATAACAGAAGAGTTTACAAGTGGTATAAACATTTCACAGAGGGTTGAGAAGTTGAACGATGACTGCTCTGGATGCCCTGACATGTCAATTACTGATGCCATTGTGGAAGTAGTAAAGAAAATGGTTCTGGAAAACCACCAAATTATCATCAGAGGTGTTGCTGATGATGGTGTATCCTTTGGCACATGCCAAACATTTTTTTTCTTTTTTTTTTGGGTGTTTTGAGCATTAAACATGTAGCTTCAAAGTTTGTTCCAAAATTGTTGAATTTTGACCAAATCGATGTCATACAGACATCCCCCAGGAGTCGCTGAATGTAGTAGACAATGATCCAGAACTTCTGAAGGAGGTTATAACAGGTGATGAAACATGGGTTTGTGGGTTTGATGTCGAAACAGAGGCTCAATTGTCCTAGTGAAAACTGCATGAAGAGCCTAGGCTGAAAAAAATGTGGCAAATGTGATCACATGGGAAGGTCCTTATCATTGTTTTTGGAAATTACACTGAGATAGTGCATCATGAGTTCCTGACTTATATGGTCAGTAAGGAATACCGACTGGAAGTTATGTGCCATTTGCTTGAAGCAATTTGCAGAAAAAGACCAGGATTATACCAAAACCAGTTGGAAAATTGATCACAATAATGCTCCTGCTCACACCTCAATGCTTGTTTGTCATTTTTTGGCAAAAAACAAAAATGTTACATTGCCTCAGCCACTGTATTCACCAGACACAGCTCCTTTGACTTCTTTCAATTCCCGGGGCTGAACAGAACCATGGAAGGACATCGTTTGCCACCATTGATGATAACAGCATCACTGAAGGTCCTGAACACCATAATGCAAAGTAAGTTCCAGAAGTGCTTCCAAGATTGGGAAAAGTGCTGGCACAAGTGTTATATCTGGGGGAGGGGGGTGGGGTGTATGCAATTTTGAAGGGGACAGAGTTGATTTTGATGGATAAATAAAAGTTTTAAGAAAAACAAAAATTCCAATTACTTTTTGATCACACTTAGTAGTACCTGAAAGTTAACTGAAAGAAATAGACTAAAGTGTAGTTTTGTATATAAATTGTTGGCTTTAGGCAGTTACTGTGCCCATAATGCAGTAGATTTTAAAATGTGAAGTGAAGCACTTCCTAACACAGTAAATAGCAATTTCTGGTAACAAATGTTTTGGATTGTCTGTTTTTTTGGTTATCTTCAAAATCTCGGGTTTGCATTGACCTGGAGAGTTGGGAGCCCACTGTACTACCACACGTTAAAAAGCTCTTCTTCCACAGTTACTGCCACTGATGTCCCCGGAGATGATTTTCTACAGCCAAGTGACGTGGCTGGAACAGCTGCTGCTGGATCGGCCAGCCGACGACGACTTGGACGATGATAATGATGACATGCTACCGGTAAGTCTTCAGGAGGGCCCTTGCACAGTATTCCTGTAGAGAGTGTTAACATCCAATTGTCAGATTGGGGGAGGGGGTAGGAGGAGGAAGTGACGTGGCCCTCGTACAGAGCACCAAAGTGTGAAGAGCTGTGTGGGGGCATGAACCACCCCAGCCTCTCAGTATTTGGGCAGCCTAACCTGTTTTTGTGCATTATAAATAGTTTTGTGAAAGCCTGGGACTGTAAAAACAATGGGTTTGTTTATAAGAAACTTAACTGCTGCCAGTCAAGATTTTCTTTTATTCCTGTTTCACATGGTGCATTCTGTGAAATGATTCCCATTTTACGTAATGCTTTCGATGTGCAAGGATTGCTTTGTTTTGTTGACTTCACTGCAATATATAAAAAAAGCACAATTTATGGTTAGTTATCGATTTTTATTTGTTGTTAGTGGTGAAATTTGGAAAAAACTTGTATTTAGTTTTCTTTGGTCCATTTGCGTAGTCTACGCAAAGTCTAGACAAATGTACCGTAAAAGAACTGTAAATACAAGTTCTTCCAATTGATAACTCAGTTGTCTCTTTAATATGTTACACTGAAGTCAACAAAACAAAGCAGAACCCCGCACTTCAAAAATGTTAGCTAAAAACGCCATAGCACAAAGAGAACACACACTTGAAAATCAGAATCGGTTCCCAAAACGAATCATGTAAAATATAAATAAGAGAAAATTGTGATTGGTAACAGAAAAGTTATTGGGTTAGATAGAGCAGCAATCAGTTGTAGAATTAAGTTGCTTTAATATGACATTTATAGTCACAACGCAGATCAGATTTCGACCTGTCAGGTCATTATCAATGCTAAAACAAATAAGAGTATATATTACAATTTGATTTGCAAAAGTTATAAGTCCCTCACATCATTGTCTTTTAATGTTAACATTACATACCAGTGCGGAATTGTAGCGGTTGTTCGTGCTCAAGTGAATGCTTACACAGTTCAACCATTACGGTCATAAAATTATATGTTGGTTTCACAGTACACATCGGTTTTGCGTATGGCGCCTTCTATGAGCTGCACCTGAAGTTCACGGTTTTGACGACATTTTTTGTAAAATTTATGTTGTGTAGTAACTAAGTAGTAACATGAAATTATTACGAGTAAAACTATGTAAAATTACAATTCTTACTTTTTCTCATGTCTGTAATGTGCTAGATGTTTAAATTACTATAGCACGTAACAGTGGCAGTTTATGCCTCATGGGCTAAAATTAATTATAAAACTGATATGTCTACATAAAGTATGTTATAGGAAGTATTGCATATTTTGTCGTGTTGGGACCTGTCTTAACTTAATTAATTGTTACTTGACAGAAGATATAACGTTAACTTTATTTACAAAATGCACTTTGTTGGCACTAGTAGCGCTTGTAAGCATCATTTCAATATGTCGCACTTAGTGGCCGAGAAATAAGAACAATATGATAAAGTGTGATCTTTTGAACACTTATTTTGAAAAATGTCAGTTTTACGTATTAATTGTTGCTAATAGTTGCCCTCATGAGTTTGTATGTTATTCTAATGCAATAAGTTATGTAAATATAGTGTTATGAAAGTGGTACTCGTTTAGATCTTATGCAAGTGGCTGCTACATAATGGCGTGAGGTTTGCGACTGATCTTTGAGACCCCCTGGGTCGAATTTTTCACTGCTTTCAAGTAGGGAGTTTTCAAACAATTCCCAGAAATGGGCATTTTTCATTATGACCTGATCATTGATCAGATTACACTTAGAAAGACCACCTGATGCCTGCATTTATATTACATGTTAAATAACAGGGTAAGTCAAAAAGAACTTTACACCTTTGGAATGATATATAAATTTATTGAGAACTTACAAAATTGGTAGATGTTGTTTTGCAACCTCAAGTTTCACATAAGTGTCAACTGTAATTTTGGTTCAATGCAATTATCATTTCTCATGCCCAGACATCCCATTGGTAACCAATTTCTTCCCACACACATTGGAGCAAATTGGCAGTGGTGGCTGAGATTTGATTAGTCATGTCAGCTAAATTGTTTGGTAGGGGAGGAACATACGTCTGGTCTTTAATGAAACACCAGAGAAAGAAATAAAGTGGTGTCGAGTCAGGGGAGCGAGGTGGCAATGCAACTGGCCCTTCGTGGCCAGTCCACTGACCTGGGTAGCAATTGTCACGGAAACCTAGAACTAGTGGCGGAATAGGGTAGTAGTGCACTATGTGAATCAAACTTGAGGTTGTTTGCTACAAGATGTCACATCTACAGATTCTGTAATTTATCTCAATAAGTTTCTATATCATATCGAAGTTGTATAGTCCTTTTTCACTCACCACATATTTGTTTTTCCCAGGATATATTACAGCCAGTACATGAAAGTCAAATGAACAGCAAAAGAAACACACAAAATTACATTCATATTGTGTGAAAAAAGAAAGTTATGAGGATTAATCAACAATAAAATGACATATATAAATGCTGTGGCGTAGCCATGAGGTAAGCAAACAGTAAAAATGATCGATGTAAGGTCTAAGACATGTTATAAACACAGACAGTTCTGCGACTCAGTTACTTTGCTGCCCATATAGTAAACTTCGTCTGTCATGTCTCAGATCCTAATCTGATTCCCTCAGCATTGCCCAGTTTAATTAGGCTACATTATGTTATCCATGTTTTACTTTTGTAGGTGTTTGTTTATAACTATTTTTCATGACACTGTCCATTCCGGTCACTTGCTTTCCCAAGTGCTTGGACACTCTGACAAAAATAGTGTCATCAGCAAACTTGAAATTTTTTAGTGATTCCCCATTTTGAAATTCCTCTCTGGATTATTTTAGTGCTGGCTCTATGTACATATTGAATAATATTGGGAATAGGCTAAAACACACTGCCTTTTCACTAATTACTTCCTTTTGACAGCCTTAGGCTTTGGTTTCTATAAATTGTAGCTAACTTGTTGCTTTCCTCCTCCCTCTCCCACTCCCTCTCCCACCCTCCATTTGCCACTGCAGGCGTTCATTTGTTGCAGGGTCAGCACCTGGGACTGGAGTTCATGCAGTGGTTCCGGTCTCTAATGGTGTCCTCAGTGTCGGACACGGGGATCTGCTTACTGGGGAAGGGCCCCCACTCCCCGTGGGGCGTAGCCATCCTCCGCAGAATGGACTGTGGCCAGAATGAGCACAACCCACGCCTCCGGAAGCTCGTCGCCCGTGGGTCAGTACATTGTGCAAAGTGTTGTCACCTTTGCTGTGGAGTGCAGGCTATTCTCAGTTATTGAAACTGTGTGACAGCAAATTTAACATAGTTGCTTGGTTTGATTTTGTTTCCAGGTTTTGCCAGTTAGGTTTTGATGTCCCTTTAATCTGTGGTCAAGCTATCTTTGCTTTTGTAGTAACTTTCTAATGCGGCTTTTGTACAGTGATCAGTCTTTCTCTCGCAACTTTACTCAGCGTGTACTTGTCTGAGGCTTATTGTACAATGCCTTTTAATTTAATCGACTTTTCCTCCACAGTTGTTCTGTTTGAAATCTGTTCATGGGTACTTCACACAGATTTTGTTAAGTTCAGAATAACTGAGCTTCCCAAACTCAAAAAATGGTGGCTATTTGTGCCAAACAGAAATACAATGACAGAAATGGCACATTAGTAATAATCTCGCTTTAAAATGAGAGAATTATGGGTGCAGATTAAGTAATGTTTTCTCTAGAGTTACAATAGAGTCTGTAAAACTTTTTCCTGGTGACCGGTACATTTTTCTTCTCTTAAGATCTAAGTGACATACCTATACTATCTTTTTTAACCTCCTACAGTCTGCATCTCTTTGCTCTCCAAGTAAGGAACTGTTAATTTCAAAAGAATGTATGTATAGATCGGCCTTTCTGTCTCATAATTTATTAGTTTTTTCAGTTGCATTAATTAACACTCTTCAATCAGTGAGGTGTCTTCAGGTTTGTGGCTAAGTCATTTAAATCAAATTTTAGTTCATTGACCACATTTATATTTAAACGCAGTTCCAACAGAGCGCTCAGAACCCCTAAAGAAAATACACTTATGCTTCCCAATATAACATTGGAAAATCTAGGTTAGAGTATAAAGATTTCTACTCACCATAAAGATGACATGTTAAGTTGTAGTCAAGAACAATTAAGACACGCGTAAGCACCGTTCATCAGAAAACACACACACACACACACACACACACACACACACACACACACACACACACACACACAAAATGACTGCCAATTCCAGCAGCTTGGACCAAATTCTGAACTGCACAGTTAGGAGTTAACCTTAAAACACATTTGCTGCTTCCTTAATTATTCCAGTCCCAACCTATGGTAACATACTGTCCACACAGCAGCTTCGACTCCCTCTGTCTTATCTTCTCCCCATTGTCGTCTCCCACCCTCTTTGTGTATTGCCCTCCGCCAATGCATCCATCCATCTTTCCCTTCATTGCTTCTCTCTTCCTTCACTAAATTTTCCCTGCCTTCCTGGCCCATAACCACCCAACACAGCACCTGTTGGCTGTCTAATCTCTGCATACTCCACTGTACAGCACTCTTTTTCTCTCCCAGCTGTAAGCTATCCCTTTCCCTTCCCTTTCAGATTGCTGCTTCCATTCTCTGTGACAGTTGTATTCTGGCCTGAGCTGCCAGAGTTTGCAGTCACGTGTGTGTGAGTTGGCTAACTTATACAAACGAATGGCATGTTTTTCTCTTTCTGACGAAGGCTGTGGCCGAAAACTTGTGTGTAGTTGTCTTTTAATTGTGCCTGTCATCTTTATGGTAAGTAGCAGTCTATCTTTTCCTTCATACTGTCCTTTGTCAAAAATTCATTTGAATTGTGATACAAATTCCTTCTTGTAACAACTTTGTGAACAACACAACACAGTGGCCATTAGGTGTGTCTCATCTGGCTTATGTAGCTAGCAGCACAGAAAGGATTTTTTCTTGCATTAAAAGTGGATCTTATAATGAGAAAATAGCGTTAGTATATTTCTTATTAGCTATTGTACGTGTCAAATGTTAAAATACTGCCAAAATATAGCAATAAAATTTGTTAGATGCCCATTGAAAAGCATTTTCCAGCACTTGAAACAACAAAGTGACATTGTAATGAACCATAGGAAATACACTAAGGTGACAAGCCATGGGACAGTGATATGGATGCACCCAAGTGGTAGTAGTATCACATACACGAGGTATAAAAGGGCAGTGCATTTGCAGATCTGTTATTTGTACTCAAGTGAGTCATGCAAAAAGGTTTCTGACACAATTATTGCCACCCTGGGAATTAAGATTTTGAATGCGGAATTGTAGTAGGGGCTAGGAATGTGGGACATTCCAGTTTGGAAATTAAGGAATTGAATATTTTGAGGTCCCCAGTGTCAAGTGTGTACAGAGAGTAGCAAATTTCAAGCATTAACTCTCACTACAGACAATTCAGTGCGGACGGCCCTCGTGTAACGACAGGGCAGCAGCATTTGCACAGAGTAGTTAGTACTAACAGACAAGCAGCACTGCACAAAATAACATCAGAAATCAGTGTGCCACATACAATGAATGTATCTGTTAGGACAGTGCAGCAAAATTTGATGTTAATGGGCAGTGGCAGCAAAAGACCGATGCGACTGACAGCACGACATCACGTGCAGAGACGCTCCTGTGCTCGTGACCTTATCACCCGGACCCTAGATTACTGGAAAACTGTGAGCCAGTCAGGTGAGTCTCGATTTTAGTTGGTAAGAGCTGGTGTGTGTCACAGACCTCACGAAGCTGTGAACCACAGTTGTTAGGAAGGCAGCTTTGCAAGCTAGTGGTGGGTCCGTGATCGTGTGGACTTCATTTACACGGGGTGGCCCGGGTCCTCTCGTACAACTGGACTGATCATTGGCTGGAAACAGTTAAGTTTGACTCCGTGGACGACGGGTTTGAAGGAGACTCTGTACAATTTGAGCGAATCAATGGCCAACCAGTTCGCTCGACACGAATCGCAGTGAGCATTTATGGGACATAATCGAGAGAACCGCTAGTGCAAAAAGTCCTGTGCCAACAACTCTTTTACAACTATGGACAGCTGTAGAGGCAGCATGGCTCTCTGTTCTGCAGGGGACTTTCCAACGGCTTTGAGTCCGTGCCACATCAAACTGCTGCACTACACTGGGCAAAAGGAGGTCCGACTCGGTATTAGAACATATCCTGCAACTTTCGTCACCTCAGTGTAAATAAGTACACACAGCACTTTCAAGGTATAAGAAAATAAAATATTAGATTACGTTGTAACCTTTGCTTACTCTCGTGGTACCATAGTGATGTGCGACGATTGTATCTTTTCTGTAGATGGTGGTGTACTTAGACTGGGAGTTGCTTTATCCCTGGCTGTTCTTTGCAGGTTCTCTGATGTGACAGATGTGAGTGTGGACTATCTGGTTCACGTGGACACTCTGCGCTATTTGGACCTGACGGGCTGTGGAGTGACGCGGCACGCCCTCGAGAGCTTCGCCAATCTCCGTCCAGATGTCGAAGTCGTGGGACTCTAACGGTATTCCTCCTTTAATTTCTGTCTCTATCTATCTATCTATCTATCTATATATCCATCCGTCTGTCTGTCTTTCTGGATGGTGGTGTGCTTTATATGTGTTACTTGTTGTTGGAACACGTAACTTAAAGTACTTATGGTTGTTACTGAACATACTTCTGGTTGTGTCATAACAGAAGTACGGAAAACAGATTGAATGGGAAGTTCAAATTAAATTTAACATGGTTAATGGATCAGATCTGATCATGTAATGAATCCTACTTTGAGGTGCATTTTCTGCAGCACATTGCTATAGAAGTTGGGTCTTGTGTGATGTCTGTAACACTTTCTGGGATGGATTTTCAGAGGTGTTGCATATTGCCTTAAACTCAGTTTTGCATGGTAAGAATTGCTCGGTTAATAGTGTAAATATGGTGTTTTAATGTGAATTGAGCTGAGAGGACAAAATGAGGGTAATCCAGCATACTGACAGTTTGCCTTTAATAAATTCCAGAAAAATATTTCACTAGCAAAAACATGTTGCAATAGCTTACTTTTATTTCTTTACACAATCACTGCCATTTTTTAGGCTTGTTACATCTTCCTCAGCCTAGGAATCCCCTCATAATAGTTGGTTACCAGCAGTCCATTAAGCAAGTTGTATTCTGGTGTCTTCACTTCACCATGACTTTAAAAATTTTTCATGTCAGGGGACACTGAGTGCCATGAAAATAGTTAGTAGTGTAACCTGGACTGTATGGTGCTACATTAAAAGCTTTCTCCTACATTTGGGAAGCATTTTATTGCAGCCGCATTATGAATGTAGCCACTATCAAACATTTCTCACATTTAACAATATTAGGAAAAGGATATATTGCTGCTATTCACCATAAAGATGACCTGTTGAGTTTCAGACAGGCTCAACAGATGACGTACACATTGTAGCTTTCGTCCTATGCCTTCTTCCAAAAAGAAAATGCACACACATTCACAGAAGCAAACACACCTCAAGTGCACATGACCGTTACCAGTGTCAGCTCCTACGAGAATATCTTCTTTTCCTAATATTGTTGATATTCCAAGTTGGAGTCTCCATTGTTTGATTTATCTCATTTATTTTGCTAGAGGTGTGTGTTCTTGTGCTCTGACTCAACACTTCCAATATCCTGTGAGTGACCGCCTTTCCTCATAAATTATTTACATTCTACCAGAACTTTGCTTACTATATTTACAGTGCCTAGTGGCGTCCTTCCATCTAAAACCTTGTCATCTGCCCTTGGCCTCTCCTGTGTTATCTGGCCACATCTTTTTGTAAGTTTTTTCTCTTGCCCTTTGTGACACACAGGCTTCACCTGCCCTCACCAGGGTGGCCATGCATGACTTTTGTGATGCTTTGTAGCATCAGTCGGACACTTTGACTGCATCGCATACTATTTTACGGACCACTTCTCCACCAGTGCTCTTGACACAATTTCGTGCATCCTTTTCACTCCCCAAACTTGTCCCTTCTTATCCTGTTCCCTGTACAACTACCTAATGCTTTCTTTTGTCTGTTACCCATGTCACCTCATGCTTTCCAAGCACTGTCCCAACCCAAATGGATCTGCATCAGTTGAGGAACGTATACATTTCCATGTTCCTTAAATGCTACATAAGCCATGGGATCCCTACCAACAGCCTAACCATAAAAATTCTTTTCTGGATTCCACCCATCCTTTTGCAACAATCTTCATCCTTTTCAGATTCTGCAGTCCCTATTCCTCATGAATCTGGAACTGAAGGAACACATCTTCATGCCACAGGCATCCCAGAAATTTGCTTTATCCACAAGATGCTGTTACTGTGCAAACCTAATAACATATACATCATCTCCATTTCACATGCAGTACCCCAAAGGTTCTGTCTTAGGTCCCATTCTGTTTTTGTTTTATATAAATGATCTGCCACTTAATATTGAGTGTCACTCAGTTTTATTTGCAGGTGACACATCTTTAATCACTGAAAGTAACATAACCGATTAAATTCCACAAACTGTATTAAATACTTTAGAAAACTTAGATACCTGGTTTGATTTAAATGGGTTAAAATTAAACATGGAAAAGACACAGTTAATGCAATTTAAAACAAAACAAGCAAAATTAAATGATATTCAGGTCAGTCAAAGAAACCAGAAATGTGAAATTCCTAGGAATGCAACTAGATAAAAATCTATCATGGGGGTCACACATACAGTACCTTGAAAATAAATTAAATAGCCTAGTATATGCAATGAGAATATAGTGCAATGGTACCAGTATGGACATAAGAAAAGTAGTATATCACAGCTACTTTGAGTCAGTAATAAGTTGTGGAATTGTATTTTGGGGTAACTCAAACCATATGTGTCGAATTTTAAAACTTCAGGAAACATCATTAGAAATACGCACAATGTAGGGTGAAGAAAACCATGTCCCCCACTCCTAAAAAATCTGAGTATATTAAGTGTTCCCTCACTATACGTATATGAGCTGATTATTTTTGTACACAGTAACCCTGATTTATTTGTAGCAAATCATTTTCAACATGATTAAAACACCAGAAATCAAAATAATTTTATGCTGCCCACCCACAGTTTGAAACTTTATGCTCAAACTCCACATTATATGGGTATGAAAATTTATAACAAAGTAAAAGGAAGAGAATTGTTCAGCATAAATTTAGAAACACTGAAAAAATCATTAAACGAGAAACTACTGCAGAAGTGTTACTATTCAGTAGAACAACTCATAGATGACAACCTGAAAATTTGAACAGGAGAGAGCAAGTACTTACGACTGTTAATCTTAAAAGTTTGTTACTTTGAAGAAAATTATTAATTGCTTAAGTAATTATTCAGTACTGTGTATTATATTACAGGTATTATAAGGAAAATTGTAAAAGAGTTCGTGTTTTGATGAGTCTCCTGTATTGTTAAGTCAATGGCTTGAAATTGTAACTCCTGTCTTGGATACCACTACCCAAGAACACCTATTCTACCCACAGGGAACACCTGATCTTCCCCCAGTAATCTCTTAATAGCACACACACTGCCAAGCTGACCTTTTCAATTTGCCACATCCTTCAAAACTCCATCCCAGCACTCCACTAAATCCAGAACCCAAAACATTGTTGTTAACATTTCCCCCAAGAACCTCAGTCGTACCCAAATGCGTTTTCATCCCCACACCCAAGTTAAACCATACTGGACTTATCAAAGACCTACTCTCCATCTCCTGATCCCTATAGTGGAAATGCTTCTTTGCTACCAATCCCTTGAACCAAAGTCAACCAAATCCTAACATTGACTTTTGCCTCTTCCAGTTCATACCAACATCTGTCCCCACCCCCACCTAAGCACTCTCTGGTCACTTTCCAGGAATTCTTTGCCTCCAACTTGCCCTTGCCATCCTACCCCAGGTCTTTTCCTGAGAACACCAACCTCTCAGCAGAAGAAATGACAGCAATTCACATCATCAAAACAGATCCTGAGTTAATCATCTTCCCTGCAGACAAAGGCTCCACTACTGTCATGATGGATCACAGTGGCTGCCTGACAAGAATTGCCCCAATTGTCTGACTTCTTAACCTATGAGCTCTGCCATAGTGATCCCATACCAGAACCTCTCCCTCAAGTACATCGATCTCCTCACTACAATGCCCAGCACACCCACCTTCCAAATCCTCCCCAAAATGCACACACCCAATAGTCTTGGATGCCCCATTTTTGCTGGTTATTGCGTCCTACTGAAATAATTTCTGCTCTTTTTGACAAACGGCTCCAACCTATTGCCTGAAACCTAGCCTCCTATATCAGAAATACCAACCACATCTTTCACCACGTATCAATCACTTCCATCTCCTTTCCCTCCTGGATACCTATTTGTCACTGTTGATACCACTTACCTGCACACAAACATCCCTCACACTGTGGCCTCACTGCTATCAAACAGTACCTCCACCAACGTCCTTCGCACAACAAACCCACTACCTCATTCTTAATACACCCTACCAACTATATTCGCGCACACTACTACTTCCTCTTAAAGGGGAAGGTATACAGATAAATTCGTGGCACATGCATGGGCACCTTACCTGGTGCCCTCCAATACAAACATTATAACTCCCATCTAAAGGAAATTGTCCTAGCTTCCAAAAACCCCAAGCTCCTAGGCTGCTAGAAGATTGTATCTTCAGATCTGGATTCAGGTCCATGACATCCAATACTCTTTCTTCCATGAACTCAACACCTTCTCTCCCATCCACTTCACCTTGTCCTCCTCAACCCAATATGCCACTTTCCTGGATGTTGACCTCTACCTCTAGGGTGGCTCCACCCAACCTCTACCCACATTAAATCCACTAACCACCAGCATTATCTGCATTTATACAGCTATCATGGACTGGATCAACTAAACCATACACTTCACCATGGCTTTGGTTATCTGTCATCATGTGTGTAAATCGGGGCATCCTACCCAAGATACTCCCATCCTCCTAAAGCGGTGTTCCATCACCCACCCAAATTATACATCATCTTAGTCCAGCCTAATGCCAATCCCACACCCAACCCCTTGCTGCAGAAATCACAGCCCCATGGAAGACCCAACCACCAGACCAGCCCAAGCCCTGCACACAGCAGTTCTTACCCACCAGCAACAGGGTCATATGTGAAAGCAGCAGTGTCATTTACCAGCTCCCCTGAAAACATTACTCAGCTTTTTATATCGGTATGAAAACCGAATAGTTGTCCACTGGAATGAATGGCCACAGCCAAACTGTGACAAAGATTAAAACAGGACTCACCTTGCCACAACATACAATTGACCACATGCTTGATTTCAGTGGTTAACCCCAGGCCATCTGGATCCTTCCCTCTGCATCATCTACAACTACATGGCTACTCTGCAGTTCACACATAAGTGCCTGGCAGAGGGTTTCTCGAACCACTTCCGCACTTTGTCTATTACTTTTCACTCTCAGACAGCATGTGGGGACACTGAACATGTAAGTGGTGCCGGTGGTGGTGGTTGCTCCCATGTATGTGGGTGTCAGTGAAATGTTTGCCTGTTTGGAGGGGAACATTGGAGATTGATATTTTGTAAAAACGACCTTGGAGTGAAAAATATCTTTGTATTAATGTCTCCTACCCCACCTCGTCTATCACATCTGTGACACACTGTCACCTATTTCGCGATAGTACAAAATGAGTTGCCCATGTTTGGACTTTTTTTATGTCTTCTGTCAATCCACTGTGGTAAAGGTCCCATACTGCACAGCAATACTCTACTATAGTCCACTTGCAGGTCTGGGGGTTAGAATAGGCCCGAGATATTCCTGCCCGTCGTAAGAGGTGACTAAAAGGAGTCTTGCACGTTTCGGCCTTTATGTGATGGTCCCCTGTAGGGTTTGACCTCCATTTTTCGAAATTTTCCCAAAGAACGAGCCAATTGGGGAAGGGCACCTTACATGGTACATCATGTCCATCATGCACTGAGACATGTCGCATCCTTTATTGAGGTGGATCTGCATTTCTGCGCATTCTCCAACTGTTGGGCGAGGTCATCCTCCTGGGTGCATATTTTTCCATCAACTGTGCAGTATTGTTTTCTACGCAGATGATGATGATGATGATGATGATGATGATGATGATGATTATGGATTTGTTTGCTTGGTTGCACCTGATATCGAGCACGGTAGCCAATTCGTTGCGGTGGGGCCGCCATGTACCCTGTTGGTTGTAGACCCCTGACCACACAGGGATCGCTCTGCTGATGCCTGGGCCGTTAACTCCCCATCTATGCCAAGGGGTAGATGCCCATCCCCCTGGGGCATCGGGACTCCTGGCAAAGGCCATCCTGCCAGGTGGCCTTTGGTGTGGCTGGGTGGCACATGTGGGGAGGGCCCCTGGTCCGAGTGGGTAGCATCAGGGCAGATGACAGGCGATGAATCGTAGTTCGTCATCTCTTACTGGTGGTGAAACACCAGCAGTCTCCAAGTGATCACGAGCTCAATTCAATGCACAGAAGTACGACCCCAAATCGTTCCCCTCCCTGGCCACACCATGAGAGGAACGTCAGCCTAAGGATGGCAGCAGATCTTATTTGCCCCGGTACCTTCTATGTTCGAGAGCTGATGGGGAATCTTTGATGACGATGAAGCCACAGATTTTTGTTGAGCATTTAGAGGACAAGTTTGGGGAGGTGGAGAGCTTGTCCAAAATGAGATCTGGGTCAGTCTTGATCAAAAAAGCATCCTCTGCCCAGTCACGGGAATTACTCGCTTGTGACAAGCCGGGGGATGTTTCTGTAACCATCACACCCCATAAGAGCTTAAATATGGTCCACGGTATCATATTTCATAGAGACCTCCTTTTGCAGTCCGACGTTGAGCTGCGCGCCAATTTAGAGCGGCGAGGTGTACATTTCGTCCGGTGTGTCCACCGGGATCCAAAGGATAATCAGGTTGCCACCGGTGCCTTCATCTTGGCCTTTGAGGGTGATACATTGCCCGAGAAGGTCAAGGTAATGGTCTACCGGTGTGATGTAAAGCCCTATACCCTCCCCCGATGTGGTGCTTAAAGTTTGGCCATATGTCTTCCCGCTGTACTTCCAGCGTCACATGCCGAGATTGTGGATGCCCATCACATCCCAATACTCCATGTGCCCCGCCTCCCATCTGTTTCAACTGCGGAGAGCATCATTCACCTTGGTCACCAGACTGCAGGATTCTCCAGAAAGAAAAAGATCCTGGACAGACTAACCTACACTGAGGCTAAGAAAAAATTTGAATGCCTGCATCCTGTGTGTATGACAGTCTTCCGCTGCTGCTACAATAGTTGTGGCACCATCAGCTCTGCCATCGCAGGTCAGCTCTGAGCCGGAAGACTACACCTGCCCCCTTGATGGTGGTAGGCATTTCCCTCCCTGTTGCTCCTGCACCACCTACTTTGGGAGCAAACCCCCCCCCCCCCTCCCCCACCACCACCACCACCACCGGGGACATCCATCCCCACTTCTAAGCCAGAGAAACATAAGTTTTCTTCGTCTCCTCTCGCGAGGAAGGGGTCCCTTGGGTCACTCCCTTTCCAGGTTTCGTCTATTGGGAAAGACAACACCTGCCAGTGGCTGAAGAGCCCAAAAGCAGCTAGCCGTAGGGCTTCACGCTCATCCTCAGTCCCAGAGACTGAGCCAGTGAAGTCCTCCCAGCCAGGGAAATCCAAGGTGCAGTGCGAGAAATAAAACCCTAAGACCAAGGAAATTGCAGTGACACCCACACCACTGCTCCTACAAGCTCAGCGGCTGAGGATGGGGTGGATACTTTGTCGTCTGCTGACGCCCTAGATCTCGTTAGACCCTCAGACACAATGTATATAGACTGCTCAGGCAATAAATCTGTGGCAGCAGGTGACTTTGAGATGTAAACTGCCTCATTGAATGTTCCATGACTTCCCAGTCTCATGATGTGATCCTCCAGTGGAATTGTGGCAGTTTTTTCCACCACCTGGCTGATCTGCGGCAACTGTTAAGCTTTACACGTGCTATCTGCATTGCCCTCCAGGAAACCTGGTTCCCAGCAATGCAGACCCTGAATGTATTAGCTGCACTGATTGATCAACTCCCTAAACCTTTCCTACTTCTGGGAAATTTTAATGCCCATAACCCCTTTTGGGGTGGTACCATGCTTACTGGCCGAGGCAGAGATGTCGAAACTTTACTGTCGCAATTCAACCTCTGCCTCTTAAATACTGGGGCCGCCACACATCTCAGTGTGGCTCATAGTAGTTACTCGGCCATTGATTTATCAATTTGCAGCACAGGACTTCTCCCATCTATTCAATGGAGAGCATATGGCGACCTGTGTGGTAGTGACCACTTCCTTATCTTCCTGTCACTGCCCCAGCATCAGGCACATGGACGTCTGCCTAGATGGGCTTTGAACGAGGTGGACTGGAGAACTTTCACGTCTGCTGTAACCGCTGAATATCCCCACGTGGTAACATCAATGTGATGGTTGAGCAAGTAACTAGCACAGTTGTTTCAGCTGCAGAAAATGTGATCCCTCTCTCTTCAGGGTGCCCAAGGCATAAGGCAGTCCCTTAGTGGTCGCTGGAAGTCGCTGAAGCAATTAAGGAGCATCAGCGAGCTCTCCAGTGGCATAAGCGGGACCCTTCCCTGGAGCACTTCATAGCCTTTAAACGGCTCCGTGCCCGTGCTCGCTACCTTCTCAAACGACGGGAGGAGGAGTGTTGGGAGAGGTATGTCTCCAACATTGGGTGCCACACGTCACCTTCCCAAGTTGGGCCAAGATCAAACGTCTTTTCAGGTACCAGGCCCCAACAGCTGTCCCCGGTGTTACCATAAATGGCGATTTATGTACCGACGCAAACGCGATTGCCGAGCACTTTGCTCGAGCCACTGCATCGGAGAATTACCACCCAGCCTTTCGCACACTCAAATGGCAGCTGGAACGGAACGCTCTCTCATTCACCACACACTGCAGTGAATCCTATAACATCTCCTTTACAGAGTGGGAGCTCCTCAGTGCCCTTGCACATTGCCCCGACACAGCTCCTGGGCCTGATCGCATCCACAGCCAGATGCTAAAGCATCTCTCATCTGACTACAAGTGACATCATCTTGTCATCTTCAACTGAATCTGGTGCGATGGCATCTTTCAATCGCAATGGCAGGAGAGCACCATCATTCTGGTGCTCAAACCCAGTAAAAGCCCGTTTGATGTGGATAGCTATCGGCCCATCAGCCTCACCAATGTTCTTTGTAAGCTGCTGAAACATATGGTATGTCGGCAGTTGGTTTGAGTCCTGGAGTCAAGTGGCTTGCTGGCGCCGTGTCAGGGCGGCTTCCACCAGGGTCGCTCTACCATAGATAATCTTGTGTCCATGGAGTCTGCCATTTGAACAGCCTTTTCCAGACAGCAACACCTGATTGCCATCTTTTTTGACTTACGTAAAGCATACGACATGACCTGGCGACGACATATCCTTGCCACATTGTATGCGTGGGGTCTCTGGGGACCACCCCCGAGTTTTATCCAAAACTTCCTGTCTATCTGTACTTTCCGTGTCCAAGTTGGTGACTCCCATAGCTCCATCCATATCCAGGAGAATGGAGTCCTGCAGGGCTCTGTGTTGAGTGTCTCTCTATTTTCAGTGGCCATTAACGGTCTAGCGGCAGCTGTCGGGGCCCTCCGTCTCACCTTCTCTGTATGCAGGTGACTTTCGCATTTCGTACTGCTGCTCCAGTACTGTTGTTGCTGAGTGGTGCCTCCAGGGAGCCATCCACAAGGCACAGTCGTGTGCTCTAGCCCACAGCTTCCAATTTTCAGCCGTGAAGTCGTGTCTCGTGCACTTTTGTCGGCGTCGTACAGTTCATCTGGAACCCACACTTTATCTTAATGATGATCTACTCTCTGTAGTGGAGACACACACATTCCTAGGACTGGTTTTCGACATTCGATTGGCTTGGCTCCCTTATCTTTGTCAGCTTAAGCGGAAGTGATGGCAGCAGCTCAATGCCCTCCGTTGCCTGAGTAACGCCAATTGGGGTGCAGATCACTGCAAGCTGCTGCAGCTCTACAGTGCCCTTGTCCAATACCGAATTGACTATGGGAGTGTGGTTTATGGTTCAACAGCGCCTTCAGCATTACATTTACTCGACTCGGTGCACCACTGTGGGGTTAGATTGACGGCAGGAGCTTTTAGGACGAGTCCGGTGACAAGCATACTGGTGGAGGCTGGTGTCACTACACTGTAGATCAGACGTGCACAGCTGCTCGCCAGTTATGCAGCACACATTCATAGTTCCCATGCTCATCCGAATAACTGTCTGCTTTTCCGACCCGTGCCAGTCCATCTCCCGCATCGGCGGCCCAGATCAGGCTAAAGATTGCGATTCGCTTGCGGTCCCTTCTCTCCGAACTGGAGTCCTTCCCTTTACCACCTCTACTTGCGGTCCGTTCACGTACGCCGCCATGGTGTACACCTTGGCCGCAGCTTTGTCTGGACCTTTTGCATGGCCCGAAGGACTCAGTTAACCCCACTGCTCTCTGCTGTCTCTTTTTGATTCTTGACGTGTTCTGGGGCTCTGATGTGGTTTACACTGACGGCTCAATGGCTGATGGTCACGTAAGCTTTGCATATGTTCATGGAGGACATGTTGAGCAGCACTCCTTGCTGGTTGGCTGCAGTGTTTTCACTGCATAGCTGGCGGCCGTATCTCGTGCTTTTGAGTACATCTGCTCATGCTCTGGCGATTCATTTCTCCTGTGTACTGATTCATTGAGCAGCCTACAACCTATCAACCAGTGCTACCCTCGCCACCCTGTGGTAACATCCATTCAGGAGTCCATTAATGCCCTGGAACAGTCCCGCCGCTCCGTGGTGTTTGTGTGGACCCCAGGACACTTCGGAATCCCTGGCAACAATCTTGCCGACAGGCTGGCCAAGCAGGTGATGCGGAAACTGCTTCTGGAGATAGGCATCTCCGAAGCTGACCTGCATTCTGTCTTACACCACTGTGTTGTCTGGCTTTTGGAGACGGAATGGCATAACAGCACGCATAACAAACTGCGTGTCATTAAGGAGACTATGAATGTGTGGAAGTCTTCCATGTGGGCCTCTCGCAGGGAATCAGTTGTCCTCTGCCGGCTCCGCATTGGCCATACGTGGCTAACGCATGGATACCTACTCCGTTGAGAGGACCCACCTCAGTGTCGCTGTGGCTCCCAAATGACAGTCGTCCACCTCTTGTTGGACTGCCCACTTTTAGCTGCTCTGTGGCAGACTTCTAACTTTCCCAGCACCCTGCCTTTGGTGTTGGGTGACAATGCCTCCACAGCAGCTTTAGTTTTACGTTTTATCCGTGAGACTGAGTTTTGTACTTATATGCAAGTTTTAGTGCATGTCCTTTGTCCCTCTGTCTTTTCCACCCTATTGCTTTTAGGGTGGAGGTTTTAATGTGTTGCAAAGTGGCTGGCTTTCCCTTCTTATTCTCGTGTTTGGCCAGCCACTGTAATCTGTTTTCATGTTTTACTATCTTCTGTTTCTAGCGTCTCTGTTTCCTTGTCCTCTTTTGTTCCTTTCAGTGTTCATTGCCGTCCTTTTGTTCTTGTGGCTTTTCCTTTCTTTCAGTTTTGTGCTGTATGTTTCATTCGTTCTATTCTCAAACTTGTGGCACTGTTTTATTAGGAACAGGGGACTGATGACCTCATAGTTTGGTCCCTTCTCGCGCCTTTAAACCAACCAACCAGAGCACTCAAAGACCATCGCCATTCACACTGTAGAAGTGTTGGGAGTAATGTGGCTAGTTGCATGTACCGTGAAATGGGTGAGATGAATTTAATATATGATGAAGACAATTGCAATGTACAAGAAGCTGTGGGACTGTATCTTGTGATCTATCCTGACAAAAAGGTACTGTGCCACACATTATTTGCAACCCTGCATTGTGTGTGGGAAACAGGCTCATTCTGTGTGTGCAAGCTGGATGCTGATCACCAACAATATAATGGACAGTTGCAGTGGATGAAAGTATTCTCGATTGGGTGCAGTGTATGCTGTCAAGAAGTACACGAGGTGTATCCATGCCACTGATATCCTCAACCCTTCACCTGTTGCACTGTGTGTGATGAAAGGCTGCATCTATTTCATTCCCAATACATCCAGGCATTGCAACGGGGGGACTACAACAAGCACATGGGATTTGTATGGTGGTTTCTGCAGAAATCCGCTGCACACTGAAGCTTCATAGCAAGTGTCCTCTTCACCAATTCTCTGTTCTCACTTAAGGGTGTTGTGGACTTTCTCAACCTGCATACATGGGCAATGTGAAAACACAGGCTACATGTACACTTGCCTCTAAATTCAAATTGACCCTTAACGTGTCAGCTGGCATCGTCGGACAGTATTTAATTGGGCTGTACATTCTCTTGGCCCATTTGACGGTCGCACATATCTCGTTTTTCTGTGAGAGATTCTGCCGGACATGCTGAATGGTGTATCTGTACCTATTTGTCGCTGCATTAAATTTCAGCACGATGGAGTCCCCGCGCATTTCAGCAGACGAGAGGGGGCACATCTGCAGGTAACCTTTCCTGGCCACTGCTTTGCTCGCAGGGGCAAGTCGTGTGGCCACCACGATCACCTGATCTGTCCCCAGTTGATATTTTTCCTGACTATCTGAAGGGCTTTGTGTATGAAACGTCTGATACTTTCCCAGAGGGTCTAGTGGACAGGATTGGTGCGGTGTCAGGATATCTTAGATACACCAGGTATCTTTTAGAGGGTGTGTTCAATGCAGTATCGATATCGGGCATATCTCGTTGCATCTGGACGGAACTTTGAGCATCTCCTATATTGGATGTCCATTTGTAGCATGTGACTAAAAAACTGCAATATCTTTTTAGTAGCCCTGGACGTCCCTTGTGACCACTGGCTCCTGTTTTATTACTGATCCTTGGTGTATGCCCTGTCAGTTTATAAAAGTTTCTGAATCGCCCTGTTATGTAACTTATGCCAAATTTCCAAGTCATTGAGTCACTTTGTATCTAAATATATCTGACATGTCTAGTGATCAAAATTCAACTTAGTAATGAATGAACAAATGATTTTCCTGACCTTGTTTTTTCAGGTATTAATGACTCATCTTCTCTGAAATGTCCAAAACACCTCCAAGTAGTGATGGCATGGCAAAATTAAATGTGCAGACAGCAAGTATGTCTACTAAGGTGCAATTGCACTTTTTATGTGCCCTATTTCATGGATTTTACCCGCAAATCGTAGCATCCATGAACAGTAGGATGCGCCCTCCTACTGCTAAGCTACTTACACTTTTACACAATCACCTTCTTTCTAAAATAAAGGAATTTGTGAAACATGTAACTCTGGACAAGGTAAATGTTAAAAATCACAAGAATGAGGGTCACATAACACTGCATAGGTTTTCGTTGTGTGTACTTCTCCATATTTACACAGAGTTGGCACTTTTAAGTATCCCTATTTTACTAGGTTGGCCTCAGATTTGCCAACGCCCATTCGTAATGTATTCAGTGATCTCAATGTAGTCCAATCCAAATCTTGTCCAGCAAATAAGCTTTCTGTTGACTATACCCCAGCTTGAAGATGACTATTTTGGTTGCCCAAAGTTTTTGTCTGGATTTCTTAGCTGATTGAATTTACTGTAGATGTTGACTGTAAAAGTCTCGTCATAGACTTCAACCTAGGTGTGGCATTGTGATGCAGTGAGTGAAACTCATTTTCTTAGTCTTTCTTCCTATTGACATTTGTGGCTACTTGCCAGTGTACGTCACGAGTAGAAATGCCTGCTGTGCAGTACAATTTATGAACGGGAACTGGTTCCAGGTATCCAGTAATTAGCATTGTGGTTTCATTAATGTTTGTCTTTGCTTTTCTCATGTGGGTGGACTTGTGCCACACTGGACAGGCATATTCACCAAACAAGAAACAGTGTCATGGATGAAGTAGGCCTACAGATCATCTGATAGTAACCAGGGTGACTACTGTCAGTGTTTCCAGATGGTGATGTTTTAGGCTGCCATCTTAGGTTTGTGCTAAAACAGTGTTGGCAGTGAGCGAGGGGTCTGCCTAAGGTAACTCTGCTTCTTTCTGCCCATGTGTTTCATGGATGAGACTTGCATACCTAAGTTTTGTGTGGGTTTAGCTTCAGCTAGTTCTTGTTATAGTAATCAGGAAATGTTCTGAGAGCAGCACCTGTTCTGCTTCTTCAGTCATCTACCCATACTGTCAAAGCAAGGTTGTCTGAACATTAAGAACTTTCGCAAGAATTAGGTCTCGGCTGATCCTTTGTGTAAATGCGGAAGAGCAGTGGTGACTGTACTCCCTTGGGGTTGACCTTTTCTTTGTTTCCTCCAACAGTGACTGCCTCTTCCTTCTGCAACTAGTTTATACAGTGGTGTGAATATAAATTAACAGAAATGTAAATGAAAATGACACAGTATTCACATTATGTACTTTTGTTTGTTTTGGTTTACAAATTTAACTGTTGTTGATGGTTTGACAGATAGCTTGGTGCATGTAGGCAGGGAAATGAAAACAATTTTTCAAAATATAACTGAATGGATAAAAATCCAATCACGAAGTGGTGGCAAGAGGAAACACACACAAAAGTTATGGAAATAAGCAAGTTTTCAGAGCCAGTGGCTCCTTCTCCTAGCAGAAGGGTTGTTGAATGGAAAGCAAGAGGGATGAAGGGAAAGGCTAGTGAGGTTTAGGAAGTGGTGAGAGTTAGAGAAAAGTCACCTATAAAAGAGTGTGTGTGTGTGTGTGTGTGTGTGTGTGTGTGTGTGTGTGTGTGTGTGTGTGTGTGTGTGTGTGTGAAGTGCCACAAAATGCTACGGGTAATTTATTTCCTTGTTGATATGACCAACACCTGATTAACACACATTTATAGCATGTTTGCATGCAATATTAAAATTATATCCATATGGGAGTATGGGAGTTCGCTTTTCGTGGGTACCAGTCACCTCTTTTATAGTTTTGCTCTTGTCTGGCCAGAGTGCATACTGTAGTTTTCTACTGAATGTTGAAGAATGTATCTTAAAAAGGCTCACAATTGGTACAATTTGTTTTGTAAGTCTAAAAAATGGAATTCAGTGAAAAAAAAAAGGGCGTGGCTGCAAGATGTGTGCGTGAAAACTTCTTTCGCATGTTCATTGGCAGAATAACCTAAAACAATTAATAATCAGTTTTTGCTTAAAAAAGGAGAAATCAGGTGCTGCATAAAGGGAACTGTGCATACAAAAAAAGGCGGCGGTACTGGTTACTCTGACAAACGAAAACGCATTTTGCCAAAACATAAATTTAACAATATACATTGGGTTTATAAGAACTGAAGAATGACTGCTTGAATCTGGTTTGAAAGTTTCTAACATGGGTAACGTTTAAATTGGCTGCACTTTTAAGACTTCCAAAGTTCTTGAAAAAATGTTTTATTTCTTTCCAGATACTGAAGATGGATCTCAGAGTCCTCAAGTTAACTGTAAATGTTATTGCAACTAACATAATTCATTTTTATTCAGTAAACTGTAACAACATTGCATAAAATTAGCTACAGTGATCCGCTTTTAAAAGAACTAATGTGCACGCCAGCACACATTTTTATACATATATCGCAAGAAAATGTACAAATAAGACAGAAGCGTTCCTGCTCTCCACTGCTGTAATGAAGAGAGCCAGCAAAATGGTAAAGTAACAATAGTTCATTTGAGTTTTGAGGAATTTTTAATATTTTTATCTGTGAACTGTAGACAAAATCATTCCAGTTTCAGGAATGAAGGATTGTAGTTTGTTGTTGTGCTCACACCTATAATGTATTGGAATAGATAGATACATTTAAATAGAGTAGTACTTTCACAGGAATGTGAAATGCCTAGCACCATGTGAACTGAACACTTTCAACTGGCACGTCTTTCTGCCTTCTGCTGTTTAGTGTAATCCACCTATCGTGGCATTCTTTTGTATAGTTAAGAGATTTATGACATTGTTTTTCTTCTTGTGTAATTATTATTTAGGATAATAAGACAGAGTATATGTTGTGGTTTCTACACATTCTGCAGTGTTCTCTGATTAATTTTTATGTATTGTGGTTCCTGTGCAAAGGAATTGTGAACGGTTGTTGCAGACAGTGATTGGAAGAGATGTATTGTTTGTATGTCACAAATGTAAAACTGCCCTTTTTTAATTAATGTGAAATGTATGTGAATATAGTCATCTTATGGTGATACTCTATAGATTAATCCTTTTTATAAATTCATGTTTTTTATGTTGCATACTGCACACATTTTATGCAGCAGTCATATGAAATATGTGTGCCATGATGTGTTACAGTTTCATCTTTGGACACTGTGTATAAATTTCCAAACGTATTTTTGAAAAAGAATATTCTTGGAAATCAGTAGATGTAGGAGCTGGTCATAATTGAATATAATGCAGGATTTTTTTGATAAGAGAGGGGTTCTCTTTGGTTCTATTGTCTACCACAGGCATGGGCAAACTATGGTGATTTACATACTGTCTTTAGCTCTTGGGCTGCCTTTCCATATGAATGACACCACCACTCCTAAGAGCTAAGATCAGAACTACAGTGTCCACAATGTTAAAGCGCATCAGGTAACACTGATGGGACTGGCACTCTTTTTCCGACATTCCACTCTTAGAAATTAAGCCTCAAAACACTCTTTGGAGAGTACATACAGTTTACATTCATCCTATCTTCAAACACCTACCCCCCATGAACCATGGACCTTGCCATTGGTAGCAGTCTGGTCCCTTTAATCCCACAAACCAACCAACGTTGCCGTTGGTGGGGAGGCTTGCGTTCCTCAGTGATACAGATGGCCGTACCATTGGTGCAACCACAACGGAGGGGTATCTGTTGAGAGGCCAAACAAACGTGTGGTTCCTGAAGAGGGGCAGCAGCCTTTTCAGTAGTTGCAGGAGCAACAGTCTGGATGATTGACTGATCTGGCCCTGCAACACTAACCAAAACGGCCTTGCTGTGCTGGTACTGCGAACGGCTGAAAGCAAGGGGGAAACTACAGCCGTAATTTTTCCCGAGGGCATGCAGTTCTACTGTATGGTTAATGATGGCGTCCTCTTGGGTAAAATATTCCGGAGGTAAAATAGTCCCCATTCGGATCTCCAGGCGGGGACTACTCAGGAGGACGTCGTTATCAGGAGGAAGAAAACTGGTGTTCTACGGATTGGAGCGTAGAATTTCAGATCCCTTAATCAGGCAGGTAGGTTAGAAAATTTAAAAAGGGAAATGGATAGGTTAAAGTTATAGTGGGAATTAGTGAAGTTCGGTGGCAGGAAGAACAAGACTTTTGGCCAGGCGAATACAGGGTCATAAATACAAAATCAAATAGGGGTAATGCAGGGGTAGGTTTAATAATGAATAAAAAATAGGAGTGTGGGTAAGCTACTACCAACAGCATAGTGAACGCATTGTGGCCAAGATAGACACGAAGCCCATGCCTACAACAGTAGTAAAAGTTTGTATGCCAACTAGCTCTGCAGATGATGAAGAAATTGATGAAATGTATGATGAGATAAAAGAAATTATTCAGGTAGTGAAGGGAGACGAAAATTTAATAGTCATGGGTGACTGGAATTAGACAGTAGGAAAAGGAAGAGAAGGAAACGTAGTAGGTGAATATGGATTGGGGGTAAGAAATGACAGAGGAAGCCGCCTGGTAGAATTTTGCACAGAGCACAACTTAATCATAGCTAACACTTGGTTCAAGAATCGTAAAAGGTTTTATACATGGAAGAATCCTGGAGATACTAGAAGGTATCAGATAGATTATATAATGGTAAGACAGAGATTTAGGAACCAGGTTTTAAATTGTAAGACATTTCCAGGGGCAGATGTGGACTCTGACCACAATCTGTTGGTTATGAACTGTAGGTTAAAACTGAAGTAACTGCAAAAAGGTGGGAATGTAAGGAGATGGGACCTGGATAAACTGACTAAACTAGAGGTTGTACAGAGTTTCAGGGAGAGCATAAGGGAACAATTGACAGGAATGGGGGAAAGAAATACAGTAGAAGAAGAATGGGTAGCTCTGAGGGATGAAGTAGTGAAGGCAGCAGAGGATCAAGTAGGCAAAAAGAAGAGGGCTAGTAGAAATCCTTGGGTAACAGAAGAAATATTGGATTTAATTGATGAAAGGAGAAAATATAAACACACAGTAAATGAAGCAAGCAAAAAGGAATACAAACGTCTCAAAAATGAGATTGACAGGGAGTGCAAAATGGCAAAGCAGGAATGGCTAGAGGACAAATGTAAGGATGCAGAGGCTTATCTCACTAGGGGTAAGATAGATACTGCATACAGGAAAATTAAAGAGACCTTTGGAGAAAAGAGAACCACTTGCATGAATATCAAGAGCTCAGATGGAAACCCAGTTTTAAGCAAAGAAGGGAAAGCAGAAAGGTGGAAGGAGTATGTAGAGTGTTTATACAAGGACGATGTACTTCAGGGCAACATTATGGAAATGGAAGAGGATGTAGATGACGATGAAATGGGAGATAAGATATTGCGTGAAGAGTTTGACAGAGCACTGAAAGACCGAGTCGAAACAAGGCCCCGGGAGTAGACAACATTCCATTGGAACTACTTACGGCCTTGGGAGAGCCAGTCACGACAAAACTCTACCATCTGGTGAGCAAGATGTATGAGACAGGCGAAATACCCTCAGACTTCAAGAATAATATAATAATTCCAATCCCAAGGAAAGCAGGTGTGGCCAGATGTGAAAATTACTGAACTATCAGTTTAATAAGTCACAGCTGCAAAATACTAACGCGAGTTCTTTACAGACGAATGGAAAAACTGGTAGAAGCGAAGATCAGTTTGCATTCCACAGAAATGTTGGAACACGTGAGGCAATACTGACCCTACAACTTATCTTAGAAAATAGATTAAGGAAAGGCAAACCTACGTTTCTAGCATTTGTAGACTTAGAGAAAGCTTTTGACAATGCTGACTGGAATACTCTTTCAAATTTTGAAGGTGGCAGGAGTAAAATACAGGGAGCGAAAGGCTATTTACAATTTGTACAGAAACCAGATGGCAGTTATGAGTGTTGACGGACATGGAAGGGAAGCAGTGGTTGGGGAGGAAATGAAACAGGGTTGTAGCCTGTCCCCGATGTTATTCAATCTGTATATTGAACAAGCAGTAAAGGAAACAAAAGAAAAATTCGAAGTCCATGGAGAAGAAATAAAAACTTTGAGGTTCGCTGATGACATTGTAATTCTGTCAGAGACAGAAAAGGACTTGGAAGAGCAGTTGAACGGAATGGGCAGTGTCTTGAAAGGAAGATATAAGATGAACATCAACAAAAGTAAAATGAGGATAATGGAATGTAGTCGAATTCAGTCGGGTGATGCTGAGGGAATTAGATTAGGAAATGAGACACTTAAAGTAGTAAAGGAGTTTTGCTATTTTGGGCTTGGGAGCAAAATAACTGATGATGGTTGAAGTAGAGAGGATATAAAGTGTAGACTGGCAATGGGAAGAGAAGCGTTTCTGAATAAGAGAAGTTTGTTAACATAGACTATAGATTTAAGTGTCAGGAAGTCGTTTGTGAAAGTATTTGTATGGAGTGTAGCCATGTGTGGAAGTGAAATGTGGATGATAAATAGCTTAGACAGGAAGAGAATAGAAGCTTTTGAAATGTGCTGCTACAGAATAATGCTGAAGATCAGATGGGTAACTCACATAACTAATGAGGAGGTATTGAATAGAATTGGGGAGAAGAGGAGCTTGTGGCTCAACTTGACTAGAAGAAGGGATCGGTTGGTAGGACATGTCCTGAGACATCGAGGGATCACCAATTTAGTATTGGAGGGTCACGTGGAGGGTAAAAATCGTAGAGGGAGACCAAGAGATGAATACACTAAGCAGATTCAGGATGATGTAGGCTGCAGTAGGTACTGGGAGATGAAGAGGCTTGCACAGGATAGAGTAGCATGGAAAGCTGCATCAAACCAGGCTCAGCACTGAAGACAACAAAAACATCATCATCATCATCTTCAAACATTGTCATTTATTTTGAAGTCATGAACACTGTTTTACTTGCTATGCTTTACAGTTCTGCAACACTATTAGTAAAGAAACCATGTTCATGACACACAAATTAACGTAATCATCTGAAGGTAGGATGCCAGGCGTCTTGAAATATCGTGGAAAAAACAACCCATAAAAGCACTTGCTTGCAGCTAATGCATTATAAATTATCTTCAGTTTCAGCAGATGCATTTTTCTAACGTTTCCACAGTGAATAAGAATTCTTTATTGATGTTAATGTAAGAAAGATAGAAAAATGAATTGAATTACGGTGAAGATAAAGACAATTCCAGTTGACAAGCAATCAAGTAACTACACAGTTTTTGGCTACAGACAGCTCATTTGAGTGTCTGAAATTTAGTATTTAAATTCACAAACAATATTGGTAAGCATTTTTTAAATATTTGTCAAGACACTTACGTTGACTGATTGTGTGGTCATGTTTTGTTCCGGTAAATAAAGATACAGTTAGTGCCTCCACCACCACCACAAATTTCTTTTGCGGGCCAGATTGAAACCAATTGAGTGCCAGGCCCAGGCACCTGGTTGCTCACCTGTGGTCTGCCATCTACCATGTGTTACTTCATATTTCAGCCACTTTCTGCGAAAATGGTTATTCCCAGTAAACCACAACCACATAGCAGATGTAAAATACAGGAAGCAAAATGCTATTTACAACTTGTACAGCAACCAGAGGGGAGTTAGGTATCGACGGGCCTGAAAGAGAAGCAGTGGTTGAGGAGAGACACGGGGTGTTCTAGCCTATCCCCAGTGTTCAATTTGTACATTGAGAAAACAGTAAAGGAAACCAAAGTAGAGTCCGGAATACAAATTAAAGTTCAGGGAGAAGAAATAAATACTTTGAGATATACTGATGGCATTGTAATTCTGTCGGACAGCAAAACACTTGGAAGAGCCATCGAACAGAATTAGCAGTCTCTTGGAAGGAAGATATAAGATGAACATCAACAAAAGCAAGACAAGGATAATGGAATGTAGACAAATCAAATCGGGTGATGCTGGGGAAATTAGATTAGGAAATAAGACATTTAAAGTAGTAAATGAATTTTGCTATCTGAGTAGCAAAATAACTAATGACAGCTGAAATAGATAGTGTATAAAATGTAGACTGGCAATGGGAAGAGAAATCTTCCTGAAGAAGAGAAAATTGTTAACATCTACTATAGATTTGAGTGATAGGTAATATTTTCAGAAGCTATTTGTTTGGACTGTAGCCATGTACAGAAGTGAAATGTGGACAATAAACAGGTTAGACAAGAAGACACTAGACGCTTTTGAAATGTGATGCTACAGGAGAATGCTGAAGATTAAATGAGTAGATCGCATAGCTAATGAGGAGGTATTGAATAGAACTGGGGTGACAAGAAATTTCATAACAGTTTGACCAAAAGAAGGGATTAGTTGATAAGAAACATTCTGAGGCACTAAGGGATGTATCCTCTGTGCCTTACTTATGATGTAATTGCTCAAAGCCAATGAGCAATTACAACATAAGTAGGCCACAGAGGATACGTGACTAACATTTGAAGCATAAGTGAATCTTCAGGAACAAAGCAATGTAGCACAACGAACGGAGATTGTAGATATACATCTCGTAAACCCATACGTGTGACATTGTTATAATGTAATGAAATAAAGAAATATAGCTCAGAGAACAGAGGTTGTACATAAATCTATAATTGTAAAAGAATAATGTGTTTAAAAAATCTGATTCATCAGTCTGTAATAAAATTAAAAGGACAGATGCAGGTATTATGGGGCTTTTGGCAGGTGCAACCTGAAACAGAGCTACAAGCATTACCACAAAAGAAAATACTATAATATCATGAAAACGTATTAAGCAACACGAGCACTATGACAACAGAACATTGGTATCCTGTTCTTCAATTGAGGAGGAGAATACCAATGTTACTCATGATGGAAAAAGTGACCAACCAGACATTGGTATATAGGTGAACTGAAGAACACGGTACTAGTATTACTGTCCTGTAATAACAACTAAATGAAGGAACCCCCCTCTCACAAATCCCTATATGATAAAAACCCATCAAATGTAATCATAGACCTCTTAGCAACATGCTTCTGAATTAATTTGACCAACACTTTCCTTGTTTGATTATAAACCAACTTGAAAACAACTTCAGAACTTCTTGTCTCCAAAATAACAGCCCTGGAAACCCATAATTCCAGTGCAGGCTTCCCCCTCCAGTACTTGCTTTCCCAAAAGCAGACCTATCAGTTTCTACAATAACATGCCTAGATCCCCCCCCCCCCCCCCCACACACACACACTTTAAATGCTCCCTCCAAACGTCTTGACAAAACAAATACCAATCAGTTATGGTACGCTCACTTACCCAACATCCGTGCACCCATGCAAGCACACAGGATACCTCATACACTTAGAATAATTAACTTCATAATGTCACTCAAAATCACCTTAGATTGTTCAAACCACATTCCTCCTCTAATTGAACATGACAAATTGTCCTTGATACACCTGCACACAGCTATGAAACACTCATTAATCATATATTTTGGTCACATTTGTGGTGCTGAATAAATTCAGCAGTTAATACTCCCATTTGTAAAAAAAAAAAAAAAAAAAAAAAAAAAAAAGTTTACGTGCATAACATCAGTTGTCATCCTTATTTGCTCAGATAAATCTATACCTACAAATAAACAACAAACTTCTCAAAATTGCCCAGAATGAAACTAACTCTACCCAAATATCTAAAAATTGTTCAGAATGAAATTTAAGCTTTATAAATGATTACGTAATAGACTACAAACACTATCGGATCAAATGATGACCGGTAAATTAAAATGCATACAGAATCTTTAAAACAATGAAACTCGTTTACAATGTCTTTCTTTTAATGTTACATTCATTGATATAAATTTAAGAGTTGATGCTTCATTTCCAAAGATAACCAAATTTATTATTTATGGCTCAGAAATAAACAAATTATCATCTATGACTTAAATATGATGTCATTGGTTGAAGTTGACGTGTTATATCCCATTCTTCAGTTGACTCAGGAGACCGAGAAATGAGTATAGTAAACAAGATGCAGAAGAATGTAGGTTGCAATAGTTGTTCAGAGATGAGGCTTGCACAGGATAGAGTAACATAGCATAGGGAGCTTCATCAAAGCAGTTTTTGGACTGAAAACATCACCCCCACATACCTTCTTGACTAAATTGCGCTTTCGTAGGGGATGGCTGAAGACTTGTCTTGTGACATGCTGTGTTGGCACTACAATAAAGATGGTGAGGAATTTCTTAACTGGTTATTAACAGACATGCTGCAGAGATGTAGTACAGAGATGACTTTCATTCATTACAACAATGTATCTGCCTCTTGGCTGCAGTGCTCTTATTCATGGATGAAAGGTTTAAATTGGTCATATAGTACACTTGATCCTAAAGATACCATCATAGGGTGGACACTTCCACTTTTTTTATCTATGAAATAATCATCTCCATTCATTTGAAAGTACCTTGATCTTGTGGAATAATGAATTTTAAAAAAATATAGTGCCAGGGATTATTGAATCTTTTATTTCTCACTCCATTGCATGGTATTTTTGATTTTTGCTTTGTGTAATGTTTCATGTATAATAGAAATTTCATGGAGAGTACCCATACCATAAGAATGTCATTCTGGATCTGCCAGCAGATATGGATGTACAAAAGATTTTGTCAGTTACAGACAGTAATTGCAACAGTGTGTCCCTGTGTTGTGATTTGTTAAAAATGTGTTACGTGAAGCTATGTCATTGGTATTTCACAAATTTTCCGTAGAAAGGCTGTTGCGATTGCATTGTGCGGCACATGCCATGTGCTGATCGGCCCTGTTCCTCTACATTTGAGCCTTGTTCTGTTACATGCCCACAGCCTTTCCCCTTACATAGTGACACATTTAAATAGCTTAAATGACACTACAAGGAAAGGATCTACTGATTACTAAGATGTGACAGTACATGCATTCACGAACAGACTCCTCCTATTTGAATGGCAGTTTGTGTGTTACAGGACTCCAGTCACCACAATTACCTCTGACCACATTTTGTGGTGTACTGCCAAAACATTCTATACATTTGCCACAGTTCTGAGGCAAAGTTTCAGGTCTTCCATAGCCTATATTGTGAAGTGACTCTGGTATTGTCTGGTATTTGTGAAGTAAAATTGTAAGTGGTCAGTTTGAGATTTCATTCTCCTCAAGGGCAGCTATTTCAGTAGCACAACTTGCCACAATGTTATATGTAGAAGTATTTCCCAAGGTACACAGAAGTTCAGCTGACATTCTGTTAATGTCAACATTTATTTGTGAACAGTGTCTCCTTCCCATGAAAGAACAAAAACTCAGGTAGCTCCCTGCTTCATTGTGTCACTGACGAGACTCTGCAGCTTGTGGCAACACAGCCTGACATGAAATATTTCACTGCTTTTTAATGAAGAGTCATGTTCCA
Organism: Schistocerca americana; assembly: GCF_021461395.2. NCBI lineage: Eukaryota > Metazoa > Arthropoda > Insecta > Orthoptera > Acrididae > Schistocerca > Schistocerca americana. The sequence goes on along the minus strand of NC_060128.1, from coordinate 180,354,928 downwards.
CAAGATAAAATGGTATTAATTTACATTAATTTATTCACATCTCTATTTTCATTACTATTTTTACTTGAATAGGCAGTTGCATATCAGGCACGTTTTTCTTAACCATCACCATTTGTTAAGTGGTGCTCCTTCATCACTCTGTGCTCACTGCACTTAACTTTTGACAGTCTGCCATTTCCTGGCGGAATGCCCTATTTTTAGGTACGTATGTTCTCGTTTATGTTTGCCATGTGAATTATTGGCCGTTTTAGCGAGTGACACATGGGCTGTTCAGCCATATTTTACTTTTTATCTGTCATAGCAATATGGTGAAGGACATTTAATTTTTGGTTCAGGGCCTCAGTTTCTCTATGGCGTGTTTTATAGATCTTTCTCCAAATCCCTGTTTTTAGGTGTCTTCGTTTCCATAGTTTGAGATTCATGTGTAGTTCTTTGGAACGCCTCTTTGTCTCTGTGTTCTACAGTTCTGACATGGGTGAATATGATGCTAGTTGTTTTTGCTCCATAAAACAAAACAGTATCTTTACATTTTCATTAGTTTTGATATTCTGATGAATTTAGTAGGTGGTAAATGACACAATCGTGTGCAAAAAGTCTGAGGCTGCTTCTCAGATTGTCTCTTAAATGATTTTATATAGATTAAGAAAAGCAGATGGCCTAGAACACTTACTTGGGGATGTTAAATATCACTTCTGTTTTAATCAATGACTGTCAGATAATATACAGTGTGGTCTTTCTGAGAGGAAATCATGGATCCTATTGTGCAGTTTAGACCATCTGAAAAATGGTGGTTACATTCCAATTTTAAAAGAAAGGTGAAACAAAAGCCAAACAATTATGGACCCATACAAATAGTTCCCATTATATCAAAAGTCATAGAAAACAGTACATGTGTGCAAATTTACAATTATTTTGAAAGTAACAAATTACAGAGTAGTAGACAGGTTGGCTTTCAGTCTCTACTATCAACAAGAAAAACAATAGTGTCTCTTCAATAACATATGTGAAGGATCTGAGAACAATACTCATGTGTGCATCACCATTAGATGGAAACAAAGCCTTTGATTCTGTCACACATAATATAATGATTAAAGAGCTAGAACATTATGGTGTTGTAGATAAGCCATTACAACTGTTTAAGTCATACTTAAGCAGCAGGATACAGTTAGTAAAGGCAAACAGCCAGGTGTGAACACTGATGAAAATGGAGGAATCCCAGAAGGCTCAGTATTTGGACCTTTCTTGTTCATTGTGTACATCAGTGACTATCAAATTATGTGCCTCATGTCGGTGTACTATATGCTGATGACATGACACTAATTACAGATGAGAAAATCTGTAGGATTTCTTAGACTACAACAAAGCAGAGCAGTGACTGGTGCAGGGCCAATCTTTTATCTGCAAATAAAATAAAAATTGAGGAAATTTGCTTCACCTTAGACATTCAAACAAGAAACAAGAAATGTCAATATGCTGGGACTGCATTTAGATCAAAAACTTACATGGGATAAGCATACAACTTATCTATGCAGCAAATTTACTCATACTCTCTTCTCACTGCACAAGCTGACACACATTATTAATAAAAAATTATTAAATTAATTTCCTCATACTTCGCTTTTTCAGTCACAACTACAGTATGAAGTACTGCTTTGGGGTAACTCATGAGATTAAAGTACCATCTTCAAGTGGCAGAAGAAAGCAATTAGTTGTGCATTAGGTTGAGTAGCAAGACAAAGCTGAAAAAATCTCATTAAAGGACCTAAAACACTGCCTAGTATGTATACCTAAATCTGTTTAATATATACTAAAGAAAACAAGAAATTTTAACTTGATCCCAAGTTCATCTCCATAACATTCAAAATGATAGTAACAGACATCTTCCATGCTCAAGACTGACATAAACACACAAGAGCCATAAGTACCTATGTTTGAAATTCTGTAACAAACCCCTAAAGACAGTGAGCGATCTACCAATGACTAGTTTTAAGCCTATCATAAAAGTTTGATTCAAATGTATGCCATACTACTCAATTGAGGAGTTTCTAAACTGTGACACACATGAGATATGGAATAAGCAGTTAATGCCTTCATTATGAAGTATGCCTATGTATGTGTGTGACGGTAATGTATAAGCATTTACATTTTCTTCATGACACTCAAATTAAAAAATATTTCTGTATTGTATTTGTGATTATTATTATTATTATTATTATTATTATTATCTTTCCTTTCTCAGACCTTAGGTCTGGTTCGGAATGAAAGTGACGCGGACCTTGATCAAGCGTCACTTCCTTTTAACTGTACGGTATATGTTACATTGCGTTTAGGAACTTTCGGGTAATTGAACATGTATCAATAATTACGGATTTCTGAAGTTGTATATATAAGTTTGGATGTAGCTGTATTGCATTGATGTACTGGTGGATATTGCGTGGTATGACTCCTGTAGTTGAAAGTATAATTGGTATAATGTCAACTTTATCCTGATGCCACATGTCCTTGACTTCCTCAGCCAGTTGGATGTATTTTTCAATTTTTTCTCCTGTTTTCTTCTGTATATTTGCTGTATTGGGTATGGATATTTCAATTAGTTGTGTTAATTTCTTCTTTTTATTGGTGAGTATGATGTCAGGTTTGTTATGTGGCGTTGTTTTATCTGTTATAATGGTTCTGTTCCAGTATAATTTGTATTCATCATTCTCCAGTACATTTTGTGGTGTATACTTGTATGTAGGAACGTGTTGTTTTAAAAGTTTATGTTGTAAGGCAAGCTGTTGATGTATTATTTTTGCGACGTTGTCATGTCTTCTGGGGTATTCTGTATTTGCTAGTATTGTACATGTGCTTGTGATGTGATCTACTGTTTCTATTTGTTGTTTGCAAAGTCTGCATTTATCTGTTGTGGTATTGGGATCTTTAATAATATGCTTGCTGTAATATCTGGTGTTTATTGTTTGATCCTGTATTGCAATCATGAATCCTTCTGTCTCACTGTATACATTGCCTCTTCTTAGCCATGTGTTGGATGCGTCTTGATCGATGTGTGGCTGTGTTAGATGATACGGGTGCTTGCCATGTAGTGTTTTCTTTTTCCAATTTACTTTCTATGTATCTGTTGATGTTATGTGATCTAAAGGGTTGTAGAAGTGGTTATGAAATTGCAGTGGTGTAGCCGATGTATTTATATGAGTGATTGCCTTGTGTATTTTGCTAGTTTCTGCTCGTTCTAGAAAGAATTTTCTTAAATTGTTTACCTGTCCATAATGTAGGTTTTTTATGTCGATGAATCCCCTTCCTCCTTCCTTTCTGCTTAATGTGAATCTTTCTGTTGCTGAATGTATGTGATGTATTCTATATTTGTGGCATTGTGAACGTGTAAGTGTATTGAGTTTACTCCATTTCACTACTCCAAATGAGTAGGTCAATATTGGTATAGCATAGGTATTTATAGCTTTTGTCTTGTTTCTTGCTGTCAATTCTGTTTTCAGTATTTTTGTTAGTCTTTGTCTATATTTTTCTTTTAGCTCTTCCTTAATATTTCTATCATCTATTCCTATTTTTTGTCTGTATCCTAGATATTTATAGGCATCTGTTTTTTCCATCGCTTCTATGCAGTCGCTGTGGTTATCCAATATGTAATCTTCTTGTTTAGTGTGTTTTCCCTTGACTATGCTATTTTTCTTACATTTGTCTGTTCCAAAAGCCATATTTATATCATTGCTAAATACTTCTGTTATCTTTAGTAATTGGTTGAGTTGTTGATTTGTTGCTGCCAGTAGTTTTAGATCATCCATGTATAGCAAATGTGTGATTTTGTGTGGGTATGTTCCAGTAATATTGTAACCATAATTTGTATTATTTAGCAAGTTGGATAGTGGGTTCAGAGCAAGGCAGAACCAGAAAGGACTTAATGAATCTCCTTGGTATATTCCACGCTTAATCTGTATTGGCTGTGATGTTATATTATTTGAATTTGTTTGGATATTAAGTGTGGTTTTCCAGTTTTTCATTACTATGTTTAGGAACTGTATCAATTTAGGATCTACTTTATATATTTCCAATATTTGTAGTAACCATGAGTGGGGTACACTATCAAAAGCTTTTTGGTAATCGATGTATGCGTAGTGTAGCGACCTTTGTTAAGTTTTAGCTTGATATGTCACCTCTGCATCTATTATCAGTTGCTCTTTACATCCTCGTGCTCCTTTGCAACAGCCTTTTTGTTCTTCATTTATAATTTTGTTCTGTGTTGTATGTGTCACTAGTTTCTGTTTAATGACTGAAGTTAATATTTTGTATATTGTTGGTAGGCATGTTATGGGGCGATATTTAGCTGGGTTCGCTGTGTCTGCTTGATCTTTAGGTTTCAGATAAGTTATTCCATGTGTAAGTGTATCAGGGAATGTGTATGGGACTGCAATGTAACTGTTAAATAATTTATATATAAAAACAAAGATGAGGTGACTTACCGAACAAAAGCGCTGGCAGGTCGATAGACACACAAACATACACACAAAATTCAAGCTTTCGCAACAAACTGTTGCCTCATCAGGAAAGAGGGAAGGAGAGGGGAAGACGAAAGGAAGTGGGTTTTAAGGGAGAGGGTAAGGAGTCATTCCAATCCCGGGAGCGGAAAGACTTACCTTAGGGGGAAAGGACAGGTATACACTTGCACACACGCACATATCCATCCACACATACACACACAAGCAGACATATTGGTCTTTAAATATGTCTGCTTGTGTCTGTATGTGTGGATGGATATGTGCGTGTGTGCGAGTGTATACCTGTCCTTTCCCCCTAAGGTAAGTCTTTCCGCTCCCGGGATTGGAATGACTCCTTACCCTCTCCCTTAAAACCCACTTCCTTTCGTCTTCCCCTCTCCTTCCCTCTTTCCTGATGAGGCAACAGTTTGTTGCGAAAGCTTGAATTTTGTGTGTATGTTTGTGTTTGTTTGTTTGTGTGTCTATCGACCTGCCAGCGCTTTTGTTCGGTAAGTCACCTCATCTTTGTTTTTATATATAATTTTTCCCACGTGTAATGTTTCCTTCCATTACATTGTTAAATAATTTAGTTAGATGTGAATGTGTTGAGGTGAACTTCTTTAACCAGTAATTTGCTATTTTATCTTTTCCATGGGCTTTCCAACTGAGAGTAGAATTAATTGCTTGGGTGACTTCATGTTGCAAAATTATCACTTCAGGCATTTGTGGTATCATCTTGTATGTGTCTGTTTCTGCTTGTATCCACCGTGCATGCCTGTTATGTTGTACCGGGTTTGACCATGTGTTGCTCCAGAAGTGTTCCATGTCTGTTATGTTTGGTGGATTGTTTATTTTAATGTGTGTGTTATCTATTGTCTGGTAAGACTTCTTTTGGTTTGTGTTGAATGTTTGGTTTTGTTTCCTTCTATTTTCACTTTTTTTGTATCTTCTGAGTCGTTTGGCTAATGCTTGTAATTTCTGCTTCTTTTCGTCTAATTGCTCTGTCGCTTCTTGTTGTGAGATTTTACCTAACCTTTTTCGTTTTTTTTCCGAGATTTCATTTCTTATAAATTGTGTTAGCTGTCCGATGTCTTTTCTCAGTTTTTCTATTTTGATCTGTAGCCTGTGTTGCCATGCTGTTTTTGTGGGTTTCTTCTGTGTGTTGGTTGGTTCTGATCTCTGCCTAGTGTGTATATTTAGTGTAGTGAGTGCTCCTATATAAACCAGTAGTTGTAACTCTTCCATAGTTGTGTTTTCATTTATTTTGTTGTGTATGATTGTGTTGATAGTTTTTATTGTTGTTTCGACTTGTGGGTTATTTGGTGGTCTATGCAAGAATGGTCTAATATCTGTATTTGTGTCTTTGTATTCTATATATGTTAGCTGAAATTTTTCTTCTATATCTAACCTCTGTGTCACTTCGTGTTCTATTTGTGCTTGTTCTGGTGGCTGTCTTAAGATTTCGTTTTCCTCTGATTGTTTAATTGGTGCGTGTTGTTCTTTGTTTGTTTGCTCTGGGATGTTTGAGTCCATTACTGTATTTTCTTCTTCTTCTTCTGATTGCACATTATTTTGTTCCAGTATTTGTTGCACTTGTTGTTTGATGTTTTCTAATTCTGACTGGGGTATCCTGTTATTTTTTATTATTACACGGATCTGATCAGCTAGTCGTTGTTCTGTTAAAAATTTTAATTCTTGGTATCTGGTAATAAATGTTGTGTATACTTGTGATCTGTATCCAGTTGTGTTGGTTCCTAGGTTTGTTGCTTGGTAATAACAGAACATGAGGTGTCGATTAACGTCATCTGACCATCTCATCCTCTGTCTTTGTTTTCCTTCTAGGGTGGTTGCAGGAAGCATATCCTGCAAAACACCTCTATTTGGATTTAAATCATTTTCCAGTTGGCTAGCAGTGTCGTTACCATTGTGGGCGGGCATAGGGTTCAAGCGTCGTCCCCGACCATGACGGCGCTTGTCCGAGGCTTCATTAGTTCTGTCCTGAACCAACTAATCACACTAAAAGGGGGGTTAGCCCTATTAGAGGTTTGTTCTTTTCGTCGCCTTTTACGACTGGCAGAACATACCGGAGGCCTATTCTTTTCCCGGGCCTCCACAGGGTATTTATTATTATTATTATTATTATTATTATTATTATTATTATTATTGCAATATATATCTACATCTCCTGCACGTGCAATTTTCGTTCTGTTTGTGTAATTGTAGTATTTTAAATGCTGAACGTACTGTTGAAGCCAAATGCATGGAAAACATACTGAAAGGCAAATGAGGTTGTATTCTATAATCCATAAATGTGCAATTTGACTAGAAACCACTTCAGAGAAGTGGTGTCAAAAGCCTTCTGGAAATCTTATAAGTGTAAAATCAACCAGAGCGCCTCTATCGATACAACTCATTATTTCATTGAGTGAAGAGCCAGTTGCGTTTCACAAGAACAATATTTTTCTGAATTTGTTCTGGTTATGTTAAGACTGTTTTCTTAGACGTTTCATTTTTATTTTCACAGTTTTGGGCTGTATCCCCAACATTTTCATTCACGAGGTAATATGGCACTAGTAGATATCAGAGAGGTACCTTAGATCTTGTACACAGTTATTTGTAGTTCTTAAATAAGTACTGGCCAGTCTCTGCTATCAAGCATACAAACTGCACAAATAAAATAAATGGCAGCTGACCAGAGTTTTATGAGCACAGATCAAGGACATGAAATCCTCTACAGGGAGTAAAAGTGAAACAATAACACAACAATAATACAAATACACTCATGTTCAGAAAAAGCAGACCATCTTAAACAACTAGATAGGACGTTGATATTCACAGGACATGTATACAAGTTAGTTCTGCAGAAATGATTAGTGTCTGAACCATTTCAGCTTGTGGTTAAAGGTCAGCATCGATATTGTGGCAGGACACCACCTACTGGTAAAATGTGTCTGCAGCTCTTGTTGCTATAAACTGAAGGTAATGATGGATCAGTGTGACTTGAGATGTGCAAGATGCCTCGCAGATTTATGCACGAACCGTACTGTCAAACCAGTGAGTTGGAAAGTGGGAGCATTACTGACATGAAAGAATGTGATGTAACCATCCAGGAAATTGTTGCTTGTGTGGAATGAAGGTTTCAGCATTGCAGTGGGTGTGTGCAAAATGGTTGGTGAAACGCTGTAAAACACAATGAAGTGGGTCAGGTCACACCACTCAGAACCCCCCCCCCCCCCCCCCCCCCCCCTTCTCCAAGAAGTTTGCTTCTTTATATGAATAGCATTGCAGGACAGATCTGTCCCCCCTCAGCTCTGGTGCGACAGTGTAACAAATTGTGCACTGTCAAGGGTGACAGTCCGTCACCGTTTATTACTGCATGGGTTAAGTGCGCATCGTCCACGTCTCTTCCTGCCTTTGACGCATGTGCAGAGACATGCTAGATGGCAATGGTGTAAGTAACATCATAAATGGGGAGAGAAATGGCATCAGATGGTGTTTTAAGACGAATTCAGGTTCTGTTTGTTAGAAAATGATGGCTGCATTTTGGTTCACTGCGGGAGTGGCATCACAGTGGCTGTATTTGCACGAGACATACTCGAGGCCTTATGACGTGGAGTGCTGTTGGCTACAGTCACGAACCACGGTTGGGGTGTGTCCAAGGGACTGTGGCCAGTGTGACTTACGCGAATGGCGTCTTGCAACTTGTAGCCATAACCTTCCTGCAGAACACCCCAGACACAATTTTTCAGCAAGACAATGCATGACCACTTGTTGCTCACAAACATGTGCCTTCTTGAGGTTACAGGCTATCAGCCCTTTGCCGTGGTCCACCAGATCAAAGAATTTGGCACCAATCTAAAATATGTGGGATGTGGTGAAATGATGGGCACAATTGCTGTGACCCAGTGCTAACCACCACAGATGAACTTCGGAACCAGGTGAATGCAGCATAGACGGCTTTATCACAGGACACCATTCACGCCTTACACACATTGATGCCATCATGCATAGAACAAGTTATCGGGGCCCATGGTGGGTCCTGTGCCTACTAGGCAGTAGGACACGTTCTGAACCGAAGTGTTCTGATTTTTCTGAACATGACTGTATCTTTTCAGCAAACAGCATACTGCATATCATTAAACCTCTCAAAAAGAAATTTAATGCACTTTGAAAGCAAATAACAAGCTTCGAGCCTTTGATCAGAAAATAAACTAAACCTTACATAAGAGATTTCTAGGAATACAAACATATCATAAATTAAGATGGAATGAACATACTAATTACCTGCTCGAGAAACAGCTCAGCATGTTCTGCACTAACAGCTATTTTGCCTTATGTTGACAGGAAGACAATTTTTTCATATGCCACATATTTCCACTCTCTGGTCTTGTATGGTATAGTATTCAGGGGAAACACTGCAAAAGTGGGAAAAGTTTGCAAAATACAAGAACAAACTGTGAGATTGATCTGTGGTGTTTCAAATTGGACATCCTGTGGGCACCTATTCAAGACACTTCGATACTGACACTCGCAATTCTGTATATCTACTCCTTTGTGATATTTGGAATCAACAAAACTCATGTTATATATTCACAATAACATGGTAGCAGCAAAGCCTTCACAAAGACTCCGCTAGTCTCAATATAGTACAAGAAGGAAGGAACCTGGCTCGAATAAGAATTTACGAGCAAACCAGTGAACGCAGAAAGGTCACTGACAACCTTACTGTATTAAAGATAATACTGAAACAGTTCTGCATAAACCATACTGTATATAATTTAAATGAATTAGAGTTATAAGATTTGTATAAGGTGTGTTACATTACGAATTATGTAATCTGTATGCAATATTGTATATCTTGTATAGATATTGGCTGCAGTGCTGCTTTTTTGTTGGTTTAACCTTGAATTTAATATTACGTATCTTGTATTTATATTGTTTACAGTATTGTTTCTTTCTCTTCTATTTTTACCCATATAATATTGTGTTCATTGATTTGTTCTATATTACTGTACAATCTTTGTACAAAATGTAATTTTACAGGCCCAAATAAAAATGATTCAGTCAACCAATGCTATTAAATACATCATGGAAAATTCAGATCATTTTGAACATCACAGCAAAGAATTATCCTACTTCATAAATATAATTAGAGAAGTATGTAAGCACAGAACTTTGATTTTTCACTGTGCATTAATAAACCATCTGTTTGTGAGGAAATGACGCTCATTTTGTACTACTTAAAATGCAAAAGATATCACACGTTGGAAATGCTAGTTTTGCATTGAACAGTCGCGTATCTGCATGGGTTTGATGCAGCAGAACTGCTATTAGAAATAAGTGACATTATTCCCTGAAACAGCAACTAGTCCTTAAAAGAATGCCGATATGTAAACAAGAACATGTAGTAAACTACTGCATTGAGAGAATTGCTAAAAATTTAACTGTAACTGTTCACTCTGTGCACATTCTATCATCAGTTTTGTTTGGGTGCCAACTAACAACAAAAATTGATCGGTACTGCACTGGAAATTGGTTCATTGTTTTGGCAAATGCAAGTTCAGGTTCACTCTAAGACTGAGGTGTAAGCATGAATGAGGAACTTAATTATGGAGCTTCAAGAGTGGAAAGTAGTTGTTAGTTAAAACACAAGTGTGGGGCAGTCCAAGAATCGTACAGTCTTGATATAAAACCTGCACAATTTGGCAACATTGTAGAATGTAGAAGTATCTGGAGGAAGTGAAGTCTGCTTCTCGGACTGGTACAATGCTGTATGGGCTTGTGATCTAGCGGTAAGCGTCGCAAAATATGGACACAAATTTGAGAGTTTGAGTTAACACACACCAATTTATTCTCCCCTCCCACCCAGCCACATTTCAGCCATCTGCTACAGTAATTGGCCTGATGGAAACTCATATAATTCGCTCCACTTTCTAACCCACCAGTAATACCCAAAACTTCCTGAGACAATTTCACAAACCAGCTTGCAGCTTTGTCTAGACCGAAATGGTATACACTCGAGAGTTTCTTCTACCCACGCGGCTACACACCACCTCGCATCAAGTGCCATCTGACCAGATGACTGTGACTGGGATTTTATTTACAATTTGCTCTTTTTTGTTTGAAGTTCTAGTATTATCTTGCAGTTACATATTGGATTTTGCTTGCTTGAAACTTATGAGCATTGTATAAGTGTTGTAAAATAGAGCTGCAAGTGGAAACAGTTTAATATTAGTGACATTTCTCATGTCCTACCCACTATCCTTCCCGCACGTCCCACAGTGATATTCCACTGCCCACTAACCTACACCATATTCTCATCCACTCCTGCACAATCTCTGCTCCCATCCCATTGCCTCATGGCTCATATCCCTGTAATAGAACTAGATGCAAGACCTATCCCATACATCCTCCCACCACCAGCACCACCACCAGCACCAACTCCAGTCTGATCACCTATATCACTTATCCCAGGCTACATGTGAAATCAGTCATGTGATCTACAAGCTAAGTTGCAACCACTGTGCTGCATTCTACATGGCTGTTGGTCCACATGAATGACCGACAAACCATGGCCAAGAAACAACTGGACCACCCTGTTTCTGAGCACCTCACCAAACACGACGTTCTTCGTTTCAATGACGGCTTCACAACACCAGCATTTCTGAACTGTAGAGCCAGGAACTCTCCCTGTTGTTATATATCCTACATTTCTGTAACCCTCCTGGCCTCAATCTTCATTAGTCATTGTCCTCACCCATCTAGGCCTTTCCCTGTTCCCATTCCAACATTACAAAGCTCTCTATTCCACCAATGCAGCCAGTCTTTTTACTTCTCTCATTTTACGCTACCCCCCTCCCCTTCTCTTTCCTGCCCTCTGTCTAATCTCCCAAATGCACCTAGCTGCCCTACCCTTTCTTCACCTTGTCCTGGCATGCCCCCATTAGCAGCAGTTTACGTCCCTCACCCTTACCCAGCCATCCCCCTTCCTCCCCACCGCAGCCTCTCCCATCATGCACTGCGGCCTTGCAGTCTGACTTCAACTGCCAGACTGTCGTCTCGTGTGTTAGCTGTGCGTGTGCGTGTGCGTGTGCGTGTGTGTGTGTGTGTGTGTGTGTGTGTGTGTGTGTGTGTGCGCGCGCGTTTTCGACAAAGGCCCTGTTGACTTAAAGCTCACTCTCCGACAGTCTTTTTGTTGTGCCTATCTGCAACGCACTATCTTGCTATAAGGTGAGTAGCCACTATCATTTACCTACACACACAAAAAAAATTGCATCACCCCAGTTCTCAGAACTCCTGAAGATAGTCATTGACTGAGGATGATGTATCACAGATACAGTTCCTGTGACTGTTCAGAGATGTCACTAAGCCCACCCAACATGTAAACAACTATGCGTGAGCAGCGCCCATTAGACAGAGGGGGTCCAACAGCCAATCAGTTCCAGTCATTCCACCAGGAAGGAGGTACACAGCTCATGTTGTGTGTAGTTCAAATGTGCCTAGATGGTCAATACCGCGGTATGATCGCGTCTGCATTGGTACTTTCTGCCAGGAAAGACTCTCAACAAGGGAAGTCCCCAGGAGTCTCAGAGTGAACCAAAGCGATGTTGTTCAGACAGAGGAGATACAGAGAGACAGGAACTGTTGATGACATGCCTCGTTCAGGCCGCCCAACGGCTACTACTGCAGTGGATGACCTCTACCTACGGATTATGGCTCGGAGGAACCCCGACAGAACGCCATCATGTTGAATAATGCTTTTCGTGGAGCCACAGGACGTCGTGTTGAGACTCAAACCGTGCGCAATAGGCTGCATGATGCGCAACTTCACTCGCGACATCCATGGCAAGGTCCATCTTTGCAACCACGATATCGTGCAGTGCGGTACAGATGGGCCCAACAACATCACGAATGGACTGCTCAGGACTGGCATCACGTTCTGTTCACCGATGAGTGTCGCATATGCCTTCAACCAGACAATCATCGGAGATGTGCTTGGAGGCAACCTGGTCAGGCTCAACACCTTAGACACACTGTCCAGCGAGTACAGCAAGGTGGAGGTTGCCTGCTGGTTTGTGGTGGCATTATGTGGGGCCGACGGTCGCCGCTGGTGGTCATGGAACGAGCCATAATGGCTGTACAATACGTGAATGCCATCCTCCGACCGACAGTACAACTATATCAGCAGCATTTTGGCGAGGCATTCGTCTTCGTGGGCGACAGTTGGCGCCCCCATTGTGCCCATCTTTTGAATGACTTCCTTCAGGATGACGACATCGCTCGACTAGTCGCCCGCATGTTCTCCAGACAAGAACCCTCTCAAACATGCCTGGGATAGATTGAAAAGGGCTGTTTAAGGACGACGTGACCCACCAATCACTCTGAGGGATCTACGCCGAATCACCGTTGAGGAGTGGGAGAATCTGGAGCAGCTTTGTTGAGCTCGTGGATAGTATGCCATGACGAATACAGCCATGCATCAATGCAAGAGGACGTGCTATTGGGTATTAGAGATACCAGTGTGTACAGAAATCTGGAGCACCACCTATGAAGGTCTCGCTGTTTTGTGGTACAATAAGCAATGTGTGGTTTTCATGAGCAAAACAAGAGCAGAAAGTATGTTGATCTCTATTCCAGTTTTCTGTACAGGTTCTGGAACTCTCGGACAGGAGGTGATGCAAAACTTTTTTTTTGATGTGTTGTTATTTGACAGTGAAATGGGTGTAAACCATTGAAAATCTGATTAACAGTAATTTCTAAATCTGCATTGGCTACTTATTGCAATGTTTGTATCATCTGTAAACAAAACAAACTTTGCATCCAGCATTGTATATCATTAATATACACTAGAAAAAGCAACGGACCCAAGATGGAACCTTGCGGAACATCACATGTAATTAATTTCTAACCAGATGAAGACTGACAGCTTGCTGCACGGATATTTCGCAACGATGCCCTTTGTTCCTTGTCATATAGGTAAGACTCGAACCATTTCGCACCACTGCTGGTGACGCCATAACATTCTAATTTGCTATGATTTGTCAGACTCGAAGGTTTTTGACTGGTTTCTGCCAGTAGCCTTTAATTAATTATGTAATGAATGAAGGACATTCTCACTCTGTGTAAATAGCCTCTTCTACATCAGAACCCCTAAGGAACCCAAATTGTGACACGGACAATATTTTATTTGCATCTAGTAGGCAGAAGTCAGTTTTAAGAATACTGCATGCTCTAGTTCAAAGCAACAAAAACAAAACGTGAGAGTATTACTGTATATTTGCTTGAACGTCGTTACTTCGTTTGTTGAGCATTCCTATTCAGTGTTGTTACTGATGGTGAGTTATGGTGTGGTTATGTTAACTCCTAAGAAGAAATCAACAGCTGAGGCCTAACAACACACACACTCGAGCAAAGGGCGGTGTCAACACAATGTTTTTCATCTGGTGGTTCAAAAAGGATGTACTCTACGAACTCCTCCCCAGGGGTGTGTCGATCGCAGCTAATGCTAGTTGCTAACAATGAGAGAGCTTTCGGTCACGTAAGAACAACAACCGACAAAACTGCATGAAGTGTTGCTACTACATTATAATAGAATGCACTCTGACGATGTCACAAACAAGACTATACAGGAGCTTGTATGGTAAGTCTCTATCAGAACTTGTTCTTTTGGTCTGGTGCCGTCAAATGTTTACATTTCGCACTCATCCAAGAACCGTCAAGAAAATTTCTTTCGGCGCGAAAATGCACCTCAGACCTGATTTGATGACACATATTAAAATTCATGTCTGTGTTGTGGTGTAGTGTGCGTTTGCAACAGCGAGATGCAAGATAGGAAGGGACCTATAATGAAAGTTAATTCCGGGCAACTACTCTATTGGTAGCCGAAAAGACGTGGCTTTCGAATGGGAACCGCAAACCTTTGATGACAAGGCGACAAGTCAACAGAATCTTCTACCGGAAAACACCTCTGGTGCGTCATACACGGCATTAGTGACAGTACATGGGTCATATGATAAGAATCTCTTATCGACGCACCTAATTTTTACGTGTGATGAGTGAATGAGATACGTCTCCTTGCCTGATTGAGGTGTTCCTGTGAATGTGATCTCTCCCAAGGAAATGATGAAAACGTAATAGTTTGCCATATAAACGGCAAAAATGAACACAAGAGTTTTACAGTCATAGTTTGTCTGCTCTCTCAAAACATGTTTTTAACGTTTTTGAAGTTGCGTTCGGTTTTGGGAGTTTTGACTCCTGAATTCCTTTGTTGTAACATAGTTCAGACTCGTTTGTTCTTTTTCATTTCTGTGTTTGCCACATGACTTGTACTTTATAGTCAATGTGTAGTTTGACAACTGCCAAGACTACAAAACGGAACAAACATTTCAATGACAGGATGGACAGCTCATAATATTGTGACATAACAATAAATGGCACGTGGGAGGTTTGAACCCGACTCGTACGCTTTGCAGTCCAACCCCATGACCACTGAATCACGACGCTGTAGCCCTGCCATTTTACTCGATGTTACACATGTTTTCATGCTTGATCTGTGTTCAGTTTTTGACGGGCTATCCACTAGGCCATCTTAACACTAAATCTGAGGGAGTTGCGATGGGGAGTTTTTCTCACAACCAGTATGTTTCTACAGCAGTTTAATGGGGAAACTGCTGAACATTTTCAGACTGTTTTCGTTGATGTGAAAGAATCTACTGGTGCCGCAGGAGAAATGATAAATGGGTAATTTCCAAGAATGTTTGCCTATCGAAGCCGCGCGCTCCAAACGATATATGTTCGGCATATGACAAGAACGAACAATCGAAGCAACAAAAATCTATTATACGTACTCATAGCTCTTAAAGCATACATCTTAGATTACCAGACTTTTTTGGTTCAAATGATTGTGCTTGTCATATCCCTTAATATTGACCATTCATCATAGGGCACCCAATATCGCTGATAATTAATTTTTTCTGATGTTTACTGTTGTGTTCAACATAATAATGTGTTGGAGTGGGCCGCTGAAGGTTTGACTTTGACGCCATCGCGCTTGTTTTGTTCTCGACGTTCAGTTTGGTATCCGCAGAGGGCTCTGGGATCAAGTCACGTGTGTGGATTGTTAAGGCGGTTATATACGATTTGTTGCAGTCAAGTTACGCGGAATGTGGTAAATGACGTGCTGTCTTCCAGTACATGTTTTAGTTTAGTAATCGTACTTGATATCATTTTGCTTGGTTCCTTCTACAAATTCTTGAACTATCAGATCTTACTGTGGAAACGGGCGCGTCCCTTAGCCAATGTACAGGTACTCCATGGGGCCTTGTGCCAAAGAAAGAATTTGTTCCAAGAAGGGAAGAAAAGTGTAGTTTTTGCCTCGTGATGCCCAGTTCTGAACTGTAGAACATATCATAAATTTTTGGGTAAACTGATGTCACATGTGTCACAGGCTTGTTTGAACCTTATTGTAAGTTTCGAATGTGGCTTGATTTCCATTTTAGGTTTGTTTCGGAATCTAAGAGCGCATTTGGCAGTAAATAGGGTGTGATATTAGAACGTCGGAGTAAGTGACTGATATTAGTATGCACGAAGTTGCGCAACCGCGAGCACAGCGGGAATCAGAACACGCCAGTATGTCGATACCTGCGCTGTTTCGGCAGAGCAGTAAGCCACTTTACCATTGTTCAGGACTGCTAAATTCTTATTCTGACGTTGAGCCTCGTGTTTTTAACGTCGTTAGGAGACCTGCGCAGGAGTGAGTACAGCGTTGTGCTAGCGACAGAATAGCAATACACAAGGCAAGTAAGTACTAATTACGAAACAGTGATCGTGTTTACGCCGATGTAAATTTAGAACATAGTAGGTGGGAAGTGATCAGTGTAATATTACTTCCCGGTATTTTTTTAGGTTATACATAGCTTGTGATTAGTGTAGCTACGGTTGCATAATGTTTCTCTAGAACTTGAGAGGGCAGTGTTTGCGAAAATAAAGTACTGTATAAGAATCGTGCCTTTGTGGTGGTGTCAAATCACTGCACTGAGAGCACAATACCTCCAGTTGCGTCAGCCTAGGCGTGTCAAGAGAATGAAGAGAAGAGGCCTTCATTTTGGACGTTTAGGACCATACATAGTGAAATGCTGATACCTGTCTTGCACACCGTATTTGATATCTTTAATTGCTGACAGTGTTAAGTAGTAAATTACACATGATTTTAATCTATACCAGCCGTTCAGAAATTACTCAGTAAATTTTGCAGATATGTGCTTACTAAATAGCTTATCAAAGAGACATCGAGATTGTTTTGTGGCCTGTTTGTTAGTTGGCAAAGAAAGGGAAATGTTCTTAAACCAATGTGTCAGAAGTTAGACAGTGAATGAAGTGCACAACAGAGGATCATACCAGTTGCTGTGAAAGCAAAAGACTTCATAAGCTTTTCGTAAGCAAGTCCAGATGAGGACATTCTAATTTTCCTTTATTAGGCTCTTGTGAGGATTGTATTATTACACAGTGTAATGACTATGATGCAGTATTCTTTATATTTTAGAAAACAATTTGATTTTGTAGTATTGTTGGTGTAGTAAAAAGGCACAGACTGTAGTGATGTGTGAAACTCGAATTTTACGTTGAAGGTTTTGAGTAGAGGGCAGGGGAATGGTTTGGAAATACGGAAGCGTCCGATCCCGCACGTCTGCTTTGACCCATGACGTCACAAAGATGGCGGAAACGACCATAAACCACGATTACAATATGGCGCATATAAAGTCGTTACGTACACATTATGAGGTCGAAAATACATCGAAAAAGAAACACACACACTTTCCACAAAAAGCCTAATGACACTAACGGGACAAGCGCTGGAAATGGGGTGTTTTTGGGTGGGGGCAAACTAAATATAAACAAATTTAGACGCCCACCCCCATACAAAACCACACAAACGACGAAAAAACCGACATGACAAAACTCCCCAAATTCCACTAAACACAATATCATCTGGAATCGGACACTTCCCTTGACCTATATAGCTCAACAGCAGCACCCGATCCCATAAATTAGGATCAAACACTTCCCTTGGCCTATATAGCTCAAAAACATCTCCCGATACCAATAGCAACATACACAGCCACACATAGGGATCGAACACTTCCCTTGACCTGCGCACTGTTAATTTTATCCGGCATATCCATTCCTGAACAAAAACAACAACTGATTAATTTTACTAAAATTACCACACGACGTACAGCGAACAACACTAAATTAACCTTCAAACAAAATTGTTAACTCACTGAAACGAATTCCACTACAAACACAGCCAACACTCGAACAATTCTGGATAATGAGCAAAAGCAAACTGAGCCCGTTACACCACATAAACGAAAACCCTGAACATACCACCAGAGAGCACAACAAACCACAACACGACGACATCTA
This sequence comes from Schistocerca americana, assembly GCF_021461395.2. Lineage (NCBI taxonomy): Eukaryota > Metazoa > Arthropoda > Insecta > Orthoptera > Acrididae > Schistocerca > Schistocerca americana. Next base: position 180,337,016 of record NC_060128.1, on the reverse strand, counting down.
CAAATACGCCACACTCACAAACCAAACTCCACGCCGTCATGACGTCACACACGACGACACCCTTACGTCATGGGTCAAAGCCGACGCATGGGATTGGACGCTCCTGTCACCGAAACAAAGATTTCAGGTAGGGAGGGCTATACAGGTAGTGACAACCTGTATTACACAATCCCCTCTCTCTCTCTCTCTCTCTCTCTCTCACGCTTTGGTTTCCACCCTTAACTTTCCTGGTTGTTTAGTAATTGGTGTCACTCCACATAAATTTGTTTTGCATTTTCCATTATCATTTCAGCAAAATTCTCTTGTGTTAACTCTTCTAATCTCGCTTGAGGGGCACATTGAAAATCCTTATTCCTTTCATTTAATGTATCCATACCTATAATTTTTTTTCCTGTGATATTAGTTTTCTTCATTCTTGTTGAGTATTCATGTTTATGGTCGCTACCAGTATTAAATTGATTTAAAACTGAAACATCTTTGACCATTTTGGTGGGTCTCATGACTTGGGCTTTTCCATGTCCATTTCCTATTATTGTGTTTCTTAGGAAAAGCTATTCATGATGAATAATTTATTTTCTTCCGCAAGTTGAACTAGCCTTTCACCCATTTCGTTCTTCTCGTCGATTCCGTGGCAGCCTACTGAGTCACCACCCTGTTTTTTGATACCGACCTTGTCATTTAAGTCCCGAATTACCAGTTTAAAGTGGCAGTATTGTCCTTTGTTATATGCATTTTGTACTACTTCGTAAAATGCTTCTGCTTCATCATCCGAATAGCTTGCTGTAGGAGTGTATACTTGGACTATTTGTAGTGTCAAAATAAATACTCAGAAATTATTCAGATGTATGAAAACTTATAGGGTAAGTGTTACAGTGCTTTAACGGAGAAACACTCTTTCAGATCTCTGCAAGATGGCGAACTGCCACACTGCTGGTTCCTATCAATAGCTGTGCTCGGCATAGCCGAGTATTTTAATCCCCTTGGCAAATGGCTGCAGGAGAAACAGTAGTTTTCTGTCGAGCTGTGACAGTGCTGAAGCAGTCACACAAGCGAGACTCTCTCACGTGTGACAACTGTCTGGCCACTGAGGACAGACTGTGTACAGCAACTGCACCTGAAGGGAAAAGCAGTCACTGGGTGATGGGAGTAAGGAAGAGGCGGGGTTGGGGAGGAGGACTTGTTCTGCTGCTTGTGGGAGCATCCACGGATGTGGTGGGGACAAGGTAGGTTTGTGGGGAAGGAGGGTGAGCACAAAAGAAGTAGGGGAGGGAGAAAACATTGGTGGAATAGAATGCTGTATAGTGCAGGAGTGGGGTAGGTGGGTGAAGGACAGTGACTAGAGTATTGTGGAATATCCATCCTTGTTAAATAGGAGGAGAGAACCACAGCTGATAGGAGTATTACAGTTGTCAACACTAGGGACTAGTGAAGGTTGAGGCCAGGAGGGCTTACGGGAATTTGGGATATATTGCAGGAAGAGTTGTGCTTGTATCGATATGCTGTGTTTCCTGCTTTAGAAAGAGGTCTATTTGGGCAGAAACTCAAATGTGTAGTAGCCTGTTCGTTGTGCCTCTATATGGTTAGTAGGGATATACCCTTTTCATTATAATATTGTTATTCCATCCTACATTTTCCATTTTTCAAGTTTCTAACACGGTTGAAGGTATTAATGAGAACAACATTCATGGACCAAAACCCCTGTGGCAATGGAGATCCTGTTAATTCATAAGATTTTATTTTGCTGTTTTCATGTTCCTTGTAATGTCAACTTTTGGTTGTCAGCTAGCATAGTATTACACTGTTTAGTTATCATTATGTATTTTCACTCGTAAGAAATTATTTCAAACACAGCTTGCTGTTCTGCTATTTATTGCATTATGTAGTGTCCCAGTTGGGTTGGACATGAATATTAAATATTGTTTTTGTTGCTTCCTAATTGCTAGAGTCACCTCCGATATGGCTATGAAAGGGTTTGTCTCTTCCTTGCTTGAGTATTGCTGCAAGGAAATGTAATACTGCTACTCCCACTTTTCTTGTTTGGATTCAGTGGTTTCTGAACATTCAGCATCATTCATTGAGCTGCCTAGATCAAGTAAGGAAGTTCTGTCTAAAAAATATACGTAAAAATGAACTTCAATCAAGAAAACATGATTTCATTTCATAGCAAGCTGGATGAGACAGAATGGCACTTCAATGATCAAAATATGTCAAGCAGTTCAAATTTTGAAGATTCTTAAGTAGTTTTTTTAAATGTTCTCAATGAAACATTTCCGCCTAAAACTTGTTTTAATAAAGTGACAAAAGACTTGGAATAGATTACAAAAAGTATAAAAATCTGTAGTGCCAAGGAGAGGCACTACATAACAAATTAAGCTATAATAAAAATACTGAATTATATTTAAGAAAGTTGCCAAGGCAGCAAGACAAATGGCAAATAACAGTTTAATTTTTAAGACATGATAATAAATCAATTACAATGTGGGCTGTAGTGAAATATGAGTTGCGTGTTAATGCCTCTAGTCCTGGAATTTGTAAAATTAATATGATTATCATAAATCCAGCTCAGTTTTCATAATGCTTCCACGAGTTCTTCATTAATATGGTGAAGTCAGGTGTCAGTGTTGCAGATTATGACAATAAAGTATATTGTTTTGGACTAGACCAAATGTCTGAATGCCTCACAAAATTAAAACATTGTCAACAATAGTAGGAGGAAATGTTATATTAACACAGAAAAGTTTGAAGTTCTGCAGGCTGGGATGAGATACCCACAAAAGTTCTCAAATTTGTGTGTAAAATAAGACACCCACTACCTATTATAACAAACCAATCTTTTGAACATGGATGTTGGCCAGAGGCACTGAAGTACGCGGAAGTAAAACTGCTGTTCCAAAAGTGTTGAGAGGATATGGGAAATTACTGTCCCATCTCTCTTCTTCCAGTCCTGTCAGAGGTATTAAAAAAAAGCAGCTACCATTCAGATTCAAAATGTTATTGAAAGATATGATTTGTTTTGAGAAAATCAGTTTGGTTTCCAGTGTACAAAAGCCACTAATAGAAGTAATTAACAAGCTTGTTGACAAGATTAGTACATCATTAGACAGCAAAAATCAAAGATACCAGGGATCTCTTGTGACCTACAAAAGCCTTTGTCTCGTTACATCTTGCACTTCTTATTGATAAACTTGACAGGTATGGAATTAAGGGTAGTCAGGATTGCCACAGGTTATGGATGTTGGGGAATTTCTAACACGTGAAGGAAATTTGGAAAAAAAGCCACTGGAATTCCCCACCCCCCACTTCTCCCTCAGTAGATGAAATGGTTTGTTTTCTCAGGTACCATGCGCCATTGTTGGCTGGGTGTAGCTGAGTACGTGCACTGCTTCCCTACTCCCTCATTCTTACTGCTCCACCCCTTCTTACCACTTCTCTCTGCTTGCAGTCAGTGCTGCCATCACTTCTTGCCACTGACTTAGCAGCTGCCGATGAGAGGCAGGGAAGTGTGAGGGGTCATTTGTTTGGATCTGATTCCGCGAGACTGTAGCCGCAGCGGCCAGAGGCAGCAGTAATGTGTGCACGTGTTGTATCTAAGTGATTGTGTGAATGTGTGCGTGCGTGACTGATCTGGCCTTGTATCATCAAACAAAATGGCCTTGCTGTGCCAGTACTGAGGACAGCTGAAAGTAAGAGGAAACTACAGCTGTAATTTTTCCTGAGGGTATGCAGCTCTCCTGTATGGTTCAATGATTATGGCATCCTCTTGGGTAAAATATTCTGAAGGTAAAATAGTCCCCTTTTCGGATCTCTGGGTGGGGACAACACATGGGGACATCCTTATCAGGAGGAAAAAAACTGTCATTCTACATATTGGAGCGTGGAATGTCAGATCCCGTAATTGGGCAGGTAGGTTAGGAAATTTAAAAAGAGAAATGGGTAGGTTAAAGTTAAATATAGTGGGAATTAGCAAAGTTCGATGGCAGGAGGAACAGGACATCTGGTCAGGTGAATACAGGGTTATAAATGCAAAATCAAATAGGGGTAATGTATGACTAGTTTTATAATGAATAAGGAAATACGAACATTGGTAAGCTACTGTGAACACCATAGTGAACTCATTATTGTAGCCAAGGCAGACACAAAGCCCATACCCACCACATTACTAAAGTTAATATGCCAACAAGTGCCGCAGACAATGAAGAGATTGAAGAAATGTATGAAGAGATAAAAGAAATTATTCAGATAGTTAAGGGAGACAAAAATTTAATAGTGTTGCAGGACTGAAATTCTATAGTAGGAAAAGGGAGAGAAGGAAAAATAGGAGGTGATGTGGACTGGGAGAAAGGAATAAGAGGAAGCTGCTTGGTAGAATTTTGCACAGAGCATTAACACTTGATCTCAGAATCATAAAAGAAGGTTGTATGTGTGGAAGATACCTGGATATACTAGAAGGTTTCAGGCTGATTATATAGTGGTAAGACAGAGGAGTTTTGGAATCAGATTTTAAATTGAATACATTTCCAGTGGCAGATATGGACTCATAACAACAATTTATTGGTTATAAACAGTAGATTGAAACCGAAGAAACTGCAAAAAGATAGGACATTAGTGATATGGAACCCAGATAAAGTGAAAGAACCAGAGGTTGAGAGTTTCAGAAGGAGCATTAGGGAGTAATTGACAAGAACAGGTAAAGGAATACAGTTGAAGAAGAATGAGTAACTTTGAGAAATGAAATAGTGAAGGCAGCAGAGAATCAGATGTACCTAAAGATGAGGCCAAGTAGAAATCCATGATAAGACAGGAGATACTGAATTTAATTGATGAATGGGGAAAATATGAAAATGCAGTAAATGAAGCAGGCAAAAGGCAATACAAATCTCTAAAAAATGAGACTGACAGAAAGTGTAAAATGGCTAAGCAGAGGACAAATGTAAGCCTTTAGAAGCGTATATCACTAGGAGAAAGATAGGAAAATTGGAAGTCTTTGGAGGAACTGGAAGCAGCAGTATGAATTTCAAGAGGTCAGGTGAAAAACTAGTCTTAGGTAAAGAAGGGAAAGCTTTAAGGTGGAAGGACTATCTAGAGGGTCTATACAAAAGAGATGTGCTTGAGGGTAATATTATAGAAAGGAAAGTGGTTGTAGATGAAGATGAAATGGGAGATATGATACTGCGAGAAGAATTTGACAGAGCGCTGAAAGTCCTAAGTCAAAACGAGGCCCCGTGAGTAGCCAACATTCTGTTAGAACTCCTGATAGCCCTGGGAGAGCCAGACATTACAAAACTCTTCTATCTGTTGAGCAGGATGTATGAGACAGGCAAAATACACTCAGACCCCAAGAAGAATATAGTAATTCCAGTTCCAAAGAAAGCAGGTACTGACAGGTGTGCATATTATTGAATTATCAGTTTAGTAGGTCATGGTTTGCAAAATATTAATAATAATTCTTTGCAGAAGAATGGAAAGACTGCTAGAAGCTGACATTGGGGAAGGAGAAATGTAGAAACACAAGAGGAAATACTGACCTTAAGGCTTCTCTTAGAAGATAGGTTAAGGAAAGGGAAACCTACATTTATAATTTTGTAGCTTAAGGAAAGGGAAACCTATGTTTATAGCATTTGTAGGCTTAAAGAAAGTTTCTGTCAATGTTGACAGAAACACTCTCATTGAAATTTTGGAGGTATCAGGGTTAAAATACAGGTAGCAAAAGGCTATTTACAACTTTTACAGAAACCAGACAGCAGTCAGGAATCGATCGACATGAAAGAGAAGCAGCAGTTGAGTAGTGAGTAAAACAGAGCTGTAGCCTATTTCCAATGTTGTTCAATTTGTACATTGAGTAGACAGTAAAGGATACGAAAGAAAAGTTTGGAATAGGAATTAAAGTTCAAGGAGAAGAAATAAATACTTTGAGGTTTGCTGATGGCACTCTAATTCTGTCAGATACCAAAGCACTTGGAAGAGCTGTTGAATGGAATGGGCAGTATCTTGAAAGGAAGATATAAGATGAACATCAACAAAAGTAAGACAAGGATAGTGGAATGTAGTCCAATTAAATCGGGTGATTCTGGGGGAAGTACACTACTGGCCATTAAAATTGCTACACTACGAAGATGATGTGCTACAGATGCGAGATTTAACCGACAGGAAGAAGATGCTGTGATATGCAAATGATTAGCTTTTCATAGCATTCACACAAGGTTGGCACCGTGTTGGTCGAGATCCAATGACTGTTAGCAGAATATGGAACCGGTGGGTTTAGGAGGGTAATACGAAATGCTGTGCTGGATCCCAACAGCCTCGTATCACTAACAGTCGAGATGACAGGCATCTTATCTGCATGGCTGTAACAGATCGTGCAGCCACGTCTCGATCCCTGAGTCAACAGATGGGGACGTTTGCAAGACAAAAGACATCTGCATGAACAGTTCGAAGACATTTCGCCTGCGATGGTGTACTCGACGACGAACCTGGGTGCACGAATGGCAAAACGTCATTTTTTCGGATGAATCCAGGTTCTGTTTACAACATCATGATGGTCGCATCCGTGTTTGGCGATATCGCGGTGAACGCACATTGGAAGCGTGTATTCGTCATCGCCATACTGGCGTATCACCCGACGTGATGGTATGGAGTGCCATTGGTTAGACATCTCGGTCACCTCTTGTTCGCATTGACGGCACTTTGAACAATGGACATTACATTTCAGATGTGTTACGACCCGTGGCTCTACCCTTCATTCGATCCTTGCGGAACCCTACATTTCAGCAGGATAATGTACGACTGCATGTTGCAGGTCCTGTACAGGCCTTTCTGGATACAGAAAATGTTCAACTGCTGCCCTGGCAAGCACATTCTCCAGATCTCTCACCAACTGAAAACGTCTGGTCAATGGTGGCCGAGCAACTGGCTCGTCACAATACGCCAGTCATTACTCTTGATGAACTGTGGTATCATGTTGAAGCTGCATGGGCAGCTGTACCTGTACACACCATCCAAATTCTGTTTGACTCAATGCCCAGGCGTATCAAGGCCGTTATTACGGCCAGAGGTGGTTGTTCTGGGTACTGATTTCTCAGGATCTATGCACCCAAACTGCGTGAAAATGTAATCACATGTCAGTTCTAGTATAATATATTTGTCCAATGAATACCCGTTTATCATCTGCATTTCTTCGTGGTGTAGCAATTTTAATGGCCAGTAGTGTAGATTAGGAAATGACACTTAAAGTAGTAAAGGAGTTTTGCTATTTGGGGAGCAAAATAACTGATGATGGCTGAAGTAAAGATGATAAAGTGTAGACTGGCAGTGGCAAGAAGTGTTTCAAAAGAAGCAAAATATGTTAGCATCAAATTTAGATTTGTATTAGGAAGTCTTTTCTGAAAGTATTTGTATGGAGAGTAGCCATGCATGGAAGTGAAACATGGACAATAAACAGTTTTGACAAGAAGAGAATAGAAGCTTCTGAAACATGGTGCTACAGATGAATGCTGAAGATTAGGTGGGTAGATCATGTAACTAGTCTAGATCATACTCCACAAGCCACCTAATGACATGGGACGGAGGGTACTTTTAGTACCATTAACTGAGCCCTTTAACTCTGTTCCCCTCATGAATAGTATGTGGAAAAAATGATTGTCAGTAAGCATCTGTATTGGCTTTAATTTCTCAGATATTCTCCTCATGGTCATTATGTGAGACATATGTTGGGGGAAATAATATGTTGCCTGACTCTTCTTCAAAAGTGCTCTATTGAAATTTCAGTAATAAATCTCTCTGTGTTGCACAACTCCTCTCTTGTAACATCTGCCAGTGCAGTTTGTTGAGCATCTCTGTAATGATCTCATGCTAACTGAACAGTCCTGTGAAGAAATGTGATGTTCTTTGTTGAGTCTTCGCTATCTCTTCTATCAGTCCTATCTTGTTGGGATCCCAGATAGATTGGGTACTGAATAGAATTGTGGATCAAAGAAATTTGTTGCACAACCTGACTAGAAGAAGGGATCGGTTGGTGGGACACATTCCGAGAGATCAAAGTGTAAAAATCATAGATGGAGAGGAAGAGATGACTACAGTAAGCAGATTCAGAAGGATGTAGGTTGCAGTTGTTACTTGGATATGAAGAGACTTGCACAGGATAGAATAGTATGGAGAGCTGCGGCAAACCAGTCTACGGACAGAGGACAACAAAAACAACAGCAACAACAACCCAAAAGCCCATGTGATTCAGTTCAGAACAAAACTGTCAACATCCTAGGACATTAAAACAAACCATAAAAATCAAAATCTAGAATTGAATTCTGTGAAATTTTTGTGGTTCAATCTAGGCAAGAATTTAAATTGGAAGATACATGTGCAATATCTGGTAAACACACTATGTAACTGTGCATTTGCACAACAAATATTAGTTCATGCCACTGACATGGACATGGGGAAAATTGTGTACCATAGCTACTTCCACTCAGCTATAAGGTATGGCGTTTTTTCTTTTGCAAATTTGAGCAACCTAATGTGCATACTTAAATATTACAGGAAAGAATTATTAGCAGTGTGTGTGCTGTGCATCCAAGGAAGTCATGGCACCCTTTATTAAAAAATCTGTAGTTATCAGCTGTACGCTCCCTATATATCTGTGATATTATTACAACAAACTAAAAGCCAAGAACATTCAGAGTATGATCCTAAGTTCATTGGAGGGGGGGGGGGGGGGGGAAGCTACACAATAATCTGCTTCAGTGATGCTGTACTCAGTTGAAGATTTCAGGACCTATGAACTGAATGTTTGAGCAGGATGTACTTGTTCAGTTGTCTTTTGTCAATATGTAAAAGCGTATTTTCACAAAGAAGCTGCATTAATGTTGAAATACTACTCTGCCCTATTAACTATAGTTTTATATTAGCGAAATTATATTAACCATATTTTCATGTGTCTTGTACTCTTATCAAATCATTAGCATATGTTTGTTATGAGATGAATAAATCACTTTTCTCAATACACAAATACCTGTTGTGTATATGATCCATATGTTGTCCATTGGCATATACATCAACTGGATAACATCAAACTTCTGTCAAATCAGAACACCCAATGTGAAACCTTTACATACAAGTCTGCCTAAAGAATGAAGGACTCAGAATGACATTTTATTTTTATTTGTTTGAGTAACTGTCATGACTGCTGTCAATAGTATATCTATCCCTAGAAGACGTCACACTTCTCAAAAGCAGGTTGGCAGTGCTAAGAATTTCCCTTATTTGCATCCCCTCAGGTACTGCCTCTCACAAAGTTACTGTGATTGCCGTCCCATCTTGAAGACAGCTGTCGTCCCTCACCATGGCAAATAAAATAACAAATCTGCAAAAAATACGTGCTCTTCTCTATATAAACTGTTTTACGGTTACGTGACTTTCATTTGTGGTAAGAATATGTAGGAATGCACACCACTCATCTGGAATGATTTTTAAAACCACAATATGGGCTTTATTATGTATTCATATAGTTTATAATACTGATTTGAATACATATTTTTCTGTTTGTTTCAGTGCCTGCAGGTGTATTTGGGAGACACCTACACGACGATCCCTTCCCCAGCAGCATCCATCTCGCTGTGATCCGAAAGCAGATTCAACAGCAGAATGGCTTCAGAAGCTGAGCGCGGTGGTGGGTTCCTAGTGGCTGGTGAAGATGTCCCAGTGTGTCAGAGCTGTGTGTCGTCTGGAGCTACTCTGTCCTCCATCACTTCTGCTCTGGAAGATGCCGACAGCGTGTATTCCCAGTCAGTTTCTGATGTGCCTGAGAGCACACCGTGTGCCGCAGACACCTTGCGTGTGAGTGTCAGTGACTTGCCAGATGAGATACTGATAAAGATCTTCTCTCACATGTCTTTCAGTGAGCTAATAGATGTGGTACAGAAGGTGTGCTCTCGTTGGAGAAGGCTGTCTCAAGATTTCGAGTTGTGGCATGACAAGGAATACCATGTCAGGTAAGAAACCTAAAATCTACATGTGAGTCCCTTGTTTGATGTTTAACAAATATTGTAGGGTGATACTTTATTTCTTATATTGTAATATGGATGTGGGGAAACATTGAATTTGAGAGTACGGTCAGCTCATCTTAGAACTTTGGAATATTCTAGTTTTGTATTCAAAATGCATTCCAAGTTTAGAATCATGTAATGGAGCTGTGTGTGGTAAATGTGATTTTGAGACATGATGGTACATGGTATCACTAAAGTATCTTCTACTTTTTATCATTACTGTTGTGTCCTGAGTCACTTCTGAACTGGGCTCTATAGTTTCGATTTTCTTTATTTTTTCCCTCACTTCTGTATATGAGCATGCAGCCTTTCATTTTTCCATGCCCTCATCTTTATTCTGATAGAGCTGTAGAAAATTCTGGAAGATTGAGGAGTGATTGTGCAGCTCAAGAAAGTTTGTGCCCAACTTCAGTTACTACTGTGCACCAGACTGGAATGAAATATCCCACTTCTGCCTAAAAAATTGTGAAGATTAAAATAGGAGCAGTGCTCTGCAGCATCTTAGGTGGGTGCTGTTGCAAATATTTGAAAAAGTTGGGGAGTACTGAATATGATGTGTTGTTGTTGTTGTTGTGGTCTTCAGTCCTGAGACTGGTTTGATGCAGCTCTCCATGCTACTCTATCCTGTGCAAGCTTTTTCATCTCCCAGTACCTACTGCAACCTACATCCTTCTGAATCTGCTTAGTGTATTCATCTCTTGGTCTCCCTCTACGATTTTTACCCTCCACGCTGCCCTCCAATACTAAATTGGTGATCCCTTGATGCCTCAGAACATGTCCTACCAACCGATCCCTTCTTCTGGTCAAGTTGTGCCACAAACTTCTCTTCTCCCCAATCCTATTCAATACTTCCTCATTAGTTATGTGATCTACCCATCTAATCTTCAGCATTCTTCTGTAGCACCACATTTCGAAAGCCTCTATTCTCTTCTTATCCAAACTATTTATCGTCCATGTTTCACTTCCATACATGGCTACACTCCATACGAATACTTTCAGAAATGACTTCCTGACACTTAAATCAATACTGGATGTTAACAAATTTCTCTTCTTCAGAAACGCTTTCCTTGCCATTGCCAGCCTACCTTTTATATCCTCTCTACTTCGACCATCATCAGTTATTTTGCTCCCCAAATAGCAAAACTCCTTCACTACTTTAAGTGCCTCATTCCCTAATCTAATTCCCTCAGCATCACCCGACTTAATTAGACTACATTCCATTATCCTTGTTTTGCTTTTGTTGATGTTCATCTTATATCCTCCTTTCAAGACACTGTCCAGTCCATTCAACTGCTCTTCCAAGTCCTTTGCTGTCTCTGACAGAATTACAATGTCATCGGCGAACCTCAAAGTTTTTATTTCTTCTCCATGGATTTTAATACCTACTCCGAATTTTTCTTTTGTTTCCATTACTGCTTGCTCAATATACAGATTGAACAACATCGGGGAGAGGCTACAACCCTGTCTTACTCCCTTCCCAACCACTGCTTCCCTTTCATGTCCCTCAACTCTTATAACTGCCATCTGGTTTCTGTACAAGTTGTAAATAGTTTTTCGCTCCCTGTATTTTACCCCTGCCACCTTTAGAATTTGAAAGAGAGTATTCCAGTCAACATTGTCAAAAGCTTTCTCTAAGTCTACAAATGCTAGAAACGTAGGTTTGCCTTTCCTTAATCTTTCTTCTAAGATAAGTCGTAAGGTCAGTATTGCCTCACGTGTTCCAGTGTTTCTACGGAATCCAAACTGATCTTCCCCAAGGTTGGCTTCTACTAGTTTTTCCATTCGTCTGTAAAGAATTCGTGTTAGTATTTTGCAGCTGTGACTTATTAAGCTGATAGTTCGGTAATTTTCACATCTGTCAACACCTGCTTTCTTTGGGATTGGAATTATTATATTCTTCTTGAAGTCTGAGGGTATTTCGCTTGTCTCATACATCTTCCTCACCAGATGGTAGAGTTTTGTCAGGACTGGCTCTCCCACGGCCGTCAGTAGTTCCAATGGAATATTGTCTACTCCGGGGGCTTTGTTTCGACTCAGGTCTTTCAGTGCTCTGTCAAACTCTTCACGCAGTATCATATCTCCCATTTCATCTTCATCTACATCCTCTTCCATTTCCATAATATTGTCCTCAAGTACATCGCCCTTGTATAGACCCTCTATATACTCTTTCCACCTTTCTGCTTTCCCTTCTTTGCTTAGAACTGGGTTTCCATCTGAGCTCTTGATATTCATACAAGTCGTTCTCTTATCTCCAAAGGTCTCTCTAATTTTCCTGTAGGCGGTATCTATCTTACCCCTAGTGAGATAGGCCTCTACATCCTTACATTTGTCCTCTAGCCATCCCTGCTTAGCCATTTTGCACTTTCTGTCGATCTCATTTTTGAGACGTTTGTATTCCTTTTTGCCTGTTTCACTTACTGCATTTTTATATTTTCTCCTTTCATCAATTAAATTCAATATTTCTTCTGTTACCCAAGGATTTCTACCAGCCCTCGTCTTTTTACCTACTTGATCCTCTGCTGCCTTCACTACTTCATCCCTCAAAGCTACCCATTCTTCTTCTACTGTATTTCTTTCCCCCATTCCTGTCAATTGCTCCCTTATGCTCTCCCTGAATCTCTGTACAACCTCTGGTTCTTTTAGTTTATCCAGGTCCCATCTCCTTACATTCCCACCTTTTTGCAGTTTCTTCAGTTTTAATCTACAGGTCATAACCAATAGATTGTGGTCAGAGTCCACATCTGCCCCTGGAAATGTCTTACAATTTAAAACCTGGTTCCTAAATCTCTGTCTTACCATTATATAATCTATCTGATACCTTTTAGTATCTCCAGGGTTCTTCCATGTATATAACCTTCTTTCATGATTCTTAAACCAAGTGTTAGTTATGATTATGTTGTGCTCTGTGCAAAATTCGACCAGGCGGCTTCCTCTTTCATTTCTGTCCCCCAATCCATATTCACCTACTATGTTTCCTTCTCTCCCTTTTCCTACACTCGAATTCCAGTCACCCATGACTATTAAATTTTCGTCTCCCTTCACAATCTGAATAATTTCTTTTATTTCATCATACATTTCTTCAATTTCTTCGTAATCTGCAGAGCTAGTTGGCATATAAACTTGTACTACTGTAGTAGGCATGGGCTTCGTATCTATCTTCGCCACAATAATGCGTTCACTATGCTGTTTGTAGTAGCTTACCCGCATTCCTATTTTCCTATTCATTATTAAACCTACTCCTGCATTACCCCTACAATCCATATATTCTGAACAGTGACACCATCAACCAGTATGGTTGGCAGTGACAAAGGGTCACATTCATTTTAATAGTCACAGTATTGGGATCTCTGCATAAATGTGATCCAGCAAGGTGGTGCAATGGTTAACACACTGGACTCTCATTCGGAGGATGACGGTTCAAACCCGCGTCTGGCCATCCTGATTTAGGTTTTCCGTGATTTCCCTAAATCGCTTCAGGTAAATGCCGGCATGGCTCCTTTGAAAGGGCACGGGTGACTTCCTTTCCCATCCTTCCCTAACCCGAAAGGACTGATGACCTCACTGTTTAGTCCCCTCCCCTGAATTAACCAACCAATCAACGTGGATAAATGTGGAGTTATGGACTGGGAAGTTCTTGTTACTGTTCATTTTATTTGTTTATTCATTCACCCATAGACAGTCTAAGAGGTTGTGATGAAAAGTAATGTCTCTGAATTTTTTATTCTGTTCTAAATATCAGTTGAGGTCTTAAGTGTTGTGCGTATTACTCAGTTGACTTTCCCACTTTGCTGATACAGGTTGCAGCCCTCTGCTGTCAGAGGGCTCCAAATTGTAGCATGTAACATGGTGGTGTAACTACGTCGGTGTGTGAGAAGCGTCGTGCTGTAATCGTCTTTCTAACTTCCGAAGAGTTTGTCCACAGATGGAGCACCTTCTGTCTCAGCATGACAACGCCAGATCGCACATGAGTGCTGCAACATTTGCAACAATCTGCCACCTTGGACACTCTGTCATCAATCATCCTCCATATGCTCCCAACCTGGTCCCATCTTTCCTCATTACCTTAGCCAGCTTCATCCCAACTCACAACTTCTTCACTTTTGAAGGTCAGACATACCAACAATTAAAGGGAACAGCCATGGGTACCAGGATGCCCCCCTCGTACGCCAACCTATTTATGGGTCACTTAGAGGAAGCCTTCTTGGTTACCCAGGCCTGCCAACCCAAAGTTTGGTACAAATTTATTGATGACATCTTCATGATCTGGACTCACAGTGAAGAAGAACTCCAGAATTTCCTCTCCAACCTCAACTCCTTTGGCTCCATCAGATCCACCTGGTCCTACCCCAAATCCCATGCCACTTTCCTCGACATTGACCTCCATCTGTCCAATGGCCAGCTTCACACATCTGTTCACATCAAACCCACTAACAAGCAATAGTACCTCCATTATGACAGCTGCCACCCATTCCATATCAAACGGTCCCTTCCTTACAGCTTAGGTCTTCGTGGCAAACGAATCTGCTCCAGTCCCGAATCCCTGAACCATTACACCAACAACCTGAAAACAGCTTTCGCATCCCGCAACTACCCTCCCGACCTGGTACAGAAGCAAATAACCAGAGCCACTTCCTCATCCCCTCAAACCCAGAACCTCCCACAGAAGAACCCCAAAAGTGTCCCACTTGTGACATGATACTTTCCGGGACTGGATCAGATTCTGAATGGGGCTCACCAGCAGGGATACGACTTCCTCAAATCCTGCCCAGAAATGAGATCCATCCTTCATGAAATCCTCCTCACTCCATCAAGAGTGTCTTTCCACCGTCCACCTAACCTTCGTAACCTCTTGGTTCATCCCTATGAAATTCCCAAACCACCTTCCCTACCCTCTGGCTCCTAAACTTGCAACCGGCCCGATGTAAAACCTGTTCCATGCTCCCTCCCACCATGACCTACTCCCATCCTGTAACCCGGAAGGTGTACACGATCAAAGCTAGAGCCACGTGTGAAAGCACCCACGTGATTTACCAACTGACCTGCCTACACTATGAAGCCCTCTATGCGGGAATGACCAGCGACAAACTGTCCATTCGCATGAACGGACACAGGCAGACATTGTTTGTTGCTAATGAGGATCACCCTGTGGCTAAACATGCGTCGGCGCACGACCAGCACATCTTGGCACAGTGATACACCGTCCAGGTTATCTGGATACTTCCCACTGACACCAACATATCAGAACTCTGGAGATGGGAACTTGCCCTTCAATATATCCTTTCTTCCCGTTACCCACCTGGCCTCAACCTCCGCTAATTTCAAGTTGCCGCCCCTCGTACATCACTTGTCACTCAACAAAACATCTTTGCCTCTATACTTCCGCCTCGACTGACATCTCTGCCGAAACTCTTTGCCTTTACATATGTCTGCTTGTGTCTGTGTATGCACGGATGGATGTGTGTGTGCGTGCGTGTGTGTGTATACCTGTCCCTTTTTGCCCCTAAGGTACATCTTTCAGCTCCTGGGATTGGAATGAGTCCTTACCCTCTCCGATAAAACCCACATCCTTTTGTCTTTCCCTCCCCTTCCCTCTTTCCTGAGGAAGCAACCGTGGGTTGCAAAAGCTTGATATTTGTGTGTGTGTTTGTGTGTTTTTTATTTTTTATTGTGTCTATCTGCCAGTGCTTTCTCGTTTGGTAAGTCACAGCATCTTTTTTTAATATATTTTTCCCATGTGGAATGTTTCTTTCTAGGTATATAAAAGCATGTGTATTCAAATACAGTGTTGTGCCAAAATGTTGAAGCAGTTGGTGAAGAATTTCGGAGATTTAAGATTCTGAACAAACAAACATGTTTTCGCTAACAATTTATTTCCCCACCGTGTGTGTGTGTGTGTGTGTGTGTGTGTGTGTGTGTGTGTGTATACAGCATATGTTGCTGCAGTGGGTATACACAAGTAAGCTAATATTCAAATGCAACACTGTCAAAGTTTTAGACAAATTGTTGAACTTTCAGGTGTATAAGATTTTGAACAAATTAACATATATGGTTTTATAGATTTTGTACCTATCCTGTTAATTCTTCTGGTCCTCCAGTATTGTATGTGTTTCCTACTCATTTCCAACAATTCCTCCTTTCCATTGCCATGTGAAGGAACCAATTTTTCTGAAAGTTTATCACACCCCCACCCTGCCATTCCCACCTTTTCGTGGCTGTTTTTTTATATTTGCTTCTGGTTTCACGTGGGACATAGCTTCTCAATTATAGATGCTCAAAATAGGCTACTACAGAGTGTTGACATTGTGAAGGCAAATTCTATCCCACATGTCAGTGACACTAGTTGGGAATGAACTGTCAACATATTACTGTGTGACAGGTACTGGACTTGTTTCGACATGGACACCAGTAAAGGTGGCACAACTGACGAGGAGGTGATAAAGACTTTCTGCGATGCCCCGAACCTGCGCACTGTGTGCATGTGGAGAAGTGCCAGGTCCCGTGTCTTCCGTGCGCTGTACAGCAAATGCCAGAGACTCTCCGAGCTGCAACTGCATGTCAGTCAGAAGCTCAGCTACTCGGTAAGTCTTACATTCTGCATAGTGCTGATCTTTATATTGGAGGTTATCTCTAAATATCTGCAGTAAAGTAAATCCACCGATGGTTACACAGTGCAACTATTCATGGCCTGTGCTTTTTTATTAGGAGATATAAATTTTTTTGTATCAGCCCTTCATTAGAGCCATGATTTTCTATCTAAAATTTGGTCTCTTGCAGAGAGAGGAATACCCAGTGCAATGATTAATTGCCGAGGCAGAAAACGTTTCAGACTGCCCTCATAAGTTGCTTCCACTAGTTTTGTACATTTATGAGTGCACTTTTGAATCACATTATAGGGCTGTTTGTGTAAGCAGTTATAGAAATTGCCATGTAAGATCAAAACCAACAAGTGATAATTTGTTTCATGGTTTGTTGGAAACATGGTCCAGCTAAAAACAATCTGGGATGCGTGAAGAAATCATAGGTCACCAGTTCAGCTCTAAGGGAATAGAAGGAATTTCTGTCTGCTGAAAGTCATTGGTGTTAGGTTGTAGCTGGCCATTGTCATACGGAAATAACCACATTTGCCTGGCGTATGCATAAATAGATTGCTTTGTTTCAAGAGTTTGATTGGCTTACTACAGGTACCTGTGGCATTGTTTCCTGTCTGCTTTAATTGTCAAAATGTTAATGCCTTATGCCAATTAAATGTTTAGTGTCTTGTGAAACTGGTAGTGGATTCTATAATAGCCTGTGCCAAAGTGGCACCTGTGCTCTCAGATCTGTATTTCATAGCGACTGTCCCGGAAAAGGTTGCCTGCCTGAAGGCTTCCAGAGGCAACAAAAATATGATTATCAGTGTTTTGCAAAAATGTGGACCGAATTTAAAAACTTAGAATGGTGTCATAATCTACTCATTAAGTGGTATAGTTTCACGTTAGAAGTTTAACACGATAAGCGAAGTGTCATAGTTAGAAACTGTGTGTCTCGAAGCAGTGTAACTGATGGCACGCAAATATGTGGACTTCTTTCACCAGTATTTGAGAATAAGAGCATGTAGTGACTTCCAATAAAGTTTACATATTATTTCAAACCATTATGAAACTTGTGCTTGCTCATACCCCCACAAACTGATGGAAAAAAAAAAAAAAAAAAAGTATGTCACTTATTACAATTTTGCTGTTTGAGCAGTAACCCTTCTCCATTAGGTGTGACTTTTTAATTTATTACTTCTTTGCTACTGACTCTATTCACAACACACTTTGCAGAGTGTATTCTTGTATACCACTGAATGTACCTGCAAAATTATCATTCTGCAACACAGATTCCGGAGATATGATGATAAATATTTAGTTGTATGAAAAACTAGCTTTTGCTTAAAACTGAGTGCAAATTACCCAGTTTATATTCATCCAGTATCTCATAATGAGAGCACTTAGTGACTTCCAACAAACTTTAAGCATAATTTCAAACATTTCCTACACTTTTTTTCACTTACATACATAAAGGCAAATATTTAACTAATGAACTTATTTGTAATCAGACGTTTGAAGCTGTTTTATACAAGGAAGTTTGATTCTTTAAAGTTCAGGACATGCAGAAAACACCTGTTTAAACAACCAGTAACACTATGCTTCTTTTTCTCAGCATTTCCCATTGCTTTCTTTGCAAGTGTTTGTATAGTAAGGGAATTATTGTTTGCTTGTAGGTGCTGAAGAACTTGGTAGAGAAGTGTGCCAGAATACGCACACTAAGGATATCCGATGAACTGCTGAAGTCTGAGAAATTTTCAGAGGCTGTGTCTCATCTACAGCACCTCCAGGTGTTGAGTTTGGATGTACACTTCACAGAAAGCACTCCTGCTTTGCGACCTTTGGGTGATGGATGCCCACAACTGGCAGAGATTGACTTTGGGTACACGACTGTCGATATGGACGATCTGAGGTACTTTCTGAATGTCAAGAGGAACACCCTTAAGTCCATACACATAAAGTGGGCAATGGATGGAAAAAGGTGAGTGTCATTACATCTCCTCTTAAGACCATAAAACTTCTAATCAAGTCGACTTTTTACATTTGTTTGTAAGGCCATCTTCTGCAGCAGCTGTTAATATCTGTTACTATAGGTTATCTATCTTGAGCTGACTGCAGTAACAGAAGTTGATTTTTGTTCCATCAATTTTGGTTGAATACTGGCAGATCTCTGCAACATGTTGGCTTCATAGCTTGGTGCAGAGTCTTCTGGTCATCTTGAGGTGAAATATTGGCAAACATGCACTTACGTCTAATATTTGTGATGCTTCCATCTCGCACACTTGTCTCTCGCTCTCCCCCCGCCCCCCCCCCCCCTGCCCCCCCGGAAAATCTCTCTCTCTCTCTCTCTCTCTCTCTCTCTCTCTCTGTCACACACACACACACACACACACACACACACACACACACACACACACTGGAGAATCAGATACAAATTAGTTTACAACACGATCCAGTGAGATAGTATTTGTAATTCTGCATTTATTATAATTTTGATGTTATAACCAAAATTAACAAATAAAACACAATGCTAATATAAGATTAATTATTTTGTGAGAAATGTAATTATTTCTGTGTTTTAGATGTATTTCAGTTATATTTATACTTGAAGTTGTGAAGATACAAAATTGTAATTACACTCATACTTATCGTTTCCAGGATTATTCGGAAAGGTAAATTAACCACGGTCGGAAAGGTAAATTAACCCTCCCGTGGCTACAGGCGTACATGTATGTTGGTGGTTGGAGTGCCCGGGCAGCTAAGGGGGTGTATGTACACACTGCTGGTAAAATGTCCAGATGGCTACGGGTATTCATTTATACCAGGCAGGTAGGGAGAACTGACAACTAAGGGCATTCATGTACGCCTGGGTGTGGGGGCAGGTAAGTGAGCACAGAGGAACAATGACTCGCTATTGTCTGTATTTCAACATTCCTGTGAGTGCTGTCATTATCTGCTCTTCTTGGTAATATTGGAAAGTACTACAGTGCTTATCTGCTCCTGAGCCATTTCTGCTTAAGTCATGCACTGTGCTGATGCTGTTTCCACATTTGGTGAGATGACAACATTTGCCTGTATGGCCTCCGCAGTGTGGAATGTAATTTGTCAAACAAGAAATATTGGAAATTCTCAGGAATGGTAGTGATGAAGATGGTATTGATATTTTGGACCTTTCTTCAGATTAAGATTTGGATTTCTGGATTTGTCCGGACATACTGTTGATTCTTCAGCAATGCAAGGAACTTTTTCAGAAGATTATTCTTCTGAAAGGAGATGAAGTGGTAAGCACAAGTTCGTCACGAAAAAGACCATATGATAGGTCAATCATCCTTTGATGAATCGCCACAATTTTGTGAACAAATGTAGTGGCTGGCCTTCCCAGCATTACTTCCTGTCTGTGCTGCAAGCTTATACTTCACTATCCATCATGTCATCCCCCTCCCCCCCTCCCGTTGCCCCCCCTCTGCCTCTCCATTGGATGGTTTTCTTGGTGCTGACCCTGCTTGGATCTGGTTTATGATTGTGCCTCGAGTTTCCACTTCTGGCATATTCTCCAACTTTTCATGAAATAAACACATGGCCCCCATTGTTGGGTTTGAGCCGCTACCAATTTTCAAAATTCCCCAGAAGTGCGGATTGTGCAGGGAAGGTCGCCCAGAGCGGTGAATGCTCCACCTTTGTGCCTTTTCATCCATGCATCCTTCCCTTTAATAAGTTAATACACTCAAGACCCAGCATGTTAGCCATCCCATTGTGGGGGTCTTCAAGTACCTGCACGGTGGTAATCTTCTGACCACCAAGGGATCGCACTGTTTGTACCTGAGCTGAAAACTCCCCACATATGCCGAGAAGGATATCAGGCAACCATTGCTGAAGCTGGGTGGCATCTGTGGGGAGAGCCTCCATTCGGAGTGGGTGGAGTCGCAAATGAAGCGAATGATGTTATCACCCACTGGTGTTCGTATGGCCTCTGCAGTCTCTGTAAAAGGACAGTCCTCTTTCAATGCAGCGAGATACAACCTTAAAATGTTCCCTTCCCTGGCTACGCTGCAGGAGGAATGTCGAGCTAAGTGACAAGCAGAGCAATACTCCCCGCAATACTTGGTTTGTAAAAGGATTAATGGCGATTCCTTCTTGGCCACAAAGCCCTTATTCTTCATGGAGAATTTAGAAAAAAGTTTGGGTACGTGGCAGCCATCTCTAAAATGAAAAGTGGGTCGAGCCTGATCAAAACGGCATCTCCTGCCCACTTATAACACTGCTCACTTATAACAAGCTGAGTGACATACAAGTGGCTGTCACTCCCCCATAACAGTCTAAATTTGGTTCATGGCATCGTTTTCAACAGAGACCTGCTCTTACAAACTGATGATGAGCTGTGTGCCAACTTAGAACAACGAGGTGTGCACTTTGTTTGTTGTGTACACAGGGGGCCAAAAGACAATAGAATCGATGCCGGTGCCTTCATCTTGGCCTTTGAGGGTGATTCACTGCCTGAAAAGTTCAAGGTGATGGTATACTCATATGGTGTAAGACCTTATGTCTCCCCCCTCCCCTCCCCTCCCCCCCCAGGCATATGTCCTCGTGTTGCAACGCTAGTCCCATCTGTCAAGACTTTGGGTGAAAGCTACACGTGAATGCTCCTTGTAGCCCTCTCCCCTCTGTCAACTGTGGAAAGTACCGTTCTTCCTGCTCACCAGATTGCCATGTTTCCCAGAGAGAGAAGAAAATACAAAACACTGGACAAACTCATTTACTAAAGGCCAAGAAGTAGTATGGGCAGTTGCACGCAACGTGTACAACAGTGTCGTGTGCTATAGCTACGATGTATTCACCCCCTTTGGCGACAGTACTCCCGCTCATTACACTTCCTACAGCGGGCCCTCAGGGCCGCTCAACCGTGCCTGCCCCCCCCCCCCCCCTTCCCCCCCCCCCCCCCCCCCCCCCGATGGTTGGAAGCTGCTCTTTTCTTGCTTCCCCCAAACCTACTTAGGGATTAATGGCTTCCCACTCACCAGGGGCATTGGTCCCCACCTCCCAGCTGGAGACAAATCACCTTCCTCTGGCTTCTTTGACCAAGAAGGGGTCCCTCGGGACGCTTTCTTCCGAGGTTCTGCCAGTGTACTACTGGACACCAGCCAGTGGTTGAAGGAGCCACAGGCTGCCAGTTGCAGGGCTTTGCGATCGTCGTCTTTACCTGAAGGTGATTCAGAGAAGCTTTTGCAGTCTTCAAAATCCACTAAGGAGAAGAAAGACTAGAAAAAGTCCTCCAAGAAAGACATTCTGGTCGCTCCATGTCACCAGATCCTACCTGTTCTACTCCTGTGACTGAGGTGGCTGCTGATGTCCCTGTTTGCACCACGTGACGGAACTCAGAACCTGCGTATAATGATGCCGAACCCCTCAACCAGTGGCAGCAGGTTACCCTGAGGCATAAATGCCCCAGGATCACATCGTGACCTCACTGTACGTCAACAACATTATTCTTCATTGGAATTCTAATGGTTTTTTTCTATTGCCTGTCTGACTTGTGACATCCTTCAAACACTTTCCCTACCTTTCTGCATTGGTCTCAAGGAGACTTCGTATCCAGCAATGTAGACCCTGGCCCTTCTTGGATGCTGTGGATATTATAAGAATTGTGCTACATATCACATGGTGTCAGGTAGGGTAGCACATATTTTCTAGACGCACTGTACAGCTTTGGAGGGTGTAGCTGTTAGGGTAAGGACATTTCGGGATATTACCATTTGCACTGTTTACCTTCCTGCTGATGGCAAAATGTCTCATAAATACTGTTTGCATTTGTTTCTCAGCTCCCAACACCTTTCCTAATATTTTTTTATTTCAATGCCCTAACCCACTGTGGCATGGTAAAAAGCTCGAAAATCTACTGGCACAACTTGACCTTTGCCATTGAATACTGGTAACCCCACACAAAGCCAAGGTGGCGAAGGGTTCACACCCGCTGGGAAAGTGGCAGGTAGCCTAAAGTTAAGCTGCCGGAGCGAGAGCCGTTATCGAACTCCGGGAGGTAACATAGAAGAGTGATACGCCCCATACTGGTGATCAAAGGAGTCGTCTAAAAAGGAAGCATAGGATGGGGGGCCATGCATCGCAGACAACTGGCACGCATGTCTGCTGAGGAGAGAGTCGCGGCAGTAGGACAGCAGTAGTTTGGCAGCTTGTGCATACACTCTCTCAACTGGGATGGTGTGAAAGGCACCAGTGACCAAACAGATGCCATGATGGAGGATATGGACTGGTACAAATGAAGGAGGATGGTACGATCTGCTGCCCAAGAAATACCACTGAAGAGACACAGGGCATTGAGGGACCGCATACAGTGGGCTGCCAGGTAAGACATGTGGGAGGACCAAGAAAGCTTCCTATTGAACACAAGCCCCAGACTTTCCGTAGTTTCAACGAACAGAAGAGCACCAGGCCCAAGATGTAAAGATGGTGGAAGAAACCAATTGCATCACCAAATTCATACAAACAATTTTGTCAGGCATTGTCGATGCTCCATGAGTGAAGGCAGTTGAGAAACCACTGAAGGTGAGACGAGTTCATGGAGAACTGCAATAGATGGCAAAATCATCAATGAAGAGGGAGCTGGAGATGCCTGGCAGAAGAGAGGCCATGATAGGCTTAATGGCAATAGCAAAGAGGATGACACTCAGGACAGAACTCGGAGGCACACCGTTTTCCTGGATAAAGATGTTCGACAAGGCAGAACTCACACGTACCTTGAAAACTTGATCTTTTGAAAATTCGTGAAATAAATGGGGCAGGCGGCCACAGAAGCCCCACATGTAGAGAGTACAGTGTCTACCAGTCCTCCTGCAGGCCTCGTAGGCCTTCTCCCAATTGAAAAACACAATCACAGTCTGGGATTTCTGCAGAAAACCATTCGTGACATGGGTGGATAAAGGGACGAGCTGGTCAAATGTAGAATGGCACACTCGAAATACACACTGTGCTGTGGTTAGTAAATTGTGTGACTCGAGCCACCATCCTAGCCGTGCAAGAATCATACATTCCATCACCTTGCATACAGAGCTGGTGAGAGAATTGGGGCGGTAGGTAGAAGGAAGGTGTTTGTCCTTACGGGACTTAGGGATGGGTATGACAGTGGCCTCCACTTGTTTCCAATGGAAGAAGATAGGGTGTTAGTGGGAGGAGCTTGAAATCTCCATAACATGGTGGCCCAAGGTGTTGGAGACAGCAAAAGGGTTTGCTATGACACTGTCTGCAACTGTCGGGCTGAAAATTGGGGAATGGATCTTGGTCCCTGAGAGCCATCGGAGGTTGGCCTACATGACAGAAGAGGGAGTGCAACTGTTAAAATGGTGAATGAAGTCCAGCTAGCTTTTTCGCTATCCCGAAGACCGTGATGATAATGTGCACTTAACTGTTTATAATGAATGCAGTTTGCCATCATAGTATGACAGTTAAAAATGTGGAGAGTACGTCTCTGCATGCGAATTGCATCACAGCACACCGCAGTCCACCAAGGGTTGGGGACACATCGTGGTAGAGGGGAAGTGCAAGGAATGGAACGTTCTGTGGCAGTAATGATAATGTTTGTAAGATATTCCACCTGGAGCCTGAAAGGAATGTGGGTGCTTCCATGTTAAGGCAGAGGAGATTGATTGAGAAGGTCAACCAAGAGGCCACCTCTCGAACAGGTTCTGGGAGAACCCCAAAGGGTATGGTGTGCATTAAATTCACCAAGCAGTAGAAAAGGGTAATGTAGCTGTCCAATAAGCTGGAGGAAGTCTGCCTAGGTGGCACTGAATTATGAATGGATGTAAACGGTACAAAGGGAAAAGGTCAAGTGAGGAAGGAAAAGGCGAACTGCGACAGCTTGAAGTTGGGTAGCCAGGGAGATGGGTTGGACATCATTCCATATGAGCAGCACAACTCCCCCACGAGACTGAATGCTGTCCTTGTGGGGGAAGGTAAAAAAGCCCAGGAAGAAATGCGAGAGCTCAGAGTGGTCATGAGGATGCAATTTTTTTTCCTGGAGGCAGAGAACAAGAGGACACTGAGATGAGAAGACCAGCTGTAAATCCTCTTGCTTTGATCAAAGGCCACAAATGTTGCATTGAAGGAGAGCCATAACGAGGAAAGGAGAGGAGGAAGAGATGAAGGGATGTCACCTTGGTGGCTGCTGAGTACCAGCCGTCAAGGACTCACTGCTACAGGGTGCAGAGGCTGGAGGATCCCGCTCCATGCGATTTACAGAGGCATCTGCACTCTTCCTCTGTCAATCTGTGGAGTCCAGGGTAGAAAAATGGTTGGCAGTGCGCACCGGCAACACGGATGTTGGTCAGGAGAGGGTAATGTGTGGTGACACTGTCAAAGAGGATCTCCGAGTCAGCGAAGGAGAAGACCTTATGCCTCTGTTTGGCTTCTTGGAGCCTTTCCAGTTTGCAGAGGGAGACGCAGATGTTGGTTGGCTGGAGGGATGCAGGAAGTCTTCGTGGGAGTATTCCTTCTGACCTTTCTGTCCTGCTGGTTGTGTAGCAGGTGCCCTCACCCCATGAGGAAAATGTTTGGTGGCTTGTTGTACAGCTGGATGAGGAAATGACGATGTGACCATGACACTAGGTGATTTCACAACCTCAGTGCTGAATTTGAGGTAGCGTGTCTGCGTAGCTATGTCCTTCATGGAAGGAGATGTAGCAAGAACAGTACCAAAAGTGCCACACGGTACAATGTAGGGTTTGTCACTGCTGATAGAGATACACGGGACAATCTCTAGACGAGGTGACATGGTCACCACTGCAGTTGATACAGCGGGGAGAAGGAGGCAGACGGGAGGGGGGGGGGGGGGGGTTCCAATGGTGAGCACAGTGCTTAATTGATGAGTAACACACAGCAGTGCTACAGTGCAAGTGGCATTGATACAAAGCAGCGTAATTGCAATGGTAAACAAAGCAAACATTGCATTATGTCCACAACAACAGTTGCAGAAGTTGAAATTTCATCAGAAAGCAACCAAAGGAATTATGCAGAGTGAGAAAGAAGTGGTAGATGAAATATTAGTGTTTCTGCAAGACGAGTCAGTGGAATGTGTGATGTCATTTCTGCTCGACTGTGCGGACAATGTACATGAGTACAGTGATGACGATACATGCTTAACAAGAGAAAGTGATATTGAAATGGGTGTTGAGCCCCTGCAGTTCTTTCTCGTGTATGTGATCTTGTAAGGGCAATAGTGAATACTTATGTCAGAAAAAGCAAGAATGGGAAAATAAGCATAAGAGAATTACAACTATGGCATGAGCTCTGCTTTTCGGCAATAGCTGGTCAAAAAAACTTTCTTTTGCTTGCTTCCTGGTTTGTGTGTAAAAAAAAAAACATACTCCTTCAGAGCAAACTATCCCTCCTGAAAAGGGTCTGACGTTGCAATTCATACCACTTGGAACCACTACAAATTCAGCCTCTGGATGTTTGTTTTCCCATTCCAATAAAACATACTACTGCACTCTCTGCAGTTTGCCTTAAAGGGTAGCCAGTTTCAGTGTAAGCTCCCCGACAAATTGTTTTGCATTCAGTTGCATTCCATTACATTCCGTAAGTTCTCATCATCTCGTTACACCAATATAATTCTATACGTTTTCTTTAAGAGTGGATACCTAGCAGAACGTCCTACACTGTTTGTAACTCTCGAGGAATTCAACTTCGTTTGTGATGGTGCAAATCTTTATCACTGTGGCACACCGTTTTTTATTCAGTGTTCACAGTGCAAGTTAATGCTTTGTTTGAAACATTTATTAGATGTCAACGATGCCCATTTTGTGAAGTGTAATACAGGCATCATACAGAAGGTTTATCCCTGCACCTTCCAGACTTTGTTTCTGTCAACCTCCTTATGCACATGGTAAATCATTAGCAGCTAATATTTTTCCTGTCATAATCGCTAACACAAAACTTTCAAATGAGCCTTACTAAAGACTGAACTTGTGACCTCGCACTCAAGGGATTCCTTGTGAATTGCCGTGGTATTAGTAAATAAACGAATTCTTTTAGTATTAAGAACACGATCAGTAATGTGTAAGCTTGCTTTACAGTTCTTATAGAACTAGTATTTACTGTGTACTGAACATTCTTCCCCACTAGCAATCTAACCAGCTACTTCTGAGAGGCGTGACATCGAACAAGTGTGCATCGGTAACCTCAGCTGGAGAGAGACGTGCTGTATGACTTCCAGTCACAAACTAAAATGCATGTTATGTTATTTAGATCCAAAATATTAAAACAACTATGAACTTTGAATGATATTTTTACAGAAATAAATAAAGACCCACAGACGGCACATCAGAGTCGAAACATGTATGGGTAAACAGAAAAAGGAAATACATTGTGTTTTGGTGAAGGCGGAGTTTAAAATTCCAATTATAATTTATTAATGGAGGGTATACAGTTACGAAAATTAATGTGGCGATAATAGTAATCATCCCATAGTTCAGTGGAAGGTTACGTAATAGTGACACTTGTACATGGTAATGTTATAAATACAGGATGAGAACCGCTAACACACTGGCAGCCAATCCTGAGAACAGCTCAGGCCACAGCTTTGTGCTAAAACGACTGCTTCCGAGCACAAATCAGGCTGCGATTTTCGTGATGTGTGAGCCGCCTATCACTCTGTTGCCAGTATCTTACAAGGGAACCTCCCCATCGCACCCCCCTCAGATTTAGTTATAAGTTGGCACAGTGGATAGGCCTCGATAAACTGAACACAGATCAATTGAGAAAACAGGAAGAAGTTGTGTGGAACTGTGAAAAAATAAGCAAAATATACAAACTGAGTAGTCCATGGGCCACATAAGCAATATCATGGACAATGTGAGCTCAGGAGCGCCGTGGTCCGGTGGTAGCGTGAGCAGCTGCAGAACGAGAGGTCCTTGGTTCAAGTCTTCCCTTGAGTGAAAATTTTACTTTCTTTATTTTTGCATAGTTATTATCTGTCCGTTCGTTCATTGACATCTCTGTTCACTGTAATAAGTTTAGTTTCTGTGTTTTGCGACCGCATCGCAAAACCGTGCGATTAGTAGACGAAAGGACGTGCCTCTCCAATGGGAACCGAAAACATTTGATCGCAAGGTCATAGGTCAACCGATTCCTCCACAGGAAAACGCGTCTGATATATTCTATATGACACTGGTGACGGCATGTGCGTCACATGACAGGAATATGTTGTCGACCCACCTAACTTTCACACTTGGCGAATGGGTAAAAAGGGTCTTCTACCTTGCCCGATTTAGGTTTTCTTGTGGATGTGATAATCACTCCCAAAAAAGTGATGAAAACATAAGAGTTTGTCACATAAACTGAAAATAAAAAGTTAAACTTTTCACTCGATAGTGGATTTGAACCAAGGACCTTTCCTTCCGCAGCTGCTCACGGTACCACGAGACCACGGCGCTTCTGCGTTCCCAGTGTCCTTGATGTTGCCTATCTTCCCATGAACTACTCAGTTTGTATATTTTGTTTATTTTTTCACAGTTCCACACAACTTCTTTCTGTTTTCTCAATTGATCTGTGTTCAGTTTTTCAAGGCCTATCCACTGTGCCAACTTATAACTAAATCTGAAGGGGGTGCGATGGGGAGGTTCCCTTGTTAGACTTATTTTGAAAGAAACATTATCAAATGTAAAAGCTGCTGTCATAGATGGCTGAGCCATTACAATCACATTGACATTAATTTTATGTGTGTACTCGCTAGATTCCACAGTTTGCCACAATCCTGCTACAAGTAGGTTGAACGAAAAAGAAATTTTGGGAAGTCAAGAGGAAGAAATTGATCAACAGCTCATCTCTCTCTTTTTTTCTTGGGAGAAAAATTTTCTTTGTCATTGTTATTTTAAAATTTGTAATGTCAAAGATATGAAGGAAATATGAAAAATAAATCTTCAAATTTGACCCTTTTTAGTGTGAATTACTCTTGTAGGACATCAAGTACATGTGTGCCAGTAATGCTTTAAATAATGCCATAAAAGACCAGTTTCCTAGGTCCAATGTTCTACAAAGTGGCCAGTCCCCAAAGTGTTTATTTGAAGTTGCAGTATAAGTTAGGTTAAACTGTTTCTTTGGGCTTTAAAACGTGACACGGAGACAAATCATTCTCATTTCTGTTGTCGCCCAGGTGTGTCCTCCCTTTGCTGGCGGTCTGTGCCGACAGCTTGGAACGTCTGCAGTTTTACGAATTCGAACTAGTTGACGATGAAGCGAGGGAGGCATTTACTGCCCTAGGCAACCTGAGGAATCTGCAGGAGCTTAAGATGATGATCCTCGATCCTCTGCCGCCTGGCACAGGTGCTCTGGTGTTTAAGTAAGTTATGTAGTCAACACACAAATATTTTATGAATGTACACTGAGGTGACAAAAGTCACAGCGATACCTCCTAATATTGTGTCGAACCTCGTTTTACCCGGTGTAGTGCAGCAACTTGATGTGGCATGGCTCTAGTCAATGGAAATCCTTTGCAGAAATATTGAGCCATGCTGCCTCTATAGCCGTCAAAAACAGTGGATGTGGTGTCGGTGCAGGATTTTCTGAACGAACTGACCTCACGATTATGTCCCGTGTATGTGTGATGGGATGCATGTGAGGCGATCTGGGTGGCCAGATCATTCGCTCATACTGTCCAGAATGTCCTGGTGACATGGCGCTTTGTCATCCACATAAATTCCGAGTTGCCGAACATAATCATTTCCAGTCAATAATCAGTTGAGTTGGACCAGAGGATGCAGTCATTTCCCCATGAACACAAACCAAACCATTATGGAGCCACCACCCGCTTGTACGGTGCCTTGTTGACAACTTGGATCCATGGCTTTGTGGGGTCTGTGCCTCACTCAAACACTGCCATCAGCTATTACCAACTGAAATAGGGACTCATCTGATCAGGCTACGGTTTTGCAGTTGTCTAGGGTCCTCTAGTGCCATAGTCGAGTAATACCAAATTTCACCACACTGTCCTGACAGATACGTTGGTCGTACATCCCACACTGATTTCTGCAGTTATTTCACACAGTGTTGCCTGTCTGTTAGCACTGACACCTATGCAAATACTGCTGCTCTTGGTTGTTAGGTGGACGCTGTTGCCCACTGCATTGTCTATAGAGAGAGGTAATACCTGAAATTTGGCATTCTCGGCACACTCTTGACACAGCGTATCTTGGAATACTGAATTTCCTAATGATTTCCAAAATTGAATGTCCTGAGCATTTAGCTCCAACTACCATTCCATGTTCAAAGTCTGTTAATTCCCATCGTGCAGCCATAATCACACCAGAAACCTATTCACGTGAATCACCTGGGTACAAATGACAGCTCCACCAATTCACTGTCCTTTTATACCTTGTGTACACGATACTTCCGCCATCTGTATATGCGCAAATCGTTATCCTATGACTTTTCTCACCTCAGTGTATAGTGTGTTGTGATGCAGTGTATTAAAATTACTCTGGGTTCAAGCTAAATAAAGTGTTTTGAATGCCATGGACTTTCAGCTGATTGGTCTCCAGCCATTACCAAGTAGTAGCTGCTTACTCCTGTGTAGTTTGCAACACTTCTGGTTGGGCTACATTTCTTCAATTAAGATTTAAACAAAAAATTGAGTCCTGTAATTGGCCATCGAGTTGCTCTGTTCTCGCATCGAAAACCTGCCTTATTTATGGACTTTCTGACACTTCCCACATTACGGTGGTTTGCAAATATCCTCCACGGAACATACAAAGAACCAAAACTAATGGAACCACTGTGTACAATAAAACACTAGAAAATCTGGGAGAGAATAACAATATGAAATAGGACACACACACGCACACACACACACACACACACACACACACACACACACACACACACACACACAGAGGAGTGGGGGACGATGATTAAGTGATGCCTGTGGGAGCATGTAGGGATGTGGGTAGATAGGGTAGATAACAAGGATGACGACAAGCTTCCTCTGTCAAACTCCCTGACTACGATGATGGGATATATTAGAGGTAGGTAGTACAGTGCTGTTCAGGGCAAGTATGCAATGGCCACTCTTCCTGCCCTGTACACTTCAGCCTCAGCTCCTCCTACAAGTACTGTTGCCTTATTATTAAGTGGTCTATCAATTCTACATGACTCATGCGGATAGTACATTGTAACCTATGGCTTAGATATCTCCAAAAAATGTAGTGTTGCACCTAAATCTTTTCACAAGTGATACTTTTGCATGGCACCCAATTAGTGTGCCAAACTCGTAAAAAATGGTGAGTAGGTTGTGTGCTTTCCTTGTAAGTAGATTATATCAGATTGCTCTCCCCAATTTTTTCTGTTATGCAGACAAAATAATATTTCGCATCATAAACTGTGTACTCAATTCTGTTTTTAAGGGCTGGTGGACTGACAAAACTCAGACTGCTGGATCTACGAGGTGGGTATGGACTCGACGACGATACGGTAATTGCCGTCAGCTGTGGATGCCCTGCTTTGCAGGAACTTAATGTCAGAGAAGCAGAGTTGCTGTCTGATACTGCTTTCTCTCAGATCTACCATCTGGAACATCTTGAAATGTAAGCAGTCTTCGTTGACTTAGCAATTTAGTGTAGACAAAGTAGCCGAGTAATCAAACTGTGACTGGTGAGTGATGATTCTTGGAGAAAATGGAGATGCTGATTGAAGTACTAAATGACCCCAATGGTATGAAAATAAATAAAAATTAAACAAAATCACAGTTATAGGGTTAAATAAAAGAGGAGTGAAATATAAGTTAGGGTCTGAAACTATAGAACTGGTGAGGGTATCCAAGTATTTGGGACGTTAGAAGAGGGAAGATATAAATTGTGAACAAGACATCAAAGTCAGGATGGCACTGGTGAAAGAGGCATTTCAGAAGCAGACTCTTAGTGGTTTGAATACAGAACTAAGAAACGAAATAGTGAAATGCCTGGTACAAAGTGTGGCATTGTACAGAGCAGAAATGTTGACATTGATAAGGCAGGACAAGAGGTGAATTGAAGCTTGTGAAATGTGGGTATGGCCCAAAATAGAGAAGATCAACTGGACTGATAGTCAGGAATGAGGAGGTACTGAGAAGAGTCGGAGAAGATTGGAGGATGTTGCTGATGGTGAAGAATAGAAGTCAAACTGGATACGACATAACCTGAGACGAGATTGTCTTCTACCAGAGGCAATTGAAGGTTTTATTTTAGCAAAGACAGGAAAGGGCAAAAGAAAGTACCGGACGACGTCAGGACAGTAGACATCAGAGTGGTATGTACTGTACTAAAAATAGATAGGACTCACTCTGTCTGTGATGGACAACGCTGTTACATTTCGGGTCCTCTAGTGGCAGAGGGTTACATCTAGTGTCATAGAATTGGCAAAGTCTGCAGAGTAATTTGCATGTCTCGTAGTACCTCATCTGATATTGAGAACAGAATAAAAATGTGGAACAATTACTTTTCTGCATTCCTTCGCACTATCAACATGAGACTTAATTTAATTCATGTTCTGCACTTTGAGCCCAAATCTTGACTAGCTGAAACAGGCCTGAACCTTTCCAGCAGATTAAAAATATATGCTGCACAGACCTAAGGCAATTTATAGGAGTAGCATAACAACTTCAATGCTCCAAATTGAGACACAGTTATCTTCCTTTCTTCAGAAGCTTCCTTTGTAGAATCTGATTATGTAAGCTATTAGGTTTGTGGCTGTTGCATCACTTCGTATGTATATTTGTTATTTCCATCCATCTACATTAGACTGAAATTTAATTTTGTGACAATTTTACCTTAAGATGTTCATAACTTTTTGATATACATTGAAGATGCTCTTTTTGACAGAGGACTACTAGAAGTAAAATTCATTGCATTTTTCTCTGCCAGCTCATTCCCAGATAAATGGTGGCACACTTGCTGTTGTTCCAGACTGGACGTGTCGTGGTGCAAGGGTCTCGCCGGAGCCCTGTTCCCTTGCCTCGCCAGGCTACCGCGACTTCACACCTTGTTCGCAGAAGAACTGGAGTTTCCCATGATGCAACCTGGTCTGAGCAGTATCCTTGCGTTGTCCAGTGTGCGCTGCCTGACATTCAACTATTCCGTTGTTACTGGAGTGCCATTTCATAAGTTCCCAGGAAAGCTGGTCAGTCTCAGGTAAGATAAGATCCATATCTACATGGTTACTCTGTGATTCACACTTGTGTGCCACTCCATTCTCAAATAGCATGTGGCAAAAATGAGCTCTTTAAATCCTTCTCTGTGAGCTCTGACATCTCATATTTCATCAAGATGGTCATTTCTGTCTATGTACGTGTGAGTCAACACAATATTTTGGTATTCAGATGAGAAAGTTGGTGATTGGTATTTCCTGAAGATATCTTGCCACACCAAGAAATGCTCATGTTAACGCCGTAACTGCGGGTGATTTTCTAATTTTTCCATAGAAAATTGTGGGATATTTTTAATTGATAATTAGAATGGTTGTAAGATACAGTTAAACAAATGTAACTTACTGTAGAGTTGATTTTTCAGGGTGTATACGACCCGGGACAACCGGGAGATCCGGGAAAAACCCGGGAATTTTTTCATCCGGGAGAAAACCGGGAAAAACCCGGGAATTGTTTACAATTCCAGGAATTTTTCATTGTTTTAGTTTTCATTTAAATTTTTGTGATTTTGTGTGGCAAGAACGAATCCTCTAACAAAGGATGTTACTGTATCCCGCTACTGCAGAATAACACTGCAGCAACGAAACATGAACGAGAGAAAAAAAAAAAAACGTAAAATAAACTTAAGTTGCAAAGGAAATGCGCCGTATACACCAACAAAACACAGTGCTCATACAAGCGTCTGCCAACAGCAAAATGTGTCAAAGACTTTTGGAAGACTATGCAATGCTTTATAACAACAAATTGCCTCCGATCAGCGTGACGTCACAACTGTTTAAATTAGATTCCTTTGAGCAGTTGCGGGCGGGCCCTAGTGCATGCGTAGTTGAGTCGCATATGAGTAGTACCTTCTCCCGCTTCTTGTTACAGAAGTGTGGCTTGGCGCCACTACCTAATATTGCACCGGTTCGGAAATATAGTAAATCCGGGGCTGATGCACAGAGCAGTCTGAGTTGTGGTGGGGA
This sequence comes from Schistocerca americana, assembly GCF_021461395.2. NCBI lineage: Eukaryota > Metazoa > Arthropoda > Insecta > Orthoptera > Acrididae > Schistocerca > Schistocerca americana. The sequence goes on along the minus strand of NC_060128.1, from coordinate 180,303,265 downwards.
GGTGGGTCGTCTCCACGTGACCTGTGTTTACGTTCAGTGATTTTGTTGTTTCCTTTTCGTTTATTGCTCTCACGTTAAATGATAAAATGGATTTTTGTGACCGGGAGATATCAAATGAATTAAAATACATTCGAATAATTAGGGATGGCTAAAATATGTCATTAGTTTCAGATTTTATTTCCACCTTTCTGATAGTCAAGCATTAATCGCCTTGCAGAACAATGAAGTTATTTTTGTCGATTTGCTAAAGAGATTTGGCTTTTATTAAGCTTTTCTGCTAGGGCAGTCAGTTTATTTGAAACGAACTGTTTAATTTCACACTGTTGGCTGGTTTCAACTGTTCGCTGATTACAAGTGCTCGTATGACATTATGCCATAATAAAGAACCAAACATGAGATCATACAATACTGGTACTCCAAGAAAATTTACATACGAATCTGGACATATGAATGTGCACTTTAAGCCGAATTATGCATTTTAGTATGGTTCACGAAATTCCGATGATCTTGAAGTATCCTTTGATGTCTTGTTTCTTTTATGACCTAATGTAAGATCACACATTTACGTCGTTATTAAAAATTTTACTAGCACATTTGTGTGATGTATATTAAAGTGTATCACGCACAGAAAAGATCAACATCATATGTGGATGCTTAGCTTCTCTTCCAGCTTATTAATTATATGTGAATGCTATGTATATTAATTTAAACCATTAACTTTTCTTATTTGTGCTTTTGTGCTACTTAAGAGTGATCTTGCTATGGGTTGATTACATCACGTGTCCTATGCTGTCATCAGCTGGCGAGATCACGTCACATGAATGATGAGTGGCTTACAAAAGCGCATTGCATCTCATTTTCAATGCTTCGGAAAGTAACATGCGGTATATGGTGGAATTCGAACTTATACCTTCGTAATACAAAAATATGCAGCGTACATACTGCTGCACATCAAAGATGTTTCAAAACGTGTTTTTGTTTCCCTGAGTTTCGTTTTCTAAAGTGGCGGGAAATTCTACTTCAGTATATAAAACCATAAACATTCAAAGGATTGATGAGTTTTACAGTGTCAAGGAATAGTATATGGTCACTTTAACACGGAAAAAGTGTATTTTCGCCCGGGAGAAAGTGTATTTTTAACCGGGAAATCCGGTAAAAATCCGGGAATTTTTTTTCCTTGTCCACATAGACACCCTGTTTTTAATTGACATTGAGCGTAAATAATGCAGCAAATACAAAAGTTGCATTCAGTGTTGTAAAAGCAGAAAAAACTTATTGATAAATATTCTGCGTGTTGTATATCTTACAGCAATGTTTTGTGCACAAGCTATGGAATATGGATACGAAACTGCTGCCATGAGAAGTTACATGTGTAAGTATGTGAGTGCGACAGACTGATCTATAAAATGCATATCCTGTAGTTTCAGAAGGGAAAATAGTGACTTCGGATGAACCAGAGGAACAGAAAAAGATCTGATGGGAAAATAGCAGCCTACGATATTTCAAAGCAATGGGAAAATCACAACTTCCAACGTGCAAAAAGGGTGGAAATAATGTCAAACACAATAATCACAGGCCCCATGAAATTGTCCGGAAGGAGCTGATTGCACACGTCCATGTTGCCCGAGGCTGAAGGGCTAATGGCTGCCCTTGCAACTCATTTATCATATTTGTGACAAGTGTAAGTGACCATACGAAAGTCTTTATACGAGGAGAGTCAAGTGTCCTCTGAGCCTGTCACAGCTGCAGGATCAAATAGAACATTCTTCGCTTTTGTGCACTGAACAGATGAATCACTGTGAACAAAGTCTGGTGAATGAGGAGGCTGTGCCAGATATTTGGATTCACTTTCCTGAATAGTCTAGGCTGTCCTCCAGGCTGTATCCGGTCAGGCTTTGTCATGCTGTAGCAGTACTCCTCACCAGGAAAGTACTTGGGCTCGAACAAACGCAAATACACCAAAATCGTGTGAGAAATAATGTATAGGTCTCTTATTGCACTAGTGATACTCCCGCATCTGCAAAACTCTGCAGTCATCCATTAGAGGCCTCTGCGTATGCCATGCCGCACTGCACACTGACCTGCCGGTACGCCAGTCGGGACCAGTAGGGATGGTGCAGTGTGCCTCTGAAGTTGCGTTTTGTGACATTATTTGTGTATTGAAGCATCAGATGGCTCGGCAATTGGTAATCAATCCTGCTAATGTATTGCGATTGGTTGAGATGAAGTTATGAAGAACCCTTCTTCGTGAAGATGGTATTGGTATAGAAGATGAATCATTCACATGTTTTCTGGTACCTATTATAGTGCAGAAATATGAGTGTAAGTTAGAAACAGGTACTGTTGTAACACTAACACATAATGATGATGATAGGGATGATAATGACAAACAGCTCATTGCAAACGGTAGTGCTACGGCAAGTGCGGGAAGAGGCGATGGAAGCAGTGACAGTGAATACCAATCGTCTCCCAACAAGAAGGTTAAAGCTGCAAGTATCATTACAGCGTTTGATGACAACACACTGTGGAACATGTATGATGATTATTACGTAAGAGGTTTCGACACATACGACAAACTTCTAAAAAGATACCCTAAACTGAAGTCTAAAAGCAATATTAAAAACATACTGGATTACGTGGCAAAGAAATGACAAGGAAATACAGTTTTCAAAGGAAATCGCACACTGCTGTTAAAGACCATCAAGAAGCGTGTAATGGCGAAATTCGATGAAACGTGAGAATGCGGTTTCGCCGTTCATTATCGGCATTTACAACATTGGGCATTGGACGTAGCCAGAAAACTTGGGTGTACAAACTTTACAGCTTCACTAGGCTTTATTACTAATTTGAAAAAGGAGTTTAGGATAACATCGTGCCGTATCACTATGCTCCAAGCACGAAAAGATAAGGATGACAAAGAAGAGCTGATTGAAAGAGCTCAAATGTTTGTTGCTGTCGTCAATGAGTGTATCACAAGGGAAAACATTGATATTAGTTCTGTATGGAACTGTGATCAGAGTCAGTTCAACTATGAACTTTCTTGTGACAGAACACTATCGATGAAAGGGGAAAGAAACACTGTCGCGATGTTGCAATCAGTTAACTGTGCAACACGTAGTTACACGATCGATGTTGCTACATCAATGGGTGAACGATTGGCAGACAAACTCTATATTTGCTTCCAAGAATCCAGTGGAAAGTTTGGACCCCACATGTCAAGGGAAATAGAAATGCGGTGCCCTCCAAATGTCGTCGTCGATGCAAGTGTGAGTGGGAAGATCACGAAACAACATCTGAAGACGTTTTTCTTTCAGTTTTGAATCCACATTAGTCGAGAAAGTCATTAGTACTTTGTGACTCCTGGTCTGGACATAAAGATGAACGAGTACTACTGGAAGCATCTGGCGGAAAACATGTAGATTTAAAAATCATTCTGCCTAAAACTACAAAATATGCACAACCTCTGGATGTGTATTTCTTCAGGCAATATAAAATATATGCCAAGAGAATAACAGACTCCATTAAACTATGTTCCAGTAATATGCAGCCGAAATTGCACGACAGATTCTTTATCATGAATATGCATTCTGTCATTTACAATCAGTTATCTGCAGGAGTATACAGACCAATGCTTCGTTACGCGTGGCAGAACGCTGGCTACGAAATTGGTGAACCAGTGAACAACTTCAAAAGTGTCATTGACGTTGCGTTCAACACTGATATTATAGAATGTGCAAATACGCCATGCGATCAACTTGCATTTCTTCACTGTGCGTTTTGCAGTCATTCGTATTGCTCGGAGCATTTTATTGACATTCCGCATTTACATTTATAGTTAAGATTGCTGCATTGCGTATGGCATCTACAATTACATCTACAGTGATATCTAGAGCATGACTGCGGAGTTTTGCAGAAAAACGACACCCACCAGCACATTCAGAGGTACATAATGGTCCTGTAACCAAACGTTCACACAGATCTGTTTGTTCGAGCCCAAGTACTTTCCTGGTCGGATCAGAAGTCCTCATTGTTTACTCCTAATTGCAGAGTGAAGGTGATTTGTCAGCATGTCTGAATAAGTAGTAGTTTTTACTGAAATGCTCAAAATTACTCCATTTGCATCCCCGAAGAGAATGAGCATGACTTTTCCAGCAGACACTTGAGTGCAAAATTTTTTTGTTTCAGCAATGAGCTGTGGTACCATTCCGTACTTGCTATTTTCATTTCTGGTTGGTGATAATAGACCCAAGACTGCTTGCTTGTAACAATTTTTCCCAGAAATGCATTATCTTTGATGCAGAAACAATGCAGAAGTTCTTCACAGGCATTGAAGCGATGGTCTATCAGTTCGGCTTTTGACTGACGTGGCACCCATCTTGTAGACACACCTTATTGAAGTGGAGTACATTGTGAACAATATTCTGCACTGATCCAGTACGAGTCTTCAAACTTGTGGTTATTTCATTCGGAGTTACATGTCTGTTCTCCTTTACAAGCCACTCCACTAACACAGTGTTTACATTCGTCACTATGCAGTCAGCCTATCCTGGTCTTGGCGCATCCTTCACAGGAGTTACACCAACTACCTACACCACTCCTACACTTGCTGCATTGACAGACACGAATGACCATGTTGTGCTGTCACTCCACGATGAATTTCAATTGATTTGACATCTTTGCTACACAAAAAATGCATCACAGCTTGCCACTCGACCACGGTGTATGTTGACAGCGGGGCAGCCATATTGCTGTGGATGCTGCTGCCTTCTCCTGATTTGTAGCATCACTCTGCCAGTTGTCGGTCACTTTCCGAACTTCGAGGAACTTTGTTGCTACCCATTAACTCAATTACACAATTTTTCGAAGTTTCATGGAGCTTTTAAGGTTTTAATTTGAATCGCTCTTGTAGAATAAGAGAACAGGAAGTACCAGAAATGTCATCTACTCATCTACTGATACCCCAGTTGTGGCTGGCACGTAGGCCACAGTGAAGATGCCCTGGGAGAACATATGAAATATCGAGAAAGTTTTATGTAAGTGTCTTTAATTGTGCCTGTCTGCAACTTGACGTTTCTTCTTTATGGCAAGTAGCAATCTGTCTTTTTCTACATTTTAATATTATGAAAAGGATAGATTGCTGCTCACCATGTAGTGGAAATGTTGAGTTGCAGAGAGGCGCAAGATAAAGACTGCTAAACAAGTGAGCTTTCTGACAAAGAGCCATGTTTTGACCCCCCCTCCCCCCCCCCCTCTCAAACACACACACACACACACACACACACACACACACACACACAAACGGACACACACACACACACAGAGAGAGAGAGAGAGAGAGAGAGAGAGAGAGAGAGAGAGAAATCACTACATTGTGTTGTCTGAATACTTTTATTTGATAAAATGCCTAAATATATTCTATAAATGCTGCACTAGTTTTGTTGTTATACTTCTCTGTATCAGTTGTTATATAATTAATTTGTTGGAGCAAGATTAGTATTTTCTAAAACCTTTCTGCTCCTCCGAAAGAACTGCTTCATATCATTATGTCACATCCTTTGAAATTCACAACAAAATAAGAGGGTGTGACGTAACAAATATGAAGCTAAATATTTTTAAAAGCAAGATACATAATTTTTCTAACTGAAATATGCCACTACTTAGTGGAAGATTTCATTAAGATTAAAGTGATATTTTGAGCTGGATTCTTAAAATGAAATAAAAATTTACACTTGTTATAGAGGATGAAAATTCTGAAACAGCTGTAGAAAGAACTTTGTACAAATTCTTCAAGTAATATAATACGTAAACTCTTCAACAAGTAATACTGTAAGTTCGACAAAACTTTAAATAAGTAAGTTGTAACCCTGACATGTCTCCTGTACATCAGACTAATGTCCTGAAATTCTGTACATTATGAGATGAATAACGCACATTTCACATATAAATATTATGAAAAGGATAACTGCTACACACTGTAAAGATGACACATTGAGTGGCAATCTATCATTTTCACAATGTTGTTTCATGGGTTGCACATTAAAATCTACAATATGTTCTAAACTTATTTACTTCATGATATTTAAATATAGTTCTTTGTGAAGCACTTTCTTTGGCTAGAGATTTATGTTCCATTTGTTATTCAGCAAGTTTTGCATTTGTTGCCTTTTTCTTGTTTTGTCACCTTCTTTCAGTCTTTTTTTCATCCCTTGTTGTGAGTAAATGTAAGCCTACTCATATGCAATTAAAATTTCTCAGCAATAGTGTTGTACAAGCCTTCACAGTATAGAGGTACCTCAGTTGGATGGTCACACTGTCACAACAAACACAATGTCTCCATTGTTATCACAGGGAGCTGAAAATCCGAGGCTGTCGAGGTGACCCTAAAGCCACAGATGGACTGTCTGAGCAGATGCCTGATCTCAAAATCTATGGCAGCATTGAAGCAGAGGATCCAGCTTTCAACACAGAAGATCACCAAAATGATGTAGACCTTGAAGGGGAAGAGAATGTGGGGCTCGGTGGAGCAGACGAAATACGTGACGACCGTTCAGATAGTGGCAAAGTCAGTGACGTTGACAGTAGCAGTAGCAGTGATAATGAGAGTGATAGTATTATTTGGGATGAAAGTAGTATACCTTTTCTCTTTCTGCAGGATGTGTGATGAAATAACCTACAAACACTTACATTAAAAAAAGAAAAAAATACATACCACATGAGATTACACCAGATCAACCATAAATGGACAACTAATAATGCAGTAGCAATAAAGACAATAGCTTAATTGTATTAAAGCAAAATGACTATAAAATTAGATAACACCTTTAAAGATAATAAAATCACACAGATAAACTGGGATAAACAGCACAAATGAAAAAAAAAATTGTCAAACGTTGCAACACAATCCTAACACTCGATTAAGATAGACCGTGCATAGTGATAAACTGTAGAAAATGTAGACTACATGAAACACTCAAAAATCCATGAATCATTAGCTGTGATCAGCCCAGTGGTAGATAGCATAGATAGCCCTACATAACTTATTAGTAAAAAATTAAACATTCTTCTATCAAAATTCTATATATACATAAAAAAATATACAGTAAGAAAACCAAGGTCATTAGCACAAAAAATAAGATGTAAAAATACAAACAAATGGGAAATTCATATTGTTTGCTACTACCCAGTACATATCCATACTAATATTCCGAATTCTAAAATGATCACCATAAATGAAAGTAACCTGCTCCAATACAGAAAAACTTCAGTAATTGACACTAACGAAATTATACTGATACTAAAATTAGTGCAGCAAAACTACTTTCAGTTCAAAAACAAAATTTATACGCAGACAGATGCAATTGCCATGGAATGCAGCATAGCTGGGACAATAGTGGATTTATTCTTAAACATGCTAGTAGAAAAAATTTCCAGCAACACACACACATTGATTTTAAAAATTGTGTATTATTATAGATACATCAGTGATACACTAATCCTAGTCGATGGAGACAGTGCAGACACCCAGCAGATACACAAGGCACTGAATGCACTGCACCCTAAATTGGAAATTTTCAATAGAACCAGAAAACAATAAAGCAAAACATATCCCCGACCTAATCATAAAATAATACACACAGATTTGAAATTTGCTGTGAGCCCACTATAATAGAAAATGATATTAATGTAGATCCACACTGCCCAAATGTATATATACTTTTATGCCGTGATTAACAAAATAATAAACTTATCGCTTAAAGAAGACGCCATACAAAAAGAGATTAAAATCTTACAATATATGGCACAACAAAATTATTACAGTCCATAAGTAGTCACTCAACCGTACGATAAACACACCAAACCAGCACAGCCAGTGATACAAAAAGAAGTAACACTCATGAGAGAATACCAGTAAAACCAAAACCAAACAAGACATAGTCTCAGCTCACAAATTCAACTGGATAAAACGAAATGGCTCATGTATTCAAACTTTAAAATATACAAAATTCGATGCAAGGACTGTGATAAATTCTACATAGGCCAGACAGATAGAAACCTTACCACTCGATACTGAGAAAACCTTTAGAGGCAGCGACAACAATCCTTCTACATTTTTCCACCACCTAAAGACCAAGCAGCACTTAATAGATAATACAGAAGAAACTATTCAAATTTTACCATTGCCAAAAGGACCACTGATGAACATTCTGGATGAGATGGAAATCTATTTACATACACACACAAACACTCGGAGAAAATACTAATCAGCAAATTGATCTGAATTGCAAAGAATACAAAGAAAAGTATTATAATTATCCAGTAGGACAATGGATGGATACATACAAAGAAATACAAGGTGACCAGAGATTACATTATAGCCAAGTTCACAACAAAGTATAGATTCGAACAACCAGTACTGAACCACACACCGTCGCTGGAAAACCCGTTCGCAAACAGATAGGATGACACGTGTACAAGAAAATAGGACTACCAGAATTTGTAAATAATATCAAAAGTGAAAAATACATACAATTAAAAAAATAGTTATAACACACAGGAAAGGAAAAATATATCAGTAGCAAAGATAAATACCTACATAACAGCAATGGAACAGAACTGCCAGTAACTACACAATATTGCTGGATTATCCGTCAAATAAGCTGTCACAAAAATACTGATACAAAGAATAACCTGACAACTACATGAAGTAATGAGTCAGGTTAGGCGATAATCAATCATTATTGCCCCATTTTCTAGTGGCTATTAATAGTTTGACTACAGCTGTGTGGCCTACAGTGTCACAAGCCCTATATACTGATGACTTTTGTATCTACTGTAGCTTCTCCACTGTGGGTGTTGCCAAACAGTGACTGTGGGGTGCCATACGAAAGGCGCAGTCCTCGGCTGTCACCCGTGGCTTTCAGCTTTTCGCCAACAAGGTGTGTTGTTTACTTCTGTCGCTGTCGCACTGTCCATTTACAACTAAAACTCCACCTCAAGGACCGAGTGCGCAGTGGGCTGGAGACTCATCATTTTATGGGATTGGGCTTCGATGCCCAGTCGTCGTGGCTTCCCCATCTTTGCCAGCTTGAGCAAATGTGCTGGTCACACCTTAACACTTTCAGACCCTCTGGCTACAATTGTGTACATAAACTTCTGCTGTGCCTTAGCTGCAACAGAAGTATTTTTTCACAATGGAAACCTGAGATAAACATTTGTGAATGTTCAACCTTTTCATTGCTGTTGGGCATCACTATGAAAATATCAACAAGTCTGTAGCAGGGCGCAGCAGCTCGTGACCACCAGAATACATGGATGTGGTTGGCTTACTATATTCCACTGAACATTGTTATTGTCATTTTACATGATAATTATTGAATGATTATTTTACTATTTATTACAATACAGACTATTTTGTAATTGGTTATTTTCGCCCATAAAATGAAGGCAAGTGTGTGGGATATGTTTTGAAAATGGGTACATATTTTTGAATTAATCTTGCACCTAAAATCATTTTTAAAAAATCACTTAAGAATATTACCACAGAAATAAGGATTTTTCGATTCCTGTAGCAAAAATTTGGGTATGAAAGAGTTAATACTCCTCACTGTCTCAGTAACAGCAGTTGGGATGCAAACAGCTCCACACTTTTGCAGCTCTACAAAACTCTGATCCTTTCATGTCTCGGTTATGGGAGCCTGATGCATGGCTCAGTACAGTCTTCAGCTTTGTGTGTGCTGGACCTGATACACCATTGTGGAGTCCAATTTCTGGAAGGTGCCTTTTGGACCGACCCTGTGAACGGCCTACTCGCAGAGGCTGGTGTCCCTCCCCTACGGATCAGGTGCTGACAACCACTGCTCAACTGTGCAATAAACATTTGCTTCTCTCCTGTGCGTCCAAACTACTGTGTCCTGTGCCTTGGGAGGCAGATCGACTCCCACAACAGAGACTGAGATCATGTGTCAAGTTCACAGTTTGCATACCGTCTCCGCTTGAACTCCATCTTGCCCCACTGTCACCTCTGGTCAGGAAGAAATCCTGTGCACCCCTGCAGTGGGTTCTCTATCCTCAGATCTGCCTCGATCTCTCGTCCAGACTGAAAGACTCGATAGACCTTACAGTCTTTTGTGACCTGTCCATGGATGTTCTGACGCATTTCTGGGATCAGATGAGGTATACATTGATGGCTGTGCAGTCAAAAAATGAATCTATTTTGCCTACACGTGTGCAAGATACAGTGAACTACACTCCCCACCAAACGGATGCATTTTATTCACTGCAGAATTGGTGCCCATTGGTAGGGTCCTCAGGCTGTGCTTCTTGCTCTGATGAGTCGTTCTTAATTGGTAGTGACTCCTTGAGTAGTCTTCGGGCTGTCGACAAATGCTATCCTAGACCCCCTTCGGTTGTGACTATCTGGGATCACCTGTATCACCTCCACTGTGCCGGAAGATCAGTTGTGTTTGTATGGACCCCTGGTCGTGTTGGGTTCACAGGGAATGAACAAGCCTACTGGTTGGCCAAGTTGGCTATGAGGATACCAGATTTGGAGATGGGGATACCAGAATTGGACTCGATGCCGCCAGTTGTCGGAGACGTGAAATGCGAATTGGTCTGCCTTGGTTTCTCCGAATAAACTGTGAACTGTAAAGCAGTCTGTGGCTGTGTGGCATTATACCTTTTGTACTTCTCAAGGGGAATCTACGGTCCTCTCTTGGCTTTGCATCGGCCACACTGGCTGATCCACAGCCACATCCTCTGAGATGAGGATACATTCCACTGTCAGTGTGTACCTGTCTCAGGGTGGCCCACATCCTACTGGACTGCATTAATTTGGCCACCTTGCATCAAAACCTTAAATTTCTTGGTGCTACCTCTGTTGCTAGGAGACGGCGCCATAGTGGCCGATTTGATTTCACATTTTACACCTGAAAGTGGTTTTTACTTCTCTCAGTGATGGAAGACACATTAGCCTCCTCAGACGCTCAAAGGATTGGAGGGATGCCCCTTTGGCTGTCCTTGCTTGGTGGTCTAGCCTAGCTGCCGCCCCTCCCACCTTTTTAAATCTTCTTATTCTTTTACGTCTGTCAATTGACAGACTCCTTGTCATTTTTCTCTTTTGTGAGTTTTTGTCTTGTCTGTGTAGCTAGTTTTCTTCTGGTAATGGAGGGTGTGCAAGCACTGGGCATATGCAGAGGCTATCTCTTAGCCTTCTCGATCCTCGGATACAGTCAAGTACACTGGATCTTGTCTTTTGTGGTCTTCCTCTCTGGGGACTATTCCCAGCTTGACAAAGGATTAAGGGACTGATAACCTCATTGTTTGGTCCCTTTAACCCATCAATTCATCCATCCAACCGTTATTACTCCAGTAACATCAAAGAACGTAATTAACAAAGCAGAGATATAGTGACAGAACCACCAATACTGCATAGATGTCAAAATCATCAGGTTTATGTAAAAATGTATAGTAATGAAATCTATTTAATAATTATCTATGTAGTTGTTGTTGCTGTTGTTATCTTCAGTCATAACTCTGGTTTGCTGCAGCTCTCCATGATTCTCTATCCTGTGCAAGACTCTTCATTTCTGAATAACTACTGCAGCCTATATCCTTCTGAATCTGCTTCATGTATTCATCTCTTGGTCTCCCTCTATGATTTTTACCTCCCACACTTCACTCCAATATTAAATTGATGATCCCTTCATGCATCAGATTGTGTTATACCAACCAATCCATTCTTTTGGTCAAATTGTGCCACAGATTTCTTGTCTCCGTGATGCTATTCATTACCTCCTCATTAGTTATGTGATCTACCCATCTAATCTTCAACATTCTTCTGTACCTGCACATTTTGAAAGCTTCATTCTTTTTGCCTAAACTTTTTATCGTCCATGTTTCACTTCCATACGTGGTTACACTCCAGACAAATACTTTCAGGATAGACTTCCAAACACCTTAATCTACATTCGATGTTAACAAATTTATCTTCTTCAGAAATGCATTTCATGACATTGCCAGCTACATTTTATATCCTCTCTACTTTGGCCAATATCAGTTATTTTGCTTCCCAAATAGCAAAACCCATCTACTACTTCAAGTGTCTCGTTTTCTAATCTAATTTGCGTGGCATTACCTAATTTAATTTGACTACATTTCATTAACCTTCTTTTGCTTTTGTTGATGTTCATCTTATATTATCTTTTCAAGACAACGCCCATTCTGTTCAACTGCTCTTCCAAATCCTTTGCTGTCTCTGACAGAATTACAATATTTTTGGCAAACCTCAAAGTTTCTATTTCTACACCTTGAACTTTACTTTCTTGTCTAAATTTTTCTTTTGTGTCCTTTACTGCTTGTTCAATGTGCAGATTGAATAACATTGTCTGTCTCATTCCTTTATCAACCACTGCTTCCCTTTTGTGCCCCTGGACTCTTAAAACTGCTGTCTGGTTTCTGTACAACTTATAAACAGCCTTTCACTCCCTGCATTTTACCCGTTACCTTCAGAATTTCAAAGAGAGTATTCCAGTCAATGTTGTCAAAACTTTCTCCGAGTCTACAAATACTATAAATGTAGATTTGCCTTTTCTTAATATATCTTCTAAGTTAATTCATTGGGTCATTATTGTCTTGCCTGCTCCTACATTTCTTCAGAATCAAAACTGATCTCTCCCCAGTGTCGGCTCTTACCCATTCTTCCATCCTTCTGTAAACAATTTGTGTTAGTATTTTGCAACCATGACTTATTAAACTGATAGTTAGGTAATTCTCTCACCTTTCAGGAATTGCTTTCTTTGGAAGTGGAATTATTACATTCCTCTTGAAGTCTGATAGTATTTCTCCTGTCTCATACATCACGCACACCAGATGGAAGAGTTTCGTCATGGCTGACTCTCCCAAGGCTATCAGTAGTTCCGACAGAATATCCTCTACTCTCAAGGCCTTGGTTTTGACTCAGGTCTTTCAGTGCTCTGTCAAATTCTTCTCACAGTATCATGTTCCCATGTTCCCTTCTCATCTTCATTTACATCCTCTTCTGTGTCTGTGATATTGCCTGCAAGTTCATCTCCCTTGTATAGAACATCTATATACTCCTTCCACCTTTCAGCCTTCCCTTCTTTGCTTAGGACTGGTTTTCCATCTGAGCTCTTAATACTGATACAGCTCGTTCTCTTTTCCCCAAAAGCCTCTTTAATTTTCCTGTAGGTAGTATCTATCCTTCCCCTAGTGAAATATAGTTCTAAATCCTTAACTTTCTCTTCTAGCCCTTTCTGCTTAGCCATTTTGCAATTCCTGTCAATCTGATTTTTTGAACATTTGTATTCCCTTTTGCCTGCTTCATTTGCTACACTTTTATATTTTCTCCTTTCATCAATTAAATTCAATATATCTTGTGTTATCCTAAGATTTCTACTAGACCTTGTCTTTTTACCTATTTGATCCTCTGCTGCCTTCACTTTTTCATCTCTTAAAGCTACCAATTTGTCTTCTACTGTAATCCTTTCCCCTGTTCTAGTCAACCATTGCCTAGTGCTCCCTCAAACTCTCAACACCCTCTGGTTCTTTCAACTTATCCAGGTCCCATCTCCATAACTTTCTACCTTTTTGCAATTTCTCCAGTTTTAATCTGCAGTTCATAGATCCCATCTCCCTAACTTCCTACCTTTTTGCAATTTCTCCAGTTTTAATCTGCAGTTCATAGGCAATAAATTGTGGTCAGAATCCACATCTGCCTCTGGCAATTTATTGAAGTTTAGAAGCTGGTTCCTAAATCTGTCTATTCCATGTATGCAGCCTTCTTTTACGATTCTTAAAACAAGTGTTAGTGACGATTAAATTATGTTCAGTGCAAAGCTCTACGAGGTGACTTTCTCTTTCATTCCTTTCCTCCAGTCCATATTAACTTACTATTTTTCCTTTTCTTCCTTTTCCTATTATCGAATTCCAGTCCCTGATCACTACTAAATTTTCGTCTCCCTTAATTACGTGAGTAATTTATTTTATCTTGTCATACATTTCTTCAGTATCATCATCTGTGGAGCTAGTTGACATACAAGCTTGTACCGCCGTGGTGGGTGTGGGGTTCATGTCTATTTGGCTACAATAATGCGTTCAGTATGCTGTTCATAGTAGCTTATCCACGTTCCTATTTTTGTATTCATTAGTAAACCTACTCTTGTGTGACCCCTATTTGATTTTGTATTTATAACCCTGTATTCATGCGACTAGAAGTCCTGTTCCTCGGCCACCAAACTTAACATTCCATGTTCCGATCTGTAGCAAGCCAGTTTTGTTTCTCTTGATGGTGACATGCTCCTGAGTGTTCTGCATCTGGAGATCGGAATGGGGCACTATTTTACCTCTGGAATATTTTACCCAAAAGGGCACCATCATCAGTTTAATGACACATAGAGATTCATGTCCTCAGGAAAAATTACAGCTGTAGTTTCTCTCGTTTTCAGCAGTACACCGCACTGTCACAGCGAGATGGTTTTGGTTGATGTTACTAGGCCAGATCAGTCAATCATCGAGACTTTTGCCCCTGCAGCTACTGAAAAGACTGGTGCCCATCATCAGGAACCACCCGTTTATCTAGTCTCTTCAACAGATACCCCTCCGTTGTGCGGCTGTATGTAGTGTTGAAACGCAAGCCAACCCACTGGCAGCAAGGTCCACGGTTCATAGAAATTACGTACCAAAATTATCTATCATTTCTTACCGGTAACGTGATGATGGCAATTGACTCGAAATAAGCCTATTGTAAAAATAAAAGGAATTAATCTTAGCAGCATACTTGGAATTATAATTATACAATGTCCTTAAAACACATATACCCTGCAGCAGGCACAGAACAACCTAATGATACTACATCTATGGGGAGCTGATTGTGTCTCAGCTGGAATTGTGCAAATGGACCAAAATTTAATAGTATTGCTATTAGTCATTTAGTTATGTAACATTGTGTCTAAACTAGCTTTTCTGTAAGATATCGATTCAGGCAAAAACTGTTTTGAAGTAAGTTAATTGCACATACTTTTGTAAATTTGTAGAAATCATCTACAAAAATTTTTGAATTTCTATTGCAGTGACAATGGATTTGAAATTACACTACTTTCAAGTGATAAAATGGCAACACTGATGAGGTACCAGTTCTTAAACTGCACTGACAGAATTAACATGTATTATTTCATGATTTTTGTAAATTAATTAATTTAAAATTAAAGTTTGTCTGTCTGTGATATAGTTTTGTTCTTGTATATTTATTGCCTATTTCTTTCTGTTGTATACAAGTTTTGTTGAACTACATGTTCTCTTTGAAGTAATTGGATTTAATTATTAAGTGAATTTGGAATTGGCAATTGATATAGTATCTGTATAATTCATGTGAGCAGTCACAGTTAAATTATTGTTACAAGTGAATATTATTAATTAAAAGAGTTACTTCTAATTTTTGCAGTAAATTGTATATTTGTAAGGTCAATTCCTAAATTTTTATGGCTCTTTCTATTAATGTATGAAACTTAAATAGTAAATTAGGACTGGAGATACTATTATTTCAAGTGTTAATTATATATATATCAGAGTACTACCAGTTAAGGTCTTTAAACACAAAGAATTTTTAGCTATTTCATTCCATATGGAGGATCCTATCTCACAACTGATTCTGCAAGATTGAACCTACTTAATTTATTTGGTTGTATATCTCTGTTATGAGAAACTCATTTTAGAGTTTAAATTTCCTGGATTTATAATTGTAGAATATTTCAGATATAGGTGCAGCTTCTGATTAATGGTAGGTGGGTTACAGAGTTGTATTTGTAATGAATTTGATGGGAAAAAAACTGTTCATGAAGTTGAATTTGATTGTAATTTAATTTAATTAATTCAGCTGACATTGGGTGTGAGGTGTGCATGCATCACACGTAGCTCTTATTATTGGTCATTCTATTAAAGTTTCGAAGTAGGTGAGAAGTCGTAATATAGATATACTGGAAAGTGTATAAAGAAAGAGGTTTGAAGTCAAGTGTTTATGGCTCAAGTAATGGGTTGTAACTTAGTCAATAACTTCTCTAATGATCTGTCACTCTGACGATCTTTGTGATAACTTTTACCTCGATTATTTTCTTATGGTCACCTTCTCACATTTTTCTGAAGCTGTTTACCTGCTATGCAGTGTTGCTCTTGTACTGTGTGGCCTCTACATCTGCAGAGGGCTGTAAGAGCTCACATCTACGCCAACTCGCTAAGAAATGTCTTAACTGTGTTTTCAAGAACTCTTCCATATTTTGTTGCTCTTATGTTACAATTACACCATTTGGTGAACTTGGATCTCAGTACAGAACAAAGATAACGACATTTCTCTTCAGCTTACTTTAGCTGTTTGTGGGTATTATTGTAGGCAGCTTCTCTTGTTTGCCTTCGAAAAAACTGACAAGCTATGGCATCAAAGCATAAGCGACCCTTCACAGCAGGTGGATACACCCGATCACTGTCACACCTCGGTGACGTACTGTGCTCGTGCGTCGTGCTCCAACCCTTTACAGTGATCAAACTGGTGCGCGCATGGCAGAAATTTCTTTATGTGCTAGTTACCTATGTGTTTCTACATGAATTTCATCTGATTGCAAGGAACAGGTGGAACATCACGTCACACCACAAGCTACACGTTACAGTTTTTAGCCTGCTGTTATCAGTTTCCTATCTACAACTGCATCATACTTCGTAAGCCACCTAATGGTGTGTGGGGGAGGGTACTTTTGGTCCCACTATCTGATCCCTCCAACCCATGTTTCATTCACGAATAGTATGTGGTAAGAATGATTGTCGGTAAGGCTCTGTATTGGCTCTAATTTCTCGAATTTTGTCCTCGCGGTCAATACACAAGATGTATGTGGGTGAAAAGTGCTGTCCCGAAATTTTAATAGTAACTCTCCATGGTGCACAATGCCACTCTTGTAACGCCTGCCAGTGGAGTTTGTTTAGCACCTCCATAATGCTGTCTCGCCAGCTAAGCAATCTCGTGACGAAACGCGCTGCTCTTCATTGGATCTTCTCTGTCGCCTCTATCAGTTCTACCTGGTAGAGATCCCAGATAGATCAACAATACTTGAGAATCAGGTGAACAAGCGCCTTATAAGCCACTTCTTTCGTGGTTGAATTACATTTCCTTAAGATTCTTCCGATGA
Source organism: Schistocerca americana (assembly GCF_021461395.2). Lineage (NCBI taxonomy): Eukaryota > Metazoa > Arthropoda > Insecta > Orthoptera > Acrididae > Schistocerca > Schistocerca americana. Next base: position 180,286,076 of record NC_060128.1, on the reverse strand, counting down.
ATCTGAGCCTGGTGTCTGCTTTTCCCACTGTCTGTTTTATGTAGTTATTTCACTTACGGTCGCTCTGGATAGTTAAGCCTAGATATTTTATGGCAGACACTGTCTCCAGCTGTTTGTCATCAGTAGTGCAGCTGTACAGTAGTGGATCTCTTCCTATGTATGCACAATATATCACATTAATTTATGTTCAGGGTCAACTGCCAGAGCCTGCACCAATCATCAATTCTCTGCAGGTTGTTCTGCAAATTCTTACTATCTTCTGGCATTGCTTCTTTGTTATTTACAACTGCATCCTCTGCGAATAGCCTTAAAGAATGTCTGACACTTTCTGCTAGATCATTTGTATATATTGTAAACAGCAACAGTGTTATCACACTTTCCTGTGGTACTCCGGATATTACCTTTACGTCTGTCGATTTTGTTCCGTTAAGAGTGACATATTGAGTTCTATCTGCAAGAAAGTCTTGAATCCAATCACAAGTCTGCTTCGATACTAAATAAGCTCATATTTTTTTCCTTAAATGGAAATGCGGGACGGTGTCAAATGCCTTACTGAAATCGAGAAACATGAAATCAACCTGAGCACTGTTGTCCACTGCGCTGTGGATCTCGTGGAGGAACAGAGTGAGCCGAGTTTCGCAGGATCTCTGGTTGCGGAATCCACATCGATTTTTATAGAGGAGATGTTCATTTTTCAAAAAGTCATAATTATTGAGCATGAAACACGTTTCATAATTCTACACTTGATTGACATCAGTGATATAGGTCTATAATTGTGTGGCTATGTCTTACAGCCTTTCTTAGAAACGGGGGTGACCTGAGCTTTTTTCCAGTCTTTGTGTACCTTTCGTTGATAAATTACTACCAAAAGGAGAGCCAGTTCTTTTGCATAATCTTTATAGAATCTTACAGGTATCTCATTCGGTCCTGACACCATTCCACTACTAAGTGATTGTAGCTACGCTTCAGTTCCGCAATTGGTTATCTCAGTATCTGCCATTTCGACATTCGCACGACGATTGAAAGGAGGGACAGTGTTACAATCTTCTGTGGTGAAACAACTTCGGAAGACCAAATCCTGTTTTTTGGCCTTCTCTCTGTTATCTTCCATTTTGGTGCTGGCATGGTTGCTGAGAGAATGAATAGATGATTTTGATCGACTTATTGATTCTACATACAAACAAAATCTCTTCGGGTTTTTGCTCAGGGCGGTTGACAATGTTTTACTTCAAAATCGTTGAACGCATGTCTCATTGCTCTCCTTACACTCATTTTCACTTCTACACCTACTTCTGCATCCATACTCCGCAAGCCTCCTGACGGTGTGTGGCGGAGGGTATCTTGAGTACCTCTATCGGTCCTCCCTTCTATTCCAGTCTCGTATTGTTCGTGGAAAGAATAATTGTCGGTATGCCTCTGTGTGGGCTCTAATCTCTCTGATTTTAACCGAGCGAGGTGGCGCAGTGGTTAGCACACTGGACTCGCATTCGGGAGGACGACGGTTCAATCCCGTCTCTGGCCATCCTGATTTAGGTTTTCCGTGATTTCCCTAAATCGCTTCAGGCAAATGCCGGGATGGTTCCTTTGAAAGGGCACGGCCGATTTCCTTCCCCATCCTTCCCTCACCAGAGCTTACACTCCGTCTCTAATGACCTCGTTGTCGACGGGACGTTAAACACTAATCTCCTCCTCCTCCTCCTCTGATTTTATCCTCATGGTCTCTTTGCGAGATATACGTAGGAGGGAGCAATAAACTGCTTGACTCCTCGGTGAAGGTATGTTCTCGAAACTTCAACAAAAGCCCATACCGAGCTACTGAGCATCTCTCTTGCAGAGTCTTCCACTGGAGTTTATCTATCATCTCCATAACGTTTTCGCAATTACTAAATGATCCTGTAACCAAGCGCGCTGCTCTCCGTTGGATCTTCTCTATCTCTTCTATCAACCCTATCTCGTATGGATCCCACACCGGTGAGGAATATTCAAGCAAGGGGCAAACAAGTGTACTGTAACCTACTTCCTTTGTTTTCGGAGTGCATTTCCTTAGGTTTCTTCCATTGAATCTCAGTCTGGCATCTGTTTTACCGACATTCTGTGTTCTGTTTGCTAGAAACCCTTCTATCAAATCACAGAATTGGTTTGATATTCCACAGAGCCATGTTTTGTTCATTAGGTGGCAGTGCAAAACTGTATCAAAAGCATTCCACAAGTCGAGTAACACAGCATCGATGTGGATGCCCGTATCTTTTCTGGGTCTCGTGACAAACAGAGCGAGCTGGATTTCATGTGATTATTTTTTTTCCTGAACCTGCATTGATTCCTATAGAGACAGTAAACTTTTCTCTCTGCTGTTCATTTGCATGGACAGTTGTTCCACAGTTGTGCCCGTATAAATGGATGTGCCAAAGCTAGAACAGAACCAGTGCGTGACTTGCCAGTGCCACCTTCCTGTCGCATCACCTCACTGCCTCACCCTCCCAGCCGTCATCCTCATTTCCCTCAACTCCTTTCCTCCCCCTTTTCACTCTCACCTATTCCACACGATCGCCCATGCCAGTCAGCCTGCTGTGCCGTAACACTATGCCCGCGCATGGTAAGACCCTGTGTTTGTGTACCTGCGTTTTACGTTTTCCTGCTTTTTACATTCATCTTTGTCGGTCCCAACAGAAGTCCTATTCTCTTAATACAGTGCTTTCTGTCATTAATAATTCCGTGTTACAACATGTCCCGCATTTCAAGTTTTCTTTGATGTAGATTTGTGCAGAAAGTGCATTGTATTCCTCTTCAAAGTTGGCCTTGGAACAAATCAGAAAATTCAGACTATATGTAAAGTTATTGATCATGAAATGTAGCGTTAGCACAGTAAGTAAGATTTTCGTTGTCGGTGTGTTGCATCAGAGCCAGCTGTATTATAGGTTTGCGGTGTTTGGAAATCACTGCCTTAATGATAATCACGCTCTGATGATAGTGACTGTAGTAGCAACAACAACAACAACTTCATGCTTATTCTATTCTGTTTATGAACACTGCAAGCTTAACCAGTAGTGTTTCTCAGGTTTTATTTACTGTAATTTTATAATGATTATCAATAATAAGTATCACATTAGAACACAAACATCTTTTTAATGTGGTACACGAAATAATTTTGCTTCTGCATTTTATTTACACCCCCGGACACAATCGGAATGACGAGGGAAACCCAGGTGTGCATTTGTGTGTACCAGCAATCGGCCATTGCCTTTGTGATTCATGCATTTTATACTGTGAGGAGACAAGTAGAATTAATTACTGTTAGGAAGAAAGAAAAACAAATAATTATTTCAGATATCTTTAAATAGGCAAAATTTAAATTATTTTAATTTTGTACTGTAAACAATGTAAAGAGCATGACAGTATGAGTAATTTATTCATTTTCGCTTGTTGTGTTTCCTATTCTTTCCTGTATTTAGACTTTCCTGCATTTTGCACTTTTTTGGATCAGTCCTCTGAAAAGTGTAAAAAGAGGGTTTTACTGTAAACAGTCTATCAGCTCTGAGGAAGGATGCCTTCTGAAAGCTCATCAACTATTTCGATACCATTTGTGCACCTATTGTCTGCTCGATGTTTCAACTGTACAGTGAGTGATGGTATTTACTCTGACCTTGCTTTGGGTTTAAAGTATACCAAATAATAAAAGCCTGAAAGTATCAGAAACTTTGAAAATATTGTACATATTTATTGCAATGCAATCAAAAAAGCACATTTTTCCAAGTACAACAATATCTGTTCAACAAAAATTACAAATTGGATTTTTTCTCTCTTTTCAAGACAGTTCTGTGACCACAAAATAGAAGAGAGAAGGCAAACATTAGAATTTTTTCCGTTGCTAGCAAAATAAGGTAGAAAAAATGCCATCAAAGGGACAGCTGGCGACTCCTCACAATAAATACAAAGAAGGCTCATACAGCTTTGGCAGGATTGTAGTTGCGAGTGTCTCTCCGTCTTCTACACTCTCCGTGTGCCAGGTATTGCATAAAAATGATCCACTACTACAGCTTTGTTTTGACACTTTTTCTTAAGCATTATTCCAGCACTCACTCTAGGAAGTAATCACACACATAGCAAATGCTGCAGCATTGTGGAACTAGACAGAAAAAAAAGAAAAAAAAAACTTTTGTTCTTCATTGGCAGTCTTTAACAACTTATACATTTTTGTTACAGAGTATGTATACAAGAAATGCACTGAAAGGTGCTATAGAGCGTTCATATTTCTGTCTCACTTATTTGCAACTGTTTGGCTTCCTTTTTGTTGAACAGTTCAGTATGGCAAGCAAGATGAACTTCATTAAGGGTTAACGTTTTTATTGTAATGTGCAGTGGTTATGAAGGAAGCATTGCTGCTTTGTTATTTGTCATACAATGTGTAATGTGGAAGAGCATAGCAAACACAATTGTCAGTAAAGCCTGTAGCAATAGTGAAATACTGTAAACAGTAGCACAAGCTAAAAATCTGATCTTTTTGTCATATAGAAACAATAGCTTTGTAATAAGTTGCTAAAACACTTTTTCTAATAGATGATTAAAATAAATATTTTTCAAAATGAGCATTAAATGCAAATAAAACACCATCTTCATTGCAGACTCTTACTTCGCAATATATTAAAATAATAATAATAATAATAATAATATATTATGGAATGTTGTTAAATTAACTCTTTATCAATCAGTCCAGAAACACTTTCCACAGACAATGTGAAAACAAAGGCCGGAAACATACAAGACAAAGAACAATGAGCTAATCAGCTACAATTTAGCAATAACATATTTCACTGCCAACTCTTAATGGTTTCTTTACACTTGAAATTTCACAATTTTCTTCAAAGTAACTGAAACCTCTGCTTGAATTCAAAAAATATGAAAGGAAAAGTTTCTTGGATTAATGTAATGACTGCTTCTGAGCAATTAGAGGATCACTTAAGTTTGGTAGATGAAGTATCACAACAAAGACATTAACCACCTGTCACCTAGTTAATAAATATTAAACTTAAATAAAAATTAAACTACAGGAAACAGATTTAATATAAGTTTAGTATTTTCATATATAAAGAATATACTTTAACATTTTTGTTGATACAGAAGTTACATTCATCTATATGCAAGGAATTAGCATCACAATTTCCAGTCGTAAATAGATACCTTCTGTGAAACATTTACAGTACTTATTAAATACACGTAAGTGTCCAGTTATGGAAGACCACATATAACACAGTCACAGACACCATAACCCAGCAAGAGCACCAATTGAAGCAAACAAAAGCACTTTCGAAACAAGTTACCGAAACACATAACAAACAGCTATGTTCCGTAAGAAGTCAAGCTAACAATAATGCCAATATATCACAGACACACAGTGCATACTGTGTATAAATGAAATGCTACGTTTTGGGGAACAGTTCATACATTAATATTATATACACTCGACTTGGTAGTTAACATTCAGGAAACAGTTATCGCTATTTTGTAAAGCTTATCTGTACAAAAGTTTTACTCCATTATTTAGTTCTTTACAAAGACAGCAAATTCAGTTTTTTTTTGCAGGGAAAGATATTCTCCCATTTTTGGCACATTGGAAGGTATGAGAAAGTTGTGTTAAGCCACTAGTAGACAAATCAGTTCTCACTGAAACTTCCTCAGTTTTGAGAAAAAGAATGTAACTTTTAAAATAAGATGAATCCTGGAAAAAAAGGGAAAAAAACCTGCACGTCAGTCAAAAAGGTAGAAGTATTCTCAATAAAGGGAATTTCTGTGAAAATGTGTACAGCCTTATAGATAGTGTGTTAAAGTAAAAGGATTCCATATCTTGAGTGGTGGTAGTATGGACAAAAACAAGACTAAAATGTATTGCAAGTATGAGCTCTAAAATGCATACCTTCAGAGCTATGAACAGTTGTTCATCTTCACTACTATGAAATGTATCTCCTCTGCTCCAAGCTCTTTGCTATTACAAAGGACCTACACCATTCTGTAGATGAATGAGAACACATTTCTCTGTTATTGTCCATAGATACAGCATGCAGTAAACATCTGTTAATGTTGTTACTGTAAACTATTCACAGTTCTGGGTGAGTGCAGCACGTACATTAGTTTTAATGTGAGCAGTTTGTGAAATGGTTTTATACGGTAATTTTATTTTTGAACATACCAGCATAATGGAAGCCTATTATCACACGTGGAAAACGGCAGACATGATATTCTGCTATGATTCACTGGTGCACGTCATATGTAATAGGAAGCAGGTTACATTAGAAGCTCTGCTGTTACTCATTTGTTTACTGCATTGTGTAGATCATTCGTAATGAAAAACAAAGCTTTCAGTAGAAGAGATTCATATCACAGCCGCAAAGAAGAACAAGTTCTTTTAGCTCTTAAGGTACGCATTTAAGACTACATGTTTACTAAACTTTTTTGTTTTTGTCCACTCAAAATATGGCATACTTTTTTTTAACATCCTGTATTTCACACAGCCCTGTCATCTATACACTTTAAGCAGCTGTGGAGGATGAAAACAGCAATATGAAGACAAGCTCAGCTCCATCAGCAGTGGAGGGAGGTAGTGAGGCATGAGACAAGGAAGGTAGATGTGAAATGAAATACCAGCCAGGGAGCAATGTGAAGTGGAATCCAGTAGTGATCTCGCTAAATTTCTGTCTGCTTCTGTCCTGCACATCCACCTGCTTTCCTGCAGCGCCTATGGGGAGTGACAATGGATCAGGCGCATTTTCTCTGATGTTTCAGCAGACAATTGCAGTTTTGTTTCTGCAACATGTAGCTGCAATCAGCCCAAACAAATACTGCTCATTACATCTTTCATGCGATGCCGAACATCAATGGAAGTTGTTTCCTGTTACCAAAAAAAAAATTATTTTTTAAGTGTAATTTTATGATCTCATTCTACAGAATGGTCCCGAGTTTATCTAGTGCAACATTTGTTTTATTGTCATGTATTAATAGGGACATAAAAGAGAAGAATAATCAGTACTCCATCCTGGCCTGCGGTGGCTGCTACTGCTGTGCAGCAGCGGTCCTCAGTCGCTACTGGAGTACTGGTTATTCTTTGTGTTCTACTGTTCTTATTAATACCTATCAATAAAAGAAATAACACACTAGACCAATTTGGGCCACTCTATCGAATAGGCACGTAAAATTCCGAATTAATAATTTTGTTTGTATTGGGAAACAAGCTGACATCTTCTGTCGATGCTGGGTGTTGTATGAAAGACATGATGAGCAGGATTTGTTTGGGCTGACTCCAGCTACGTGCTGCAGAAATGAAATTGCAAATATCTGCCAAAACACCACAGAAAATGCACCGGACAACCCATTGGAGAAACACATGGTACATCAGACACAGAGAGAGAGAGAGAACTTGCTTGTGGGTTTGTGAAACACTCTGAGCCAGTTGCATGTTAGAAGCCAAGAGAAACAGATTAAAAAATAAGTGGTATTAAATTTCCCTGAGGCTACAACAGACGTCCACATAGACATTTACACAGCCATTATACTGGTGCCCCACAGACAAATGGAGCGGGAAGAAACTAAATAAGGAGGCACTCCAAAAATTACCCTCTGCCATGCATTTCACAGTGGTCTGCAGAGTACGGTTGCATCTCTACAATGAAGATAAACCTGGTATTCACTGTTTCTGCTTGATTCGATCTGCTCTAATAGTTTCTCAGAAGTGCCACACTAATCGTGAAGTTAATAAAATGCGTAGTTTCCATAAACTGGGGTAGAGTAAACAACATGCACCATTTGTGCATTTTCACTTTTTTATGGCAGTGCACATGGCTGAATAGTGGAATTCTTTCTTCAGCCTCCATTTTGTGAGAGATGGCATCCTCAATATGTGTAACTTGCGCAAACAGTCAGGGGTTGAAAATCGTGTCTGACTAACTGCATGTGAAGCTGTTCATATCAGTGGTTTTTCCCGCCTGAAATGTCCGTTGAATAATTATTAGAATTTGTAATCCAAATTACTGAGATCCCAATTAAAAAGATGCAACATTTGATAGTCATGGCTTTCCTCATACGAAGTGAATGATAAAATGGTAGCCTTTGTGTTATTATTGGTTCGAAACAAACAAACAAACTCCCCCCCCCCCACACACACACACACCAATTCATTAGGAAGGAAAACGAGTGATTTCATTCAGTGGAAATGTATGTAGGTAAACAATGTATTGTCATACAAAAGTTTGGAAATGGAAAGACTTCTTTGCAACGTGAACTTGCGCAGTCAAGAACATACATACAATAGGGCAGCTGCTGATAGAAGCTTTGGTGTGATTGACAAACAAGGCTGTAGAGTTTATAAACTGAGCTGAGAACACAAACACCAGATCACTTTCTTCAGAAATCGAGCATTGGGCAGCTCGAACAACTGACAGTTACGGCCAGCTAGAGAATTGTCTTGTGGCCAATTCACATTACTTTCCGTGTCTACTAGACACACCTAGGAAGAAATCTGGCACTGTTTGCGGAATGAGAGAATAGTTTTGGCTTTTCCGTACAAACAATTAGAACAGGTTCGTGAAACAATCTTGGACAAGAAACTGGATTCATTAGCAGTGAATCTGACCAGAAATGAGACTCATGTTCGAACACTGGCAATTGGTAAACTTTCCAAGCCATTCAGTGTTATCCTTTCATCCCTCATAGCAATGTATGAAATACCTTCCAAAAATAGAAATAAAAACCAATTTTTATTTTAAAGGGAAGCAATCTATGTACATAACTTCCTCGTGAACTGCTCGGCACACACTACTCTGTATAGAACTGAAAATTTCCCCGAACTACTAAACACGGTATCGATCACAATTATTTATTAGCTTCCTGGACATGTCCGAAGCACATCTTTAGCAGCTGACAAGATAATAATCCCGGCCCATCTCTCAGACGTACAGCAACATATATTTAGAACAGGAGGTGCACACTCCCGGCACCGTCCAACAGTGGTGGGCGCGTGTCACGGGCAGTCGTCACGCCCCGTCCCCATCTTCGGAGAAGAGGAACTCACTCTCGGAAAGCAGGACTTCGAGGTCGGACGGTACAGTGTGCAGGTTGGAGTCGACGTCCTCGGCGGCGAGTGCCAGTTCGGGGGAGACGGCCGGGGGCCGCGCCCGGCCAGCCTTCCCGCGCCTACCCGGCACCGCCGACCGCCCGACTCCAGCTCTCGCCGCTGGAGCAGATGTCGACGCGGCAGCGGGCTTTTTGAACTTGAGCTTGAACTTGAAAGGTCCACCATACAGCAACTGCAGCTGCGCCTTCCTGCCGCCGGCAGGTTTCAGGTCACCCCCACTGCCCGACCTGCCGACACCAGCTGCCTTTTCTGTCAGGCCTGTTAAGAGAGCAAAAACGAGCAGGTCTTTTAATACATGTAATGTCCACGACAGGAAATGGAGTCCCCACAATCTCTCTCTCTCTGTCAGGCCTGTCAGAAACACAAACAGGAGTGGGTGTTTTAATACACATAACATATACCACAGGGAATGCAATTCCCATAATATGTCTGATTTTTGTATAGGGTTTTTCAAATGTTTCCTGTTCTGGTGGTGCTTGAAAAGCACACATTCAGTCGTTCATTCATTTATCCCATCAAGAAAAGCTTTCACAGATGTTGAATGACTCATGTTTTCATTAACAAAAAGACTAGAAAACGTGGAAATTTAATCTGTATACTCTGCTAACTGTAAGCTATCACTATTTGCTTAAAACTATTCACACTTGTGCTCTCTGTGGTATTATCCAGAGATCATAGTGCCATACCAAATTCGGCCGTGTGAATCGATACCGCAGACGTTAGCAAGGGCTTGCAGCAATCCGCCACAATCCCTCCAGAAGACTGTGCCTCCCTCTTAGCATAGTAGCACCCTCATGCCGAGGTTAATAGAGGGTCAAGCATGCAAGAGTTCAGCACAGTTTGTGACCAGCTGTAGCAGTGAACATCATAGTGTAGGACCAATGAGTAGTTAAAGTTTCTGATGAACTTTCCCTTTAGTAAGTGCTGAACATTGTACCTCAAGAGAAGTTTATTAGTAAGTGCATCAAGTGGTGCTTCGTGGACTCAAATAGGAACCCCTCAATGGAAGATGACTTTCTTTTCAGGAAATACTATTGAGAAAATTTAGAGAACTGGCATTTGCTGATGACTGCAGAATGATTGTATTGTCACTAATGTACATTTCACTTAAGAACTGTGGAGATAACAGAAATTAGGGCTCATACAGAGGCATACAAGGTGCTGCTATAAAATAATGTGACTATTGCTGTAAAACATTTTATTTCAAAACCATACATATTCAGTTCTTGATGCTCTCAATATACTCCTCTCCTCTATCCCTACAACACTCCATGCGAATTTTACGTCGATGGAAACAATGCTGGACATCTTCGTCTGTGAGCGCCTTGATAATGTGTGCCACTTTTTATTTCACTGCTTCATCTTGTTACTTTAATGCTAATTGGATCTTGGGGAATAGATATGTCACATGGTTCTACGTCAGGCATATAATGTTGGTGGTCTGACATTGGGATGCTGTACTTTGCTAGAAACCTTTTAACAGACAATGTTGCATGAGCTGGTGCATTGTCTTGATGCAGAATCCATTGTTGCAATTCACTATTCACACCATTTTTTCTTATTTTCTCATGGAATTCAGCAGGCAATAATTCTGATTAACAGGTAGACCTTCAGGAACCCAGTGAAGATACGCAATTCCATGAATATTGGAAAAAAGAAAAATCATCATCACTTTGAATCTTGATTTGCTCATTCAAGCCTTTCTCACTCTAGGTGAAGTTGGAATCTTCGATTGCATCTGGATTGTAAGTGAAAAACCAAGAGTCATCACATGTTATCACACTTTGCAAGGAATTACAATCATTTTCAATGGTATTCAAAGTGTCGGTACAAACATTTTCACAAACTTATTTTCGTTTGATCATGAGAATTTTTGGCTCCACTTTTGCAAATAATTTTCTCATGTTAAATTGGTATGTAAAATTTGCCTTCTGCATTTTTAATGAATTCCTACAGTTCCAGAAATTGATCAAATACTCCACCAATGGTCAGATCAAATCAGTTTACCTACTTTTTCTTTATTTTCATCTGTTTTTGATGTCTAACGATGTACCAGATGTGAGTCATCATCGTTGACACCACCATCACCATCTCAGCCAACTGGGGAACGTCTGAACTACTCATGTTTGAGGTAAACAGTCTTTTGCCATACACTTCTTTTAGTACCAGATAGGTTTCTGGAGCAGGTTTTCCAAGTTTCATGTGAAACTTCACGCCAGTTCACTGCTGTGTTATTAAACTTATCGTTTTTCTGCCAAAACAGCTCTTACACAAACGAAGGCCACAGCCGCACTTTTTTGTCTACCGACACAAGACATTCTGCATTTTACTGAGAAGGCTTCACAACTATTGGTCATTCATCTTTGGCACATGTGTACTTACTCTAATGACAGCATCAGTCCCATTATTTTATAGCCACACTTGGTATAGACAACTGATTTTCCCCCTCTCGTTTTGTGAGTGGAACAGTGAACGAAATGACTAGTAGTGTTAAAGGATAACCACTATGTATACAGCATATGGTGGCTTGCAAATTTAAGTAGATGTGGATGGAGCTGGTAAGGCCAAGCTGGAGGTAAGAAGTTATTGAAAGGGGGAACAGGGTGGTCTTTTGGGATGATGGGAGGGTCAAGGTTGCGTGGTGTTATCAACAGGGAGAGGCGAGTTTCAATGTTGGCATTCAGTTTGGCTTCAGTGAAAGGATCAGTAGTGAAGAAGTGTTTCCACTGTAGTGAACACCGAGCGAGGTGGCGCAGTGGTTAGACACTGGACTCGCATTCGGGAGGACGACAGTTGAATCCCGCGTCCGGCCATCCTGATTTAGGTTTTCCGTGATTTCCCTAAATCGCTTCAGGCAAATGCCGGGATGGTTCCTTCCAAAGGGCACGGCCGATTTCCTTCCCCATCCTTCCCTAATCCGATGAGACCGATGACCTCACTGTCTGGTCTCCTTCGCCAAAACAACCCCAACCCACTGTAGTGAACAGGCACGATTTATCTCGGGTGTGATGTGGGAGGTAAGGCCTCTGGATAAGGCTGATACTTTCATAAGATTGAAGATTTTGAAGGACATGTTGCCAGCAGTGTTTTGGAGTTGTTTAGGTTCTGTGCTTTGTGGGATATCAGGAGTGAGTCAGGGGTGGGGTGACAGATAGAAAATGATGGGAAGGTAGTAGACTCTGGGTGCTACAAAGTGTTTCACTGGGGTCAGGACAGGTGTTAACAAGTAGTGATGTTCCAATATGAGGTGTCAGTAAAACTGATAAGTTTTGGAGGTGGCATTTGGGGTGCTCTTCTAGGTTTCAGTTTGAGAGATAGGCATTAGTAGAAGGAATTGCAGGGAGCACAGGTGGTTCAGGGATGTGTGCATCTTGCAGAATTGTTCCTGTACTATCAGGTTGGTGAGGGACACGGATTGGCAAAAATCTGGTAATTGAAGGTCACTGTGAAAGGAGGGGTGGCACCCAGAGAAGGGAACTTTTTGGTTAGGAAGTTGAGGGGAGGGGGGATTCTGTGGCTTAGGTGGCATTTAAAGAAAAAGATGTGGGACAGGGTTAAGTTGACCCATTGTAACTGTACAGCTGTGTGTGCATATGCATTTGTATGTGTACTCTAGCCATCTCAAACTAACACTGAACCAGTGGCACTCAATTCACCTATTTAACCCGGGGTCAAGAGGAGGCAGATGCAAAAGGTTTGGCGTCTGTTAATCGTCGGCAATTCAAACGTAGGAGGAAAGACGGTACAATATGTTTGGTAGCAGAAGATTTACTTATAAACAGTCACGTTTTTTCTTTATTTACTTTTCACACGACATGTTTCGGGAAATGATTCCCATTTTCAAGTGTGTTTTTTGTGTGTGTTAAGCATATTTCTATTGATGTTGTCAATGTGTGTGAGTCTGCTTCATTTCGTTGACTTTTGCTGCAATTTATAAGAAACACGTGATTTTTTAATTGGTTATCGATTCTTTTGGTACAGTTAGTGGCAAAATTTAGAACAATTTGTACTTAGTTTTCTAATGGTCCTTTTGTGCAGAGTCTCACACACACTAAACATTACGCACAACTTGCTGTACACTTTAAAAATCACAAATATCGTGTATAAACAAAACTGTTACAAAGATTTTCTTACAAGTTGGTAACAGCTGATGGTCGGGTTTGAATATGAAGCAGACCCCACGAAGCATTGGACCCAAGTTGTCAACAAGACACTGTGCAAGCTGGTGTGGTGTGGGCTGTGTTTACGTGGAATGGATCCAGTCCAAGTGAACTGATCATTGACTGGGAATTGTTATGTTTGGCTACTTGGAAACAATTTGTAGCTATTAATGGACTTCATGTTCCCAAAAAAACAATGTGTCATGTCTTTAGGACACAACTGTTCACAATTTATTTGAAGAACATTGGCCACCCTGAACACTCGACATGAATCCCATCAAATATTTATGGGACATAGTCGAAATGTCAGTTCGTGCACAATATCCTGCACTGGCAACACTTTTCAGTTATGCTACAGAGTAAACATAGCTCAATATTTCTGCAGGGAACTTCCAACAGCTCACTGAGTCTGTGGCGTGTCGAGTTGCTGCACTACACTGGCAAAAGGAGGTCCGGCACGTTATTAAGAGATATCCCGTGATTTTTATCACCTCAGTGTATGATATTCCACAGGTAGACAGGAATAGGTGAAGAACAACTAAAGCAGCAATGTAGTGGACATACGGAAGACTGCGCCTACCACTTTTAATTTCGTTGTGTACATTTGTACAGAGTTAAGACAGAAGTCTCTGTGGGAAGTTCGAATGAAAAATTGTTATTTCACTATTAGTCAAACTGCTTTTAAATTTCTGTAGTTGTTCCAGAGAAAACAGTACAAAATTCTTATTGAGAAACTGAATAACTGGAAATTATGTTGAAGGTGGTACGAAAGTGTAGTTTGGTGGTTAAGTACCAGCTTATAAAAGAAATAGTCCGGGGTTTGATCCCTGGCCGGGTATAGAATTATTATCCATCAGTTATCACTTCTTTCAACTCTGGCAGTGTTTATCAGTGTGAAAAGTAACAAGCTGCATTGTAGTTCAGAGTCCACACTAAACAGGAGGTCCCCTGTAACTGGCTGGTTCAATCAGTTCAAATGTCAGATGAAGGCAATGGTACAACACCTCCAGTAGGCTCAGGTTACTGCTGTTTTTGAACTGAGATTCAGTCTGGTGACTGCCTTACTTATCTCAGTACAAAGTACAAAAAAAGATGCCTGTATATGCATTTTTGGACAGACAAAGGAGGTGTGTTTTTCTGACATCAACACAGTTATCATCTCTTCCTACACGCCATGGAATGGCTAACTCCTCAATGATTTGAAGATTCCACATGGAGTCCAACCAGATAATGAAGTGCTGAAAATATTAATTCTGTGATGGTTGATAACCCAAATGGCACATAGGAACGTAGAGGGTTTAAAAATGCTCGACCCACATTATAACCAGTTGGAAAATAAAGCTGACTGTATACAAAGCTCGAGGAGAGAGAGTATGTTTGTGGACCTCATACAAAATTTTTATCAGTTTCATTTGTGATTACAGGTATCAGCCCCCACTCTAGAGTTGTATTTCACAACTGTAATGTGACAGCAAACAGAAATTGTGCTCACTTACCGGCAGGTGTGGAGCGTGACCGTGGTACCGGCTGCTCCGTCGACATCAGCCAGTTCTGGACTTTGCTCACCGGATCACTCTCCGGTACGGCGGCGGCCGCAGGAGCGGCAGTTGGCGGGGTAGCGTCGGCACTGTAGTCGATGACCTCTGCCTTGTGCCGCGTCCTGTGGGCGCCCTTCCTCTCCGCACTGCCCCTCTTAGTGTCCTGGCCTCTCCGTCTGTCAGAGGGTGACGGGGGTCGCTTCCTGTCTCCTGCGGCTCTCTGCCTGTCCGGGATGATGGCCACCACTGGAGGGTTCTCCACAGCTGGCCTCTTCTCCACGACAGGCAGCGACGATTTCTCGGCCGCGGCTGTCGGGATGTTACCGAGTGTATTCCGCCTGGTGAACGTCGCGAGCTCCGGCGTCTTCTGGGGTGCGGACACTGCCGACGCCCGCAGTTCCTTCCTGTCGCTGTCGACGCTGAGCGGTCGGCCCAGCGTGTGTCTCTTTCCGCCGACACTCGGACCGGACGGGACGCCCACCACTGCCGCCGAACTCGTTCTGTCCGGAGCCTGCCTCTCGGGATCCCTCGCACTTTGCTTTTCTGCCGCCTGCAGTTTTCCAGGTGCACCCACCTGCGGCAGTAGGTCGTCTCCCGCTGGCAGTCGTGTTGCGGCCGCCGGTGGCGGGTGCTCCGGAGACTGTCGTTTGGAATCTTTGCCCTCCTGACATTCTGCAGCCGAGGTGGCCTCTGCCGACAGCTGGTGACACGTCTGGCTCTTCTTACTCCTAGGAACATATTGCAGGGAGCGCCTCTTATCCCTGCTCAGCACTGCAGACCTGTCAGTCACTTCGGACATCTGTTTCTCTAGCTTCGGGCGCTTCTCCGGTGAAGGCTTCTCGGTGGCTACTGGATGCGACCTGCTGTCGGTCACTCCCGCCGCCGGTGGAACGGAGCCGGAAACACCTCCTCCTACCTGCGAATTGTCCGTAACGGTTCCCGGACATTTTTCTGTCGCTACTGCTGCACACTGTCGTCGTTGGCAGTCTGTCGTCTTCTGTATGGGGGGGATTTCTGCCGCCGTCACCTCCTCCACCTTCCCTACATTTTCGAGCGGAGCGTACCCGCCGTCGTCAGCTGCCGTGGGTTTCTTCGCCGTTACATTCTTTTTCTCCTGCCCTGGCGCAGTCTTCCTCTTTGGGATGGGTGGTCTCTTCCCCTCTGCTCCCAAGTTTTTGTCTGCCCTTTTTTCTACAGCTCCCAGTTTCTTGTCTACTTTCTGCTCATCTGAAGCGGCTACTTTCTTCCTTCGTCGCTTGCTCTTGAGTGCGTGGTGTGTCGTTTTTTTCCTATGTATTCTTGTTACTGCCCCTGCGCAAAAGAGATTATTGTGTTAGTGATCTTATAAATAAGTACAAAAAAGCATAGAATGTACACTTAATGCCGCACAAATAAAAAGTTCAGGAGTTTAATCCCGTAAAACAGTGACAAATACGTGGTGGAACGGGAATAGAAAGCTGGCTCTTGTGTGCTTCAGCAATTCTGTTGCTGATTGAGCTATGCATAGACATGTCATGACCTGAATCTACGCTCCAATCTCTCAGTACACTGCTGCTCTTTCCTTAAACTTTTGGGGACGGCAGAGCCTTAATCTGAACCTGGAAGAGGGTAGTCACTACCAGTTACCACTCTCACATTTCTCTACTAGGGCACATGGGAAGAGTCTGTTTTGCATATCGATTACAGGAGAGTTCTTCAGCATATTTTCTGGCCACATGCTCTACTACATGGGAAGTATTTAGGTTTTACTGGCAATCTTTAGAGTGAACATCTCAGCCAATGAACATGTAGGGGTTGGGGTGTGCCACATGTGTCCATTGCACATGAAGAAGGGAAAAAAAGAGTCAGTTGTATGGAAGTAGCTGTATTAAGGTAGTCAGCCATTTGTTGTCAGATGCGTGCAGTCCTCAGCAGGCTTGCAGTGCTGTGCAGTGGATGTTGGAATGAGTTAGTCAGTGCTGAGCAGTTTTTCATGTGAATTCCATGTTACTGTGAACTGGTAGGTGCAGGCAGTGCTGAGCTGGGAGAGGTGGTTGCCAATTGTTTGTATAAGACAAGCTGTGGTCTGATGGTCCCTTTGCCAATCACTTAAGGAGAAGGAGTGCATGATATTTAACTTGGTCTTGAGAGTGGCTGCAATATTAGTTTTGAGAGAGCGAGCTATGTTTTTTGATTTGCTTTTGACAAGCACATATTGCTCGTCTTTATGCATACTGCTCAGCAATCTGCAGTGAGGCATTACTATTTTCCTTTTCTTACGTCTTGGCGTGTATCTAGTAGCAGTGTGACTAATTAGGTCTGCCGTGTAGCAGATTGATGGTTAGGCTGAGCTCAATATTCAGCAGTGTTTACATTCGCATCCAGTATTTAACATGTGATCAGGAGTCAGTAAATTATTATTTTCATTCACCAGATAGGAAATATTTCTGTATTTTCTTAATACTGTCAATTCAGGACTTTGGCCAAGTGTAACATTATTAAGTATAGAATGCTGATTATTATCTGTTGTTGTAATTATTTTAATAAACTGGAATTTTATCTGCATTTTCCATTTTCCGTACCTTGATCAGACTACTGCTCCTACTCACGGCTTTTTTTTTAGTAATAATCAATAAATATTTTGTGATTAATATTAGTGTGGATTATTAACATTTTATTGGCTCAGTATAACATTTACAAGGAGTCACAATTGTATAACAGGGTCAACTTTATAAAAGTAACTTAAGTCACACTGCCGAACAACGAAGCTGCACTTGCCAAGTTCTTATCTCATATCTGTGATTGAATTTTACACTGTCATATATCAGGATAGAAATTGGTCTTTATTAGCCTGCAGAGGTTGTTTATTAATCGAGCACACCTGTCTGTTGAACAGTGCTTGGATTTAGTGAGATGCTCATCAACATATATACCTGCTTTTAACATACACCATACATACTACACACCACCACCAATCTCTGTTGATTCAGTTTGATACATAACGTACTTCTTCCATAAATAAAATAGTGGGAAAGTTAATTAAAACACACACACATATTTATCCTAGTTTGGCAAAGTCAACAACTCCACCCCTGCCCCCCTTCCATTGCATGGATTTGTGTATTCCATCTCTTTTTGACTAGTGTTATTCTTTGTGATGAAATGGTGACAACATTTTTGAAGTATTTGAAAATGTGCAACTGACATAGGACATGGGTTCCAGCCCAGTACTCCCCTTCTTGAATGTAGAAACTGCCTGAAAACCACATTTGAGCTGGCTGGAACGCTAGCCCTTGTTAATGCATTAGGTAGAGTCAATCCAGGGCTGGCACACTCCCCCAAATCCTGTCGAATTAGTTGCTAATGTGTGTGGCTATCCAGGCTGGTTAAACATAAATTTATTATCATGTTTTAGTTTCACTAATCACTGTTTAACAACACGAACAGTAATAATCAGACTGCCTTGGAAAGTAAATTAATGCAGTTTTGTCAAATGACAAAATCATAGCTTAAAAAATGTTTAGTAGCCGTCAGTTTGTATCGCAACGATGCTTTTCATGTAAAATAGTTCAGCTTTGCCATTAGAGTCACCACTATTGAAGCAGTTAAAATACCAATTTATTTTTAATGAAAAGTTGCACTGCAGTTCAAAGGGAACAGTGATTAACATAATTACAGTACCGGAAGAACAAATGACATTCATTAATCCACATCAAAAGATGTCTTTAGCAAAGTAAAATTTGAAAGCAAATTGGAAAATAGTTTCTATTCCTGCTTTGAACGAAAGCTATACGAACAAATCTGTGGCACAGCCACAGGCACCCACACGGCACCCTCCTATGTGAATCTTCTACAACAGATTTTCCGATCAGGACCAAGGTTCTCTATCCTCATTACTTGACAATCTCAACATCTCTCCCATCTGCATTACTCAAGTCTCCTAGTACCATCTTCAAGGTCACTGACTTCCTCCTCTCTGATGGCTCCACCCTCACATCTTTCACCATTAATCCCACCAACAGTACCTGCATTTCAACAGCTATTACCATTTCCATCCCAAAAAATCCTTCCTGTACAGCCTGGCCACCTGGGGATGGCATATCTGCAGTGATGAGAACTCTCTTGCCCGGCATGCTGAAGGTCACACAAAGGCCTTTACAGACATGCATTACCCCCCTCCCCCAGACCTAGTCTGCAAACATCTTCTACGCCATTTCCCCTCACACCCCCAATCCTTCCACCACCCACAAGAACCAGCTATAGACGAGCACCCCCTTCATCAACCAATACCACCCCAGGCTAGATCAACTGAACCACATCCTCTGTCAGGACTGATTATCTATATCATGCCCTGAAATGAGGGACATTCTACCAGAGATCGTTCCCATCCCTCCTAAAGTAGTGTTCCATTGTCCATCCAACCTACACAACAACCTAGTCCAGCCCTACACCAGTCCCAATCCTGACCCTTTGCCACAGTGTTCATATGTCTGTCACAGGCTTATCCTACCCCATCAGAGGCTTGGCTCTCTATGAAAGCAGCCATGTTATATACAGCTTTGCTGCAGTGACTGCTCAGCTTGTTGTATCGGTACGACCATCCAGTCATCCACCAGGATGAACGGCAACCCCAAACTGTGGCCAAGAGCAAAGCAAATCACCCTGTTCCACAGCATGCAGCTTCAAGATCATACTCACTGACCACTTGAGCAAAGATGTTTCTATTACTCATTCAATCCAGCAAAGTTATCCTCTCTCAATGGTGATGTATGCCATTGTCATTGGACTGTTATTGGCTAATTTAGCATCTCAGATATGAGGTATAATACATCAAAATAACAGGATGTCGTGCATCATGTACACATATGAAACCGTGCAACTGCCTCATTGCCTGAAGACGCCATGATGTCAGCGTATATTCTCAAAGACTTAACAACTGTGACAGGTGTTGAGATCAACACAAGAACACAATTCTGTTAAACATTGGACAAGGCACCAGCCTTATTTGCAGCACGGACTGGTGCAAAATGGGCACAATGTGTAAATCACTTGGGCTCTAGCTGATTGGGCTTCCAGCTCAGAAGCTAAATTATAATTAAACAAAATAAGAGCTGTCTTGAAAATTCACTCTAACAGGGAACTGGACTTATTTCAGAAAGTGCAGATGCTAGATAAATCAGTAACAAGTAAACTATGGTACATGGCACAGATCTTGCCTATTCCAGACTCACTGGCTAACACTGTCCAACAATCCTTTTGCTGGTTCTTTTTGAGAGGAAACACATTAAAAAAAAAAAAAAAAAAAAAAAAAAACTGCCTCTACCAGTTACAGAAGGAGGTCTTCATCTCATGAGGATGAGACATAACAGCTAAACACTTTTAATTAATCACATAAAGGAAGAGGTCAGAAAACAAAACCCAAGTCAAATCCAAAATCTGGTACTCAAATAAAAGTCGGGAAGTACAACTCACCAATAAATGAAGCTCAAATTAACATTTTATATCAATGCATCTGGCAACACTACCATGACTTCAATAACGTAAACAGCAAGGCAAACAAACAAACTACTTACCAACAGAGAGTTACAATAACCTGTCAGCAAACCTTCACTGTATATTGTTCATCTGCTTTTACTGTTGTCATTACTTTCTTCTTGTTTATACTTTAATACCAATTGAATAAATATTACATCTGTAACCATGGAATTACCCTAACTTTTCTCTGCAAGATTTGCACCGATTCTGAGTGCAGATGTGGCTGAATTTGGTTTATGAGTTCCAAAATGTGGTTTTGCCAGTTTAAATTCTCATCAAAATCCGAGTGTAAATGTGACAGTTATTATGTTTCACACAAATATGGCACAGTACTCACACACCCCTCAGCTTTTCCCCAAAACACACTCCATCCTCATATTATTCTTTGGGTAGTTGATGTTTGGAGACATAACATTGCTATTACAGGTAGTCTGCGAAAACCAGTTCATAGGTGGTGGGTGCTGGTAAATTGTGTATATGATTTGAGTTAACCCCCCAGCATCAGTTAAGGCCTAAAGACGATGCACTGAAGCACCAAAACTGGTAGCCATGTCATAAAGAACATCATAAGGACAGCTGTAGGTGTTCCATTTTATTACATTATTATTTTGAAGTCAGCCCTGAGGAGTGTGATAGGTCTTATCTGCTCTATGCTCACAATGTTTTCCTTTTTGGGTAAAAGAACTATAATTCCCTCTTTCAGTTCCTTTGGTACTGAGTCACTATACCATATGCCATTTGTCAAATCCAGTAGTATTGTAATACTCTGAGCATGCGCAAATAATATCAGTAAAATCCAGTGCAAAGCCCAACAGGAGCCAGCATTTTCCTCTCTGACCCTCAAAACTTGCTAGTTTCTTTGTCTGTAAAGGGTTCTTAAACTATGATTCTGTCTTGCAGTGTGAGTTGGTTTACTATCTTCTGAAGTACTTCATTGTGTAGTGCATCAGTAGTTGCTTGTTAGTAAAGACCACATGTAAGACTTTATTTCACGTTGTGTATGTAACAGCTGTGAGGATCTATCAAAACCTCTGCCGATCATCAACATATTGCACTGTCACATTCATCATAAGGTATAACGACAAAAATAATTAATTACTGATAATATAATGTAAATGGATACATAAAAAATCTACTCACTCAGCTGCGGCAGAAGAACATGCACACACAAAAGGATTTAACTTTTACAAGCTTTCAAAGCCAGTGACTCCCTCTCCTGGCAGAAGAGTTGAAGGGGAAGGAAGAGGGGTACAGTTCAGAAAAGTCACCCAGAACCCCAGGTCAGGGGTGACTTACTGGATGGTAAGTCTCCCCTGACCCCGTGTGTTCTGGGTGACTTTTCTGAACTGTACCCCTCTTCCTTCACCTTCAACTCTTCTGTGAGGAGAAGGAGCGACTGTCTCTGAAAACTTGTATAAGTTAAATCCTTCTGTGTGTGTGTGTGTGTGTGTGTGTGTTTCCTCTGCTACCTCATCATAAGGCAATTTCATTTTCAGCTATGTCTTTTTGGTGGATATGAGAATAATGCCTTCCAAACAGTGTCGCCAGGCATTTGTTATTTTGGCTTTGTATCTTTTCTAGAAATATTTTTGTCTTGAGTGATTGATAATACTACAAGGAGCGTTCATTAAGTAATACAACACATTTTTTCTGAAAGCAGGGTGGTTTTCTTCAGGATTCCAATAGCCCATATTATTCTCCACTCTTTTGGCTACAAAACCCTATTTTTCAACATAATATCCATTCAACATGATGGCCCTGTGTTACCTTACTGGGAGGCCTCGTATGACCGCACAGTATTGCTCCACTGGTCGATGTCAGAGCCGATGTCTTGCAGTATCGGTAACCTCCCTATGATCCACGTACTGCTTCCCACGGAGTGCATCCTTCATTGGGCCAAACAGATGGGGGTCAGAAGGTGTGATATCTGGGCTGCACGGTGGATGAGAAAGAACAGTCTGATGAAGTTTTTTGAGTTCTTGCCAGGTATGCAGACTAGTGCGAGGTCCTGCATTGCCACGGAGAAGGAGAAGTTCGTTTGCTGAAGTTGTCTCTTCACTTTGCTGAGGGTAGCCCAATGCACGTCATTTCAGAGTGGATTACTGCACCACGAGGGAAGACACCGACAGAATAATCCATTCAGAGTCCTAGAAGAAGGCCACCCTTACTTTACCAGCTGAGGGTGCGGCTTTGAACTTTTTCTTCGGAGAAGAAGCGGTGTGGCTCCGTGCCGCAGATTGACATTTTTTTCTTGTTCAAAGCACTGTACCTGTGTTTCATCACTGTGACAACGTCCAATGAAAAAGTGTCACGATCAGCTTCCTAATGCGTGAGCAATTCCACACAGGTAGTTCTTCATTTCTCTTTACGGAATTCTGTTAGGCAGTGAGCAACCCAGTGGGCACACACCTCTGAGTACACCATCTGGTGAGAAGAGTGCGTCAGCACTACCAACAGAGATGAAGAGTTGAGCAGTGAGGTGTTTGGATGTGATCTGTCAATCACCTCACATTCCAACATTGCAGGAGTCACAGCTGCGTCCAGCCTGACGGCACGGGAGAGAGTGGAAGGTTTGCGCAAATTTAGGACGGTGACAGATGCCTCGCCCGATGTCTCATCGTGCTTTTGTTCACTGCCGTGTCTGTGGACATACTGCAAGCACCTATAAAAATCACTGATGCTCTTGTTTTCCACCAAAGGAAACTCAATGACAGCTCTCTGCTCAGAATGCATCTCCATTACAAACACCATTTTGAAGGTTACATATAACTCGATCACTTACCGGAACTTCTGGAACTATAGGGGCTAAATTGGGAATATTTCGCAATGTCCCACAACAAAGTGCACATTTTTCCAACCGAAATTGGCCAAGAAAAAAAGTGTGTTGCATTACTTATCGAACACACCTTGTAGATCACCACTGTGCTTTGGTGTAATAGGTCCACCATTCCAGAGTGCTGGTGCATCTTATTTTGCATTGAAGGATTGCTGCCATTTCCATTGCGTTGCCTCATTAAGTCCTAGGTCATTGAGAAGACTTATACTGTGTTTCCATTATCCTCCCGTGGTATACACTTTGTCAGAGCAAATTAATGTAGCACTGGTAAGCACCTCTGCAAATATATCCATACACTGTTCATCTCTGAAAAATAAACCCTGCACTGTCTACCTCTGTAGATATACTCAACACACTGTCCATCTCTGCAAATAAATCCATACACTATCTACCTCTGCCAATATACCCATGCACTGTCTACCTCTGCCAATATACCCATGCACTGTCTACCTCTGCCAATATACATCTGTACACTCCCCACCTCCACAAATATACGCATACACTGTCCACCTCAGCAAAATACCTGTGCACTGTCCACCTCTGCAAAATACCTGTACACTGGTCTTCCACTGCAGATATACTCATACATTGTCCACCTCTGCAAATATACCTGTATGCTGACCACCTCCACAAATATACCTGTACAAACTGTCACCTTTAAAAATACCAGTATACCCATACATTATCCCCTTTACAAATATAACTGTGACCATCTCTGCAAATATACTCTTACACTGTCAACTTCTGCAACTTGCAAATACACCTATACAGAACCCTCCAGTCAGAGACTCGGAATGCCGGTAGTTGCCTACCTGTGGCACTGGCGGCGCCCTCACGCACCCGCCGTTTGAGCGGCAGCTTAGGCCGGACGACGGTGGGGTGCTGCACCGTGGCCAGAGCCCCGTCTCCGCCCTCCGCCGGCAGCCGCACTGTCTCCGTCGTCGAGCTGTGGACGATCGTCACCTGCTTCAGCTTCTTCGCGCCCGGCCGCTTCCCGAGCAGCTTCGCGGTCAGTACCTGTGGGCACACGGGAGCGTCTTTACTACCGACAGACTGTGCTCCGTGACAGTGTGAGCAAAAAAATAATAATTTCAGAGGAAAACAATATGTGCATTGATCAGATCCTATTCTCCAGATATGTCTCTCTGACCTGAAGTTCTGCTACCTGTACCTCATTTTGTGTACACAGGATGATTCTGTGGTGGTGATACAAGCTTTTAGGGATGGAAAAGGAAACGTATTAATTTGAGGTAAGGAACTCTGGTCCAGAAATGACCAAGTCGAAAGTTATAAGGAAAAACCATTTTTTTGGTTCTGACAGTGGAATATATGTACCGGTAACATTGTTGCTAAGACTGTAGGGTATGCAACTTTAAGAGGTGGTAGTGCGGACCAAAAGGAGTAAATGTCTACTAAACAAGGACTCTAAATCACATACTTTAAGAGATATTAGCACTTGTTCATCTTTGCTACTATGAAACACATCTCTTCTACTCCAAGCTCTTTGCTTTTCATATTTTGGGAGGCGGTAGTATGGACCAAAACGAGGGGAAAAATCTAGTAAATATGATTTCTAAAGTGCATATTTTAAGAACTATAAGCACTTGTTCAGTAGAAGAGTTGTTTTTCACACTACTAAGATGAACATAGCTCTTAAAGAGCTTGCAGTAGAGGAGACCTGTTTCATAGTGTCAAAGATGAATAAGTGCTAATAATTGTTAAAGATGCATTCTAAAGCCCATGTTTAGAAGACTTTTTTACTTATATCTTTCTGAGGAACCTACCCCTAAAGTTTGTCGGTGTGTTTTTTTGGACAACCTGTATATCTCCTGATCTGAAGTTCTGCTACCTGTACCTCATTTTGTGTATTCAGTGTGATTCCATGAAGATGTTGGGAACTTTTAGTGATGGAAAAGGGTATATGTATCAACTTGAGGTAAGGAATGCTGGTCCAAAAGTAACTGACTCAGAAGTTATAAGCAAAAATCATTCTGATAGTTCAGACAGTGGAATGTATGTTCTGGTGCTGTTGTTGCCAAAGCTGTAGGGCAGGCAACTTTCAGGTGCAGTAGAACCAGACCAAAACAAGAAAAAATGTCGAGTAAACATGGGCTCTAAAATGCTATGGGCATTTACTGATCCTCCTTACTGTGAAAGATGTCCCGTCTACTGCAAGCTGTTCTATCTCCATGTTTTTTGAGGAGGTAGCATGGACCAAAATAAGAAAAAAAAAAGAAAAAGAAAAGAAATAAGAAAAAAAGAAAAGAAAAAAAAAACAAGCTCTGAAGTGCACACATTATGAGCTAAGAGCTCATAATGTAGTAGCGAAGATGAACAAGTGTTCGTAGCTTTTAATGTATGAGGTCTATTCAAAAAATTCCAGAATATTCTAATTTCACATCAATCGTGTGTTGGAGTGAAATGCAGTTGACATCCCTGCACACACCTGTATTTAATGTGTAACTGCTGGAAGTTTCATTGTTGTATGGCAGAGTCAGAGGAGTGATGTGTCTGCATTAACTTTGTGTGAGACTCAAGAAAACCTTTAGAGACACACTAAATGTTACAGGAAGCATACAGCGATGAGTCCTTAAGCCATACACAGTGTTACAAATGGTTCACACACGGCTTAAAAATGACTGGACGAGCGTTAAAGATGACGCTCGTTCAGGACGCCGTTCAACGTCTACCGATGACGGTCGTGCTGGAAATGTCAACGAAATTGCGCGTGAAAATCGAAAACCGGCTGACCGAGAGATTGCAGAAGAATGTAACATTTCAGTTGGATCATGTCATGAAATCCTCATGCTGCATCTTGGAAAGCATTGTATTGTCACCAAGTTCATCCCATGGCTCACGAGTCAAGACCCAGAAAGACCTTTGCCTCGCAATTTGTGAACAGCTTTTGGATCGTGCACATGGGAATAAGACCTTCCTTAACAGAATCGTCACTGGTGATGGAATGTGGGTCTACATTTATGGTGTTGAGACCAATGGGTCGGGGAAGGTTCTGCAAGACTTTGTCAGGTCAGGTTAAATGTCAAAGCCACGCCGATGGTTTTCCTCGACTTTGAATTCATGCCACGGGGACGAACTGTTAATCGATGGCATTATTGGGATGTATTGCGAAGGCTGCAAGAAAATGTGGCTCTTGCAACATGATAACGTACCCGAATATTCATCCCTGTTGGTGTGTGACTATTGCACAAAAAATGAAATAACTGTGCTGCCTCATCCTCCATAATCACTAGACCTTGCTCCTGTGGACTTTTTTATTTCCAAAACTGAAATCCCCTTGAAAGGATGAAGATTTTCAACAATAGACGAGGTAAAAGAAAATTTGCAGACAGCGCTTTGCACGATTCACTAAGAGGTGTACCGATATTGCCTTCAGAAGTGAAAACAGCATTGGATGCAGTGTGTCAATTGTGGATGAGAGTATATCAGAGGAGACCATGCAGAATAGGTAAAAGATAAGCATGGAAAAAATTTGTGGACAAAGTCCCGGGATTTTTTGAACAGAGCTCGTATTCATTTTAGAGCCCATGTTTACTGGACATTTATTTCTTGTTTTGGTCCATACTATCGAAGTTGCCTACCCTACAATCTTAGGAACAACAGTGCTAGTACAAGTACATGTATTCCACAGTCAGAGGTATCGGAAAATTTGCTACAGTTGCACTTTCCTTTGCTGTAATTGGAGTTAACCCTGTTCAAGAATTTCACTATTTATGTGTAGGACTTGCATGTCATCTTTTGATATAAGAGCTTATAGAGGAATTAGCATTAATCAAAATCTATCAAGAAATCAAATAAATTTATTACATTCTAAGAAAACTGAAATGTCTGTAGTCTGTTGCATAAATATCAAATTAAGTAAAATATTCTCATAGAACTTGATACACCACTCTAGCAATGTGACAAGCCATTCACTGTTAAATACAAGTGTAATCTCATATATTACATCTCATCTGTTACAACTATTTTTGCTGATACTCCAAAATTCATATTTTTTATTTTCATATCTTTATCTTGTGTTGTACTAATATCAAACAGCTTGGGACAAGAAATTTAAACTAGCAAACAGACAAAACTACCTGAAACTGGAATATTCCATGGGGAATTATATATCACTGGCACAAAATGTTGTTCAACTTTCAGAATCCATGCAGACAAACAAAACAGTCAGACAATACAGTGTTTCAGATTTTTTGTTTGGAAATGGTATAATATGAGTCAACAGTCTACAGAATTTGAACTACGGTTATGGGAAAATGGGAGTGCTTCTGCTGCGCTATGAACTTAAGTACATTTCAGGGTTCATAAATATATGTGATGAAATTGTGGAAAATGAGTGCAAGCAATCTACATAAACATCTGGAAAGAAGACATGTCAGCTGTCAGCAGACAGGTGTTTGAATAAATGACATTGTTGTTAACACGGTCTTCAGTTTGATGCAGCTCTCCACACTAATTCCATCTATGCATGCCTTTTCGCCTCCAAGTAACTACAACATACATCCACTTTCGAACGTACTTCTATGTTCATCGCTATGTCTCCCTCTACAATTTTTACCCCCCGCTCCCCACACACACGCGCGCCACACATTCACACTTCCATCTATTACCAAACTGACAATTCCTACAAGCTTCAGGTGGTGTTCTTATTAACTGATCGGTTCTTTTAGTTAAATTTTACCCAGTTCAATTCAGTACACCCTCGTCAGTTACACAAATTGCCCATCTACTCTCCAACATTCTTCTCTAGCATCACATTTCATAAACATCTATCCTCTTCTTGCCTGAACTATTCATGACTTACATTTACTTCTGTGCAAGGCTACACTTCAGACATATACCTTCAGAAAAGATTTCCTAACACTTCAATTTATTTGACATTAAGAAATCTCTCTTTTTCAGAAATTCTGCTCTTGGTATTGCCAGTCTGCATTTTATATCCTCCCTGTTTCAATCAATCATTTTCAGTTATTTTGCTGCTCAGTTGCAAAATGATTTAGGCAAAATATATTTATGCTGTGAAAAGTGGCAACTGACTCTAAATAATGAAAAGTGAGAGATCATCTGAATGAGTACAAAAAGGAATCCACTAAATTTTGGTTACATGATGAATTGTACAAATGTAAAGGGTATCGATTCAAATACATACTTAGGGATTGTAATTTCAAATAACTTAAATTGGAAGAATCGTACAGATAATGTTGTGTGTGTGTGTGTGTGTGTGTGTGTGTGTGTGGAGGGGGGGGGGGGGGGGGAGCAAACAAAAGAATTTGTCCTGTTGGTGGACCACTCAGAAGATGCAACAGGTCTATGAAAGAGTCTGGTTACATTACGCTCGTCACTGTGCAGTATGGGATCCTCAACAGATAAGATTGATAAAGGACATAGAAAAACTTCAAAGAAGGGCAGCTCGTTTTATGTTATTGTGAAACAGGGGAGTTTGTGTCTTGGTATGATACATATGTTGGGGTGGCTGTCATTAAAACAAAGGTATTTTTTGTTTGTGGGAGCATGCAGGAATGAATGTGGTGGGGAGACAGTAGGGCTGCTAGCTGAGTTAGGGGGTTGGAAGGGGAGGGGGAGGGGGAGGCAAGAGGAGTGGAGAAGGAGGAAGTAGGGTCCTTTTCCTCTCCTGTACTGCTCTGCTCTCCCCTCCCCCCCCTTTCCCATCCCATCATTCACCCCCCCCCCCCCCCCACCCCCCACCCCCCCGAGCTCAAACTTCCCAACTGCACCTAGCAGTTCTACCCTGTCCCCAACACATTCATTCCTGCATGCCCCCACAAGCAGCTCTACATCTTCCCTCACCCTTATCCTGCTATCCCTCCCCCCAACCTGCCCCAACCATCTCCTAACCCCCACCACCCACAGATTGCTTTTCCCCATCAGGCTCACTTGATGTGTGCAGCCCAGTCTCGGCAGTCAGAGGCAGTAATTGTGTGCAAATGTATAGCAGTCTTTTTGTTGTGCTTCTCTGCAACTCAGTCTCTTCAATGTACTGAGTAAAAAACTCTCTTTTCATAATGTTGTCATTATTCGATCCTGAATTTTCTGTTACAACAATGAAAACAGTCAATTTTTGACATAATAATTTAATTGGATAGATAAAAAATCTAGTCACCGAGTGGTGGAGGAACACACACAGAAAAGAGAGTTGTAATTAGGCAAGCTTTCAGAACCAGTGGCTCCTTCCTCAGGCAGAAGCGTTAAAGGGGAAGAAAGAGGGGTGAAGAAAAAGGACTGGAGAGGTATAGGAGAAGGGGTAGATTTCGGGAAGTCACCCAGAACTGTGGTCAGGGGAACTTACCACATGGGATGAGAAGGAAAGACTGATTGTTGGGGAGTGCGTTGGACAAGACTTGAAAACCTGAGAGCTTAAAGGTGGAAGACAGGGTAATATGCAAGACGGAGATTACTGATTAAACTTCATGCATGAAGTAAGAGTGAGAAGCTAAGCGCATTGTACATAACAGACGTGGGAGGGGGTGGTGAAAAATAGACGGGTAAGACTATGGCAGTTGTAGAAAACTAAAATGGAATGAAGGAAAGAGTAGATGCTGTGAAGAAATGCTGAGACAGAAGAAATTAACATAAATTAAGGCTAAGTGTATGGTGAGAACCAAAGACATGTAGTGCTAGTTCCCACCTGTGGAGTTCTGAGAAACTGGTGTCTGGGGGAAGACTCCAGATGGCGCGTGAGGTGAAACAGGCACCGAGGTCATGACTGTCATGCTGTAGAGGGTGCTCTGCAATGGGATATTGTGTGCTGCCCTCTGCCTACACCCATTCATCCTAATTGATGATTTGCTGGTAGTTGTGCAAATTTAAAGGCCAAACAGTGTTTACATAATAGCTGGTATATGATGTGTGTCATTTCACAAGTGGCTCTCCCTTCAATAGTATATGTTTTGCCAGTTACAGGGCTGCTGTAGGTGCTGGCTGTAGGGTACATAGGGCAGGTCTTGCAGTGGAGACGGTCACAGGGTAGGTGCCATATGGTAAGGAGTTGGGTGCAGAAGGAGCATAGGGCCTGACAAGAATATTGCAGAGATTGGGAGGACACAGAAAGCTAATCTAGGTGTGGTGGGCAAGATTTCAGACAGAATAGGTCTCATTTCAGGGCATGATTTTAGGAAGTCATGGACCTGTCAAAGTAGCTGATTAATACATTCCATATCAGGATAGTACTGAGTCACCAGTACTGAAGTTGTTTTCTGGAGGGATCATCAGTACCAGGATTGGATGTGATGACCCAGAAAATCTGCTTTTGAACTAGGCTGGTGGGGTAATTACATGCAGTGAAGGCTGTGGTGAGAATGGTGGTGTATGGCTGTAAAAAGTCAGCATCTGAACAAATATGTTTTCCGCAAACACCACGGATGTACGGGAGGGAATATTTGACACGGAAAGGATGGAAACTGTCACAATGTAAGTCCTGTTGTTTGCTGGTTGGTTTAATGTGAGCGGAAGTGTATAGCTGGCCTTCGGTGAGGATGAGATCAACTTCAAGGAAAGTGCATGGGATTCGGAATAGGACCATGTGAAATTTAACTAGGAGAAGGTATTCAGAGATTCCAGGAATTTTAACAGGTCAGTGTCACCGTGAGTCGATATATAAAATATGTAATCACTGTATCTAAACCGAACCAGGGGCTGTAGCCTTACGAATCGCGGGACAGCCCCCTCCGAGCTGTCCTGGTCCAAATGGTTGTACCCCTGATCTACTTGTAAATCTGCCCTCAAATGTAAAGTAGTTTAAGAATAAAGTTGATTAAGATGAGTAGGAAGGATGTCATAGGTTTGGAATCAGGTGGGCACTGACTGAGGAAATTTTCAGCAGCAGACAGACCATGTACATGGGGTATGTTGGTATGGTGACAAGCAAGGTGTGCGGTGGGAGTGGGACGGGCACAGATTTCAGACAATCTTGAAATGGTCATTATCTTCCATAAAGGAGGGGCGTCTTTGTACTATGGATTGCAGGTGCTGATCAACTAAGGCAGATATACATTCGGTGGGTGCTTTGAAACCAGCAGCCATAGGATGGCCAGGAAGATTGGGTTTGTGGATCTTAGGAAGAAGGCCAAAGATGGGGGTGTGTGGTTTAGGTGGGATGAAAAGTTCTATGGATTGAGGTATTAGTCCTTGTTAAGGGCCTGAGGTTTTACAGAGGGGACTGCACGCCAGTATGAATCATAAGGATGGGATCTTGATGGCAGATGCTGTATGTAGAGGTGTCCTCTATACCAACATCCCCCACGTACATGGTCTGCCTGCTGCTGAACATTTCCTCAGTCAGCATCCACCTGCCTCCAAACTTATGACATCCTTCCTATTCACCTCAATCAACTTCATGCTTACCAACAACTAATTCACCTTTGAGGGCAGACATACAAGCAGACCAGGGGTATGGCCATGGGTACCAGGATGGCTCCTCTTTATGCCAACCTCTTCATGAGCCGCTTGTAGGGCGCTTTCCTGGGATCTGTAAGTCCTCATCCCCTGGTTTGGTTTAGATACATTGATTACATCTTTACCACACGGACTCATGGTGAGACCAACCTGTTAAAATTTCTGGAAACTCTGAATACCTTCACCCAGTTAAATTTCACATGGTCCTACTCCAAATCCCATGTGACTTTCCTCGATGTTTATCTCATCCTCACTAACGGCCAGCTACACACTTCCGCCCACATTAAACCGACCGACAAACGACAGTACTTACATTTTGACAGTTGCCATCCTTCAAATGTCACAAGTTGCCTCACTTACAGCCTCGGTATTTGAGGCAAGTGTATTTGTTCAGATACAGACTCTTTACGGCAATACACCACCATTCTCACATCAGCCTTCACGGCATGTAATTACCCCACCAGCCTAGTTCAATAACAGATTTCCTGGGCCATCACTTCGAATCCTGGTACTGTTGAATCCTCCAAAAAACAACTTTGGATTGCACCACTGGTGACTCAGCACTATCTTAATTTGGAATGTATTAATCAGCTACTTTGACAGGGCCATGACTTCCTAAAATCACACCCTGAAATGAGAGCCGTTCTGTCTGAAATATTGCACACCACACCTAGAATAGCTTCTCTGCAATATTCTTGTCAGACCGTATACACCTTCTGCACCCATCTGCCTACCCTATGTCTCCTACCTCTGTGACTTGCCCTATGCACCCTCCTACCACCATCTATAGCAGCCCTGTAACTGGCAAAACATATACTATCAAAGGGAGAGGCACCTGTGAAAGGACACATGTCATATACCAGCTGTTATGTAAACACTGTACGGTCAACTACCACCAAATTATCAATTAGGACAAGTGGGCATAGGCAGAGGGTGTATACTGGCAACATGCAATGTTCTTTTGCACAGCATGCTCTACAATATGACAATCGTGACCTCGGTGCCTGTTTCACGACAAGCGTCATCTGGACCCACCTGCCTTAATTTATATTAATTTCTTCCATCTCAGCATTTCTTTACAGTATCTGCTCTTTTCTTTAGTTTTCTAAATCTTTCTTTGTCTCACCCATCTATTTTTCACCACACCCCTCCCTTGTTTGTTACATACAATACACTTAGCTTTTTGCTCTTGTTAACTCATGCATGATGTTTGTGCAGTAATCTCTGTCTTCCACCTTTAAACTCTCAGGTTTTCAAATCTCACCCAATGCAATCCCTAACAATCAGTCTCTCCTTCTCATCTCATGCAGTACATCTCCCCTGACCGGCAGTTCTGGCTGACTGTCCCGAAGTCTGCCCCTTTTCCTAAACCTCTCAAGTTCTTTTCCTTCAACCCTCTTCCTCCCCCTTTAACCCATCTGCCTGAAGAAAGAGCCACTGGCTCTGAAAGCTTGCCTAATTACAACCCTCTTTTATGTGTGTGCTCTGCTGCTACCAGAATTTTCCATTATTCAATTTAGTGAAGTTCATAAAGGCGTCTATGATAGATCTGAATTTGTGTTGATAAGGCATCCGAAGAGTTACTGATAGTTAACACTGAGGCTGCAGATAGAACATAAGAGGTTTGTATCTAACTTTAATATAATGGGATGGATAAAAAATCTACTCATCAAGCAGCAGCAGGGGAGGACACACATAAAGGTACTGAAATTTGCAAGCTTTCAGAGCCAGTGACTCCTTCTTCTGGCAGAAAGGATGAGGGGGAAGGAAGAGGGATGAAGGAAAAAGACTGGTTATGTTTAAGAAATGAGGACTTTACACATGTGTTCTCCTGTCACTGCCGGTAGATTTTTTATCTTAGCCGATTACATTATATTTTCAAAAATTTATTTCTATCAAATTCTGTGTTCCAACATCTGAGAATGATGCCACCAAACCCATCATTTACTCCTCACTGGTGTAAACTTGTTACATATGAGCATCTTTATTTGCAGCTTCTTCTCTGGTTGACAGTAGATTCACAAACAGTGTGTGAGCACACACACAGTAACATTTGCTATGCCATCCCAGTGCTTAGACATTTTCAACAACCCTTCCTACCCGTCTAAAAACCCAAATTGACCACCTAATTCTTGATGACACGCATCCATATCAAGCACTATTTCCTCATTCATTAAGAAATGTGAAAATCCAACTGTCCACTTGCACAGATGGTTATCACTGAGCTGTGCCAAAACACAAACTCTATGACATAGTATTTAAATATGCATGTTCCCCATAATGCAGCTGCTTCATGTT
The DNA here is from genome assembly GCF_021461395.2 of Schistocerca americana. Taxonomy (NCBI): domain Eukaryota; kingdom Metazoa; phylum Arthropoda; class Insecta; order Orthoptera; family Acrididae; genus Schistocerca; species Schistocerca americana. The sequence goes on along the minus strand of NC_060128.1, from coordinate 180,252,182 downwards.
TCATACTAATGCGTCCTCATCTTCAAACTATCACTCTAGCAGACCAAACTGATCTCACAATATTCTTTTATTGAACCTCCATTGGAAATGCATTTTCTGCTTGCCTCTTCTCTTTGCCTGTAAATCTGTTTTCACTCTCCTCTTCTCATGTTACTTTACTATATTTCCTTGTTACTTACTATTTTTTGGCACATGTTCTTTCTTACTACATGTTTCTCTAATGACCCATAACAGTTCTCAAGGAGCTAGACAGGCTCTACTGTCCAACACTCGACACTCCACATTCGAAGGGATTGATACTCTTTCTTCACAATTACATTACAGGTGCTGCTTGATAATAGTAATTACCTTATTTTTCTTATATCTGAAGGTTAAATAAATAACGTTAAATAGCTATAAACAAATAGTTTTGAGGATACAAATTTTTACAAGAGATCATTGGTGCATAATTTTAAAGGAAATATATACATTGAGATGAGTGCATATTGGAATAGCAAGAGGGGAGGGTCTGTGCTTAGCTTGTCTCTAGAAGCTGGTTTAGTTGGAGCAAATGTAAAAACTTTATTTTATTTTTTACGCGGTGCTGGGGTACAAGAAGGTAGCAACTCCCCAACCTACTGTAGAAAACTTACGTACGGCGAATAAAGTTTGCCCGCCATCTCTGTGGGAAGAGAGATGAAATACAGAACATATTATCATAGTTTTCAGATAATCATGATTATAAAATATTTGAAGTCATAGAGGGCTGCTGTTGAAGGAGGAAACAAGCTCTGTGTATCACAAGAGAAGTACTTTGGTAAATGAAGCAGTTATCAAATAACATGAAAATTTATTATTTTCATATAGCAATTTAGAATTTTCACAATATCAAGTCTGAGTTATAATAATTAAACAGAGCTACATGAAACTGATGAACATGAAAATAAATTTGAATAAAACATATTTCATTCTTCAGAAAGTGCATTCTCATTTGTGTGGTGTCCTCTTCAACTTGTTGGAAAACTGATAATGTTTCCATAGCTGATGAGGTTTTATTACTGATATTAATATTTATAAATCTGGATTAAGTTTAAAGTGATTATTAAATGAAGCTTTCACATAAGAAACACAAAACCACGAAGAAAGCTTAACCATTACAATCCAAATTGCACAAACCATGAGGAGAATGACTCCAACTCCAATGAAGAGCACAGCATACCAGTACTGCATGACCCATTTCTTGAACGAGGCAATGCTCTCGTCTGAAAGGAGCAGTTTGCGAAGTGTCGCTAGAGGTCCTGACGGGTCGACCTGGAAATTTGTGAGTTTTGTTTTACATAGTTGTTAAAAACAATTATCTTTATGAAAGGGGAAGTTACAGAAATTAACCTTTCACTATTGCATCTGCAATACTGCTCATAACTTTGTTGAGTGTGTGAAGGGGCTACACTCTAGAACAGCCCTACCGTAAAAACATCTTTTAATTAATTTCAGTTTGGAATTACTGTATGTAGTTTATATCAAATAAATAGATCTCAAATTTGAAGCTCCTAATTTTATCACAATATAATTATGATAAAATAAAAGGTAAAATGGCATGAGATGGTTACAAGATAAGAATTGTTCCTAAAGCAGAGAGATCAATCAGAAATACACTGCAAAGAGAAGTACAACTAAATATAAATTTCTGGTTTTGCAACATGTGGCATACAGGTGAAGGTGCAAGACGGGGTCTCACCTCGCGACATTTCTGGAAGACGTCACAGTAACCGTTGTAATCGTTGCACGGTGTTCCCGGTTTTGCATACATGTCAGGTACATCGTACGGGTACTGGTTCCATTCAAATGACGACCTGTAAGGAAGTAATTGGGATGCACGTGTAGAAATGAACAAAACACATTTCTGACCACTGAGCATATTATTCAATAAGAAAAATATATATTTTCCTGCTGTTATACTTAGAACTTAATCTGAATATCAATTTTTCTAATCTATTTGCTCCTTCTCTGTCAGAAATACTAAATAAGAAAAGAGAAGACCAAATAAAAATTGTGAAGGATAAGTTCGAGAAAGTCATTAGTGGCTGAGAAGGGCCCAAAAGAGGAATAACTGAGAGAGTTGTCGGATGTTACCTAGTACTTGTTCCCACTGCTTTTGTTCCCCTGATGTCACCTCGAAAGCTGAAGCTTGCCACTGAAAAGTTCCTTTAAAGTGTTATGGTCACATTGTTTAACAGTTTCTCATATTGAGTGGAATATAGAATATACACAGAAGATTTGGAACTGAAAGAATACAAGGAAAGTCAGACTTCATGAGAAAGAAATTGCTTCTCCAATAATGATACACAAAACCACATAGTAAGGGCAAGGGAGGAAGATTACGGCAGGATGGCAAGGGGATGTGGCTGTGCAATTTTCAGAGTGGCTGCCCCAGTCTTTTACCTCAAACCAATTCAGGGAAACCATGCAAAACCTAAATTTGGATGGCCAGGGATCTGAACCGCTGTTATTCCAAACATGAGTCCGGTGTCTTACCACTGCAATGGTCAGCTCGTTAACTGAGCATAAAATGTCACCTGAAATCGATTTAACCCTTCACCTCTTTACAGGATGATTCTTTTGCTGGTTCATTCGTCAAATGTGCCTAATATTCAGCAGGTACTTATGCCTGATATTGTGAAAGACTGTTCAGCTGTTGTAGCTATTAACAGTTGAAATCACAGGTGCAGAAAATGTCAGGAAGAAAAATCATAGAGGGAGATCAAGAGATGAATACACTAAGCAGATTCAGAAGGATGTTGGTTGCAGTAGGTACTGGGCGATGAAGAAGCTTGCACAGGATAGAGTAGCATGGAGAGCTGCATCAAACCGGTCTCTGGACTGAAGACCGGAACAACAACAACAACAACAATTCATACAGATTATTATGATGTTTTAGTGTCAGGAACACATCCCTACATTTATGGAGACCAATTTATAAACACCACACATCTTCAGACTGATTCTACCGGTAATGTAGAATTTGTAAGGCTGTTGTATAATATTCAACTGTTAGCTCCTTACTGTGCTACAGGTAATTCCCTTGGTAATTTGTGATGAGAGGTGGAGCTACTTACAGACAGGGCTGGTTCTCACCCGGCTGCTTGCAGCACAACTCACAAGCCTTCGTCTTCTTGTCGTTGGGCCCAGGTGTGCACTGGCACGACTCCAGTCCGTAGGCGAGGCATATGGAGCCCGTGCATTCCTGTGCGGCAGAATGGTGGTGGTTAGGGAGAACACTGTCTTCTTTATGCTTCAAATTTATCCAGTTACTTCACACAAAAAACATTTTGCATCACCTTCATATCTGTGAACTAAAATTCAAGCGGAGGAGGAGTAAAAGAATAAGCTCTATAAAACAAAAAACAACAACAACAAAATGTACAAAAAACACAGAAATAAAGGCACTTTGTCTGAAAGTGTGCATCTGTGAAATCAGAATCTGCCACTGGGCAACACTAAATACTGTGATTCTCCACACTGTGTATTGTAAGGTGCTCAGACCTTGTTCATCGTGCTGTCCACGAGGTGCGTGAGGTGTCACTGCTCAGGCCTGTCCCATTCTCTGATGGCGGCCTTGAGAAGGGTTCCTGTGACGACATACTGTAAGCTGAGATGTACCTCCCGTATTAGGAAAAACAGTTAAAAATACCTGATACTTGTTCTGCATGTTAGTTGGTGACACACTGTTCAACTGTACTATGTGATACCTGCAGCTATGCCAATACTCAGTACTTAGTTATTATGTTTACCTGACTTATGTATTCATGTTTCTCACTTTCAGATGTGTTAAATGGTGTTTAAGATCAATTAAAATAATTTAATGACATGTAGACTGCAAAGATCACCATCTCATTTCATCCACTAAACTACAAAAATTCATTATGAATATTATGATAGATTTCTACTCACAGCATAGAGAAGGTGTTCAGAAGCCGACAGGCATCTTTAATAACACACAAGGCATATAAGCAGGAAGTTTTATCTAAACTACACAGTAGCCACTTGTCTGTCTGTCTGTGTGTGTGTGTGTGTGTGTGTGTGTGTGTGTGTGTGTGTGTGTGGTGTGTGTGTGTTTGTTTGTTTCTCCTCTCCCCATCTGATGAAGGATTTTGTCCAAACACTACAAATCTAACAGTCTATTATTAAAAGTGTCTGTCTGCTGTCCAGCACCTCCACTACTGGTGGTGGACAAAAATATGGAAACACATTATTGTATCTAATACAGTATAGGAAAACTATTGGCAATCAAAGAAGCATCCACTCATCTCAAAATGGATAAAACACGTTTTGTATGGTTTTCAAGAGAATCTTATACCATTTCTCTTGCTAACTAGTGGCAACTGCAGGTAACGGTGATGGAGGTAGAGTGTAGACCAGGAAGGTTAAATAATATCTACATCTACATGGTTACTCTGCAATTCACACATAAGTGCCTGGCAGAGGGTTCATCAAACCATTTTCATACTACTTCTCTACCATTCCACTCTCGAATGGCACTTGGGAAAAAGGAACACCTAAATCTTTCTGTTCGAGATCTGATTTCTCGTATTTTATTATGATGATCATTCTCCCTACCTAGGTGGGTGTCAACAAAATATTTTAGCATTCAGAAGAGAAAGTTGGTGATTGAAATTTCGTAAATAGATCTCACCACAAAGAAAACCGCCTTTGTTTCAGTGACTGCCTTCCTAACTCGCATATCATATCAGTGATACTCTCACCCCTATTGCGCGATAACATGAAACAGGCTGCCCTTCTATGCACTTTTTCAATGTCCTCCGTCAATCCTACCTGGTAAGGACCCCACACTGTGCAGCAATATTCCAGCAGAGGACAGACAAGTGTAATGTAGGCTGTCTCTTTATTGGGTTTGTCGCATCTTCTAAGTGTTCTGCCAACGAAGCGCAGTCTTTGTTTTGCCTTCCCCACAATATTATCTATGTGGTCTTTCCAATTTAAGTTGCTTGTAATTGTAATTCCTAGGCATTTAGTCAAATTGACAGGCCTTAGATTTGTGTGATTTATCGTATACCCAAAATTTATCGGATTTCTTTTAGTACCCATGTGGATGACCTCACACTTTTCTTTGTTTGGTGCCAACTGCCACTTTTCGCACCATACAGAAATTCTGTCTAGATCATTTTGTAATTGGAACTGATCATCTGATGACTTTATTAGATGGTAAATTACAGCATCATCTGCAAACAATCTAAGGGGGCTCCTCAGATTATCATCAAGATGATTTATGTAAATCAGGAACAGCAGAGGGCCTATGACACTACCTTGCGGAACACCAGGTATCATTTCTGTTCTACTCGATTATTTACCATCTATCACTACGAACTGTGACCTCTCTGAGAGGAAATCGCGAATCCAGTCACACAACTGAGACGATACTCCATATGCACGCAATTTGATTAATAGTCGCTTGTGAGGAACGGTATTAAAAGCCTTCTGGAAATCTAGGAATATGGAATCGATCTGAGATCCCTTGTCAACAGCACTCATTACTTCATGGGAATAAAGAGCTGTGTTGCACAAGAACGATATTTTCTGAATCTGTGTTGGTTACGTATCAATAAGTCATTTTCTTCAAGGTGATTCATAATGTTGGAGTGCAGTATATGCTCCAAAATCCTACTGCAAATTGAGGTCTATGATATGGGTCTGCAATTCAATGGGTTACTCCTTTTTCCTTTCTTGAATATTGGTGTGACCTGTGCTACTTTCCAGTCTTTACGAACAGACCTTTCGTCAAGTGAGCAGTTGTATATGATTGCTAAGAAAGGCTCTGTTGTGTCTGCATACTCTGAAAGGAACCTGATTGGTATACCATCTGGACTGGAAGACTTGCCTTTCTTAAATGATTTGAGTTGTTTCGCAGCACCTAAGATATCTTCTTTTATGTCACTCATGCTAACAGCTGTTCTGGTTTTGAATTCTGGAATATTTACTTCATCTTCTTTCATGAAGGAATTACAGAAAACTGTATATTTTATTGTTAACATTTGACCATTGTGGCCAGATAAACCATTGTCTGCTGGGTATACAGCTAAATCATTGGATGTTGTTGGGTCTAAAAATAAATTGTCAGTAGCTGTTTCACATTGTACTTCAACCCACGTAGGAAATTTTAATGTGGAAAATAATCCAAAGTTGGACATCGACAACTCTTGGTGCCCTCACTCAGTACTGTCTGACAGGAAAACAATTTTAATGTCTCCACATATAGTGATTCTCCAGTTAAGTCTGCAAAATGTCATTAAAACTGTTTGCAGTTGCTTTTTGAAGCTTCAGATATTTCCTGCCTGTGACCTGTAAATTGTCAGTACTACAAGCTTGTGTGTTTCTCAATCCACTATTGTGGTATAATAAAGCTGTTCATCATATCCCTTAACTTGAAGGGTGAGGGACTTAACTCCATTTTGTGTGTGTATAGCCACTCACTCTTTTACAGTAGCATGAAATTAGCTGGTATCCATCAAGATGAAACTGTTGAATTTTGCTGATTACCACAGAGCAAGAAGTCTGCTGAAATTTCATCTACCCATTTCATTCTCCTGAATGGATATGAGAAGTTCATCTTTTTTTATTTATAAGGCTTCTGATAATTTGATGGCTTTTCTTTAATATCCTTAACTTCAGCAGCTCTATAATTTTGATGAATTTTCCCAGAAAACCCTAGTGAACACATTGGAGATCACTGTGATAGGCTGGATAGTGCTTTGATCAGATTGGGTGCCTCTGGCAGTCAGCCGTGCAAGGTGACTTACCAGAAGTATTCATATGTAAACCGTGCTGTGTACAATGTACATCACCAGATGTTCCCAGAATGAAATTTTCATTCTGCAGCACAATGTGTCCCTATGTAAAACTTCCTGGCAGAACAAAATCATGTATGAGACTGAGAATCAAGCTTGGGACCTTTGCCTTGCATAAGCAAGTGTCTACCGACAGAGCTACCCAAGCATGACTCACGAGCCGTCCTCACAGCTTTAATTTTGAGTGGTGATGTATCTGCCATACCTGTACCCATACATCCCTCTCCCACAAGTGATTTTCCTATCTCTTCATTAACATCTTCCACAGGGTGTTTCATTCAGGCCATATCATACTGCTCAAAGAGGAACATAATCTTTACATTAGTGAAAGCAGCATTCTCAGCAGTATGCCTAATGACATTCTGGATAGTATATTGAGGTTATGGTCCACAATGTTACCAGTACCCCTCCTATTATTACGTGATCTTCCCTTCTAAGATGCTTCCTCAAAGAGTCTAAATCACTGGTAACATCACTGGGTCTGTGGGCAGACTTGATTTCGTAAGTCATTGGGGGAGAGGGAGGAACATTTTACCCAGATAAGTGTTAAATCCTTAGCCTGAGACACTACAGTGAAACTGGTTGCACCAAGATATTAAATGGAATTGTGTGATATACAATACTATATAAAGACAAGCAGTTGTATAACATCGTTACCAAGAGCCTAAAAATTTTCTTGAGTAATTTACATCAAACTTTTTCACAGTACTCTAATAAATGTCCGTATACACATAGACTACACATTTTTTAAAATATATATGGTATACAAGCACTTTTTCCAGTCCTCGAAGCACTTCTGAATGTCACATTTTGTTATGGTGTTCAGCTCTTTCAGCCATTCTGTTTTTAGCTCACCAATCATGGCAAAATGACATCCTTTCACAATTTTCTTCATCCTGAGGAATAGAAAGAAGTTGCAGCAGGCCATATCTAGTGAATATGATGGCTGAGGTAACATAATGTTTTTTTATTTTTTTATTTTTTTGGCAAAAACTCACAAGCGAGGATTGAGTTGCAAGCAGGGGCATTATCATGATGCAATTTCCTCGAGTAGTTTTGCCACAGTTCTGGTTATTTTCTTCGTATCACTTCATGCAAATAGTATATTACTTCTAGGTAGTATTCTTTATTGGCCATATGACCATATGGCAGGAACTCATGATGCACTATCTCATTCTAACTGAAGAAAACAGTGAAAAAAACCTTTACATATTATCGAACCCTTTGAGAATCCCCCCCCCCCCCCCTCACCCCTTCTCTTCAGGCAGTTTCCATTGGGATGACTAGCCCCCAGTTTCGATGTCACACCCATATACCTATGTTTTATCACCTGTTATAACCTTCTTTAGAAGTTCTGGATCATTGTCGACTTCCGACTTCATGCAGCAATTCCTGATGTCTAGGTGATGACATTTCCAGTCAAAATTCAACAGTTCTGAAGCGAACCTTGCTGCTACACATTTGTTCCCAAAATATTTGAAAAAATTGGTTGGAAGAGCCAAAGGATATACTAACATCAGCAGCAACCTCTCTGACGGTGATTCAGTCATTTTCCAGAACCATTTTCTTTACTTCTTTTGCACTGTTGTCAGTAACTGATGTGCTAGGGAGTCCAACATGGTCGTCACCTTCAATGTCTTCTCGGCCCTCTTTGAAATGTTTGTTACTCGTAAGCTCTTGTCATACTCATAGTGGACACGTCACAAGCCATAGTGAACATTCCAAATGCTCTGCTGCATTTTACTCCATTTTTCAAGGAAGATTTAATGCAGATCGTTTGATCCATCTTTTTCAGAAGCAAAAATTTGCACATCACTCGAAAACATATATAACCTTTTCAATTGTCAACAATAAACTACATATTCAAAACACCTCAAAATGTAAAAATACATCAGGAATACATGAACCAGCAAGATAAAAAGAAAAAGAAATGAAAATTTGATGTACAAAGTCTGCCAATTAAAAATTTCCTGTTACTTATTGATCACACCACCTATATACAGGGTGAGTCACTAACTATTGCCACCTAGAATAACTCAGAAAGTATGATAGTAGCTGAAAAGTTTGCTGGACAAATGTAGCATGGGACAATGGGGGCCATAATATGACGTTGGTTTTTTGTTGCTAGGTGGGGTTGTGTCAGAGATATGAAGATCAACTTTGTTTTCTTAAATGGACTGCTGTAGTTTGGTACCTAATATCTAAGAGCGGCTATTGAGATGAATCCAATGATGTGTAACAGTAAGATCTTTGAAGGTCAACGAAGGTCAAAAAGGTGGCACGAACATCCATCTACAGAAGGTGTTCAAAGTGATGACCATTGGTATCAATGCAGTGCTGAAATCTTCTTATCATGAATGGAGTGGTATTCCTTATCACATGGGCACTTATCAAAGCACATGCTCTGACAATTCTCTCTCGCATATCTTCAGGTGTAGTCATAACATCCTTATAAACAATGTCTTTAACGAATCCCGACAAGAAAAAATCCAGAGGCCTCAAGTCTGGTGAATGAACTGGCCATGACAAATTTCCTTCGCGTCCAATCCAACGATTTAGGAATTGTCTCTGAACAACTGTATCTTAAATGCATCGGAAACATATCTGGCAAAGTTACTAACAAGGAAATGGAAATTTGTACTCTTGCCACTGTGGTACGAGACCCTTGTGTTAGTTCATGTCAAATCACAAGGTAATCTGGCATGAGCCAGAATAGTGTTGTTCGTGTTCTGCGCCACCAGAAATATCATCCTTACCATATCGGTCTCCACAAAGAATTAAATGGTACGGATTGTATGCATTGCATTGAATTCTGCCGATGGGCTCAAGTTCAGATTCAGAGGGATGATGCATTACTTAATTTGATTTTATTTACTTGGAGGCTACATTCATGAACCATGGAAATGTTAATTTCCATAACATGCATTATTGGGCAGCTGAAAACCCATGTTGGCTGTGGCAAGTTGCACACCAACTGAATGATTCATTGGAAGAATCCTAAGCAAATGCAGTCTGAAAACAAAGGAAGTAGTTTACAGTACACTTGTTCTCCCACTGCTTGAATACTGCTCACTTGTGTGGGATCCGTACCAGATAGGATTGATAGAAGAGATAGAGAAGGTCCAATGGAGAGCAGTGCACTTTGTTACAGGATCATTTAGTAATCATAAAAGTGTTACAGAGATGATAGATAAACTCCAGTGGAAGACTCTGCAAGAGAGACGCTCAGTAGCTCGGTATGGGCTTTTGTTGAAGTTTCGAGAACATACCTTCACCGAGTAGTCAAGCAGTATATTGTTCCCTCCTACATAAATCTCGTGAAGAGACCACGAGGATAAAATCAGAGAGATTAGAGCCCACACAGAGACATACCGACAATCTTTCTTTCCACGAACAATACGAGACTGGAATAGAAGGGAGAACTGATGGAGGTACTCAAGGTACCCTCTGCCACACACTGTCAGGTAGCTTGCGGAGTATGTATGTAGATGTAGATGTAGAAAAACTGTGGTCGATGAGTGTATGGTGTGGGATTCTGGAGGACAGAATTATAGTCCACTATTTCATCGAATGAAATCTTAATGGTAGGAAGTACACAACATTCTTGCAAAAAACATTAGGTCTGTTATTGGAAGAAATACCTTTAGGAACAAGGAACAAAATGTGATATGAACACAATGGGTGTCCGGCACATTTTTCGCTGATGGCCAGAAATGAGTTGCAAAGACAATTCCCAAGTCATTGGATTGGATGTGGAGGAGATGTGTCGTGGCCTGTTTGTTCGCCAGACTTGATGCCTCTGCATTTTTTCTTGTGGTATTCATAAAAGACATTGTTTATAAAGATGTTCCAAGTACACCTGAAGATATGCGAGAGAGAATTGAAAGAGCATGTACGTCAATAGGTGCCGATGTGATAAGGAATACCACTCAATCCATGATAAGGAGATTGCAGCACTGCACTGATACCAATGCTCATCACTTCGAACACCTTCTGTAAATGGACGTTTAAGCCACCTTTATGACCTTCAAATATCTTACTGCTGCACGTCATTGGATTCATCTCGATAGCCGCTAACAGAAAGTAAGTACCAAACTACAGCATCCCATTTAAAAAAAAAAAAGAAAACAAAGTTGACCTTCATATCTCTGAAGTGGCCCCACCTAGCAACAAAAAACCAACGTCATATTGTGGCTCCTATTGTCCCATGCAACTTTCGTCCCACAAACTTTTCAGTTCCTGTCATACCTTTGGAGTTATTCTTAGTGGCAACAGTTAGTGACTCACCCTGTATAATAGGGAAAGGTTATTACCAAAAATCTTGAAAAGTTGTTGACGAACTTACTTCAAATTTTTGTGCAACACTCCATTCATAGAGACATTGGCCACATTTTTGCAGTCAGTATTAAATATGGTAGCAAGGCATTTAAACTGTTATGGAATTGTTTCTCCCACATATATTTTTTCTCCTTATGTATAATTTTAAACAAAACTTGTATATCCAACTATACATTTTTTGTGTTCTTCTTCATACTTGGTTTTAACACAAAACAGGAACATTGTTTTCATGGCTTATGATTATAATTTCTAGTATGAAATCTGAATAACTGAAACTTTGTAATCCTATAATTTGCAGATTAAAACTATGCAAAACACTGTCATTGAAACTACTATCCTTACAGATACAGCAGCAAGAGAGGTCTCTCATACACCATATACCAATTATCATAACCTATTTACCCATTTATTTTGAGTGATTTCAGTGCCAGATCAAGGTTTCATAGTCTATCATAATAAAAAAGGCTCAGGATAACCAAGGGGTGGGGGGAGGAAATGTACAGAGAGGAGGGGTGGGGGTGGGGGAGTAGGCATAGCATGAAGGAAGAAAAAGATGAACAGAGAGAGAGCAGGGGAAAGGAGGTGATTGACAGAGGGGGAAGGGGGAGGAGTACATGAATTATATGCAATTGCCATACATATTTAGCAATTGTAAAGCATTGCCAGGTTCATTAGTCATATATATATGCATAGCCTAAAAATGTATACTACTGCAGAAGCACGATAGCTGTATTATAATTTACAGTCGTATTAATAATTATTATGACAGTACGTGAAACGTACCCCCATGAAGCACACAAATTCCTCATTGCAGACAGTCTTGTTGGGTTTGTTGAGGGATGGTGGGCACATGGCATTGCGACCGCTGCAGAAGCTCGCGTCCCGGCAGCCGTTGTCGTCTCGGCACTTGTCTCCGAACTTGATCTGGCAGTCGGTCGTGCAGCATGGACCCTGGAAAAGTCAAGTGAGGTGGGCACTGATAATTAATAATTGTGGATACAATAAACTAGCTGTAGTGCTTTTTGCTGACCACATTACGATGTTATATAGTCTCTGGACAGAAACACTTAACTATGCTATAATGTGATATAAATCTGACATATACGTTCCGAAGCTGAAAATGCGATTTTGAGGACAGCAACTACAGCATTCCACTCCCTGTGGTAATAATAAATTGCTTTAAAATCTATGTGTCCTAAAAAATCTTTTAAAAATATGAAATTCAAGTGCAATATAAATCTCTCCAGTGTTTCTAAACATGATAAAAATCTGCTCTTAATTTTAATTAAGGTCAGAGTTACATATTTTCCTGAACTAGGTAAAATTTTTTAGGTCCAGAAAAATTCCCTATTTAACCTCTGACTGGTAGAATGCTTTGTGAGGCAGAAGTCGTGTTGCAGTGGGAACCAACAATGCCAGTACAATTCGCGTAGGTTTAAATGTTACAAACACGAACAGCAACACTAACATCATTCCCTCCTGAGCAGCAGCAGGTAAATACACAAACACAAAAAAAAACTGTGTCACCAAAAAATAATTAATGTAGAATAATGAAATTTAGGAAATACATTTGTCCAGGTAACATATTTAAGTAATTAACATTGCAAGAACAGAGGTTAATGTAATCACGACATAAGCCATTCCAAATGTGAAATGCTGATGCATTAATAATCAGTGCAAGCTGAATGCAAGCATGCAACCATGCACGCATTGTGTTGTACAGATGCCGGATGTCAGCTTGTCCGATGGAGATCCACGCTTCTTGCACTCGGTCAGTCAATACAGGGACGGTTAACGCTACTTGTGGACAATGCTGGGTTTGTCATCCAATTATGTCTTATCAATTGGAGACACATCTGGTGATCGAGCAGACCAAGGCAACATGTGAGCACACTGTAGATCACGTTGGGTTACAACAGCAGCACGTGAGCTAATGTCGTCTGGAATGACATCAGTGTTACCGTCCACGATTGTAACATTTCAAACTACGCAAGTTCCCACTGCAATGCCACTTCTGCCACACAATGGCTCGGAAAACATCACCTGGAATGTTCTTCGCGAATAACAGCGTGACAAATTGAATTACCAGACTGACGTACAAACTTGCAGTAAGGGTGTGTGAGATAACCACAAGAATGCTCCTACTGTCATACAAAATCACACCCCAGACCAAAACTACATGTGTAGTTCCAGTATACCTAGCATGCAGACAGGCTGGTTGCAGGCCCTCAGTTGGCCCCCTCCTAACCAACACACGTGCCATCACTGGTGCTGAGGCAGAACAGAGTTTCATCAGAAAACACAACAGACCTGCCCTCCAATGAGCTCTCGCCTGACACCACTGAAGGCACAAATGGTAGTGGTGTGGGGTCATAGAATGCACATTAAAGGGCACCTGGCTCAGAAGTCCTCGAAGTGACCAATCTGTAAGAGTTTGTTGTGTCACTACGGTCCCAGCTGCAGTTCAGATTGCTGCTGCATATGCAGTATGATGCGGCAGAGCCGTATGCTGAATGTGGCGGTCTCCCCCCTCGGTAGTGCCACGTGGCCATATGGGGCCAAGTCGTCTTGTGATCGTACATTCTTGTGACCATTGCTGCCAGCAATCATGTACAATGGTTACATTCCTGCCAAGTCTTCCTGCAGTATCACAGAAGGAACATCCAACTCCTTGTAGCCCTGTTACACAACCTTGTTCAAACTTATTGAGGTGTTAATAATGGCTTCTTTGTTGCCTTCAAGGCATTCTCAACTGACATCAACTCATCATGTCCAGTCTGTGAGGTGATTAACCCTTTAACTGCTCTGGAGGTGTTAATGCACGTGCTTTTGTACCTGTCCCTGTGTGCTCTGAACATGTTTATGCACACCAGCAGTCCTTCTACCTGATACTGGGGTTGGGTTGTTTGGGGAAGGAGACCAGACAGTGTGGTCATCGGTCTCATCGGATTAGGGAAGGACGGGGAAGGAAGTCGGCCGTGCCCTTTGAAAGGAACCATCCCGGCATTTGCCTGGAGTGATTTAGGGAAATCACGGAAAACCTAAATCAGGATGGCCGGACGCAGGATTGAACCGTCGTCCTCCCGAATGCGAGTCCAGTGTCTAACCACTGCGCCACCTCACTCGGTCTACCTGATACTCTGAACAAGTCTACACATAGACATGTTCAGAGTACCAGGTAGGAGGAGTGCTGGCACGCGTAAACACATTCAGAGCACACAGGGACAGGTACAAAGGCGCGTGCAGAAACACGTCCAGAGCAGTTAAAGGGTTAATGCACATGACTGTTACAATGTGTATTTACAGCAAACCTGATTTACATCCCTATAAAGCTGCTAATAGTGCCACTCTCACGCGACTGATACAAAATTTGAGCAGACATAATCTCTCAGATGTAGAAACATGCCTACCAATTTTCGTTTATGTCTCACAACATCCTCTCGATGTTGCGATGATTTTTTTCCCCCATCAGTATATTAACAAAATTTTATTCCAGTGTCTTTGTGTTAGATTTATTTCCACATATTTGCACAGTTTTGTTCGTATCCTGTTTTGTGTGGAGTTCACGAGACTGTGACAGGGTGACATCACATCCACCCTCGGATGCAGCACTCTGCGGTGCACGTCGCCATCAGGTTTCAACTGATGGCTGGCAGTGGCAAAAAGGTGTGATCTACACTGTCCAGACCCTTGTTGCACTTTGTTACAATAACAAAAAAATAATTGAAATTTGTAATTGATGTAATGAAAATGTTTAGTGTCTGTTTGGGGTCGGTTGATGGCAGATGAGGTGAGTACTTCACTGATAATATATGTATTGTATACTGCCCAGAGAGGAATTTATCCATGGAGCTTAAGGACAATAAACATCAATTGGACAGTACTTACCAGAGAAAAATTTATAAGGGGAATCAGTGAATTTTATTTTGGGAACATTAAAAGATTCACATCCTTACACCTGAAATTATGGGCCTGTCGTACAAGTGAAAATAATAAAATTTTGAGTGTACTTTCACTGAACAGTGGTCATTTCTGACTTAATAACTGTTAAGCTTTGTTCTACAAGTGAAGGTAATAACCCCGTTCTCTCTTACTCAGACTTGTCAATGGAAACTGCATGTTTTCTATAAGAGTGCTTCAGAAAGCTCTAAGGCAGCTAATATTTTTATGAACATAGGAAAGATTTTGTGTGACGTGTGTGTGTGTGTGTGTGTGTGTGTGTGTGTGTGTGTGTGTGTGTATGTGTGTGTGAGAGAGAGAGAGAGAGAGAGAGAGCAAATAATGAGACTGGCTACACTATGAGTGATATGGCAACAGGTCTTCTACCTGTGTGGACTAGACTGTTATCCCTTCCATATGCACAGTCCGAGTTTTAGCTCCATACAGCCATTATGTGATTTTTGAGAGTGCCATCAGTGAAGATGCATTTTTGTTATGTGTTATGCAAATGGAAGAGCTGAATTTACAGTGATGTGATGCAATCAAGTTTTATGTTAAACTTTGGGAATCTGCCAATGTTACCGTTTGAAAAGTTGAAACAGGCTAATGGGAACATTCCTTATCAAGAGAACACATTTTTTGCTGGCAAAAATCATTTTTGGAAGGCTGAGAACACGTTTAAGATGGACCTCACTCAGGGAGACCTCCGGCTTAAAACCAACCCCCCCACCCCTCTCTCTCTCTCTCTCTCTCTCTCTCTCACACACACACACACACACACACACACACACACACACACACACACACACACACGTCACATGGTGTATTTGTTACAGAAGTAGTGCAGCCCACTAGCTAACAAATGCCAATTACTTGGAATCGGATTACAATTTTCAAACTATGTCATTTAAGCCCGATGAAAGATTATAATAGTAAGATAACTGTGTCTTTGGAGCTCTCGGGATACTGTGAGAGTTTTTGAAGATAAAAAATAGACAGACTGCTTAGCAAATGAGAAGAAAAATATCATATGTGTGTATTAATCATTTGTAATTGAGAATAAGTTTTCAGTGAAATAAAAAGTTTTGATTTGACTGTTATTTTCTAAAAGTTTTACCGTTCCAGTCCTAAAGTCTTTGGAGCTCTCGGGATACTGTGAGAGTTTTTGAAGATAAAAAATAGACAGACTGCTTAGCAAATGAGAAGAAAAATATCATATGTGTGTATTAATCATTTGTAATTGAGAATAAGTTTTCAGTGAAATAAAAAGTTTTGATTTGACTGTTATTTTCTAAAAGTTTTACCGTTCCAGTCCTAAAGTCTTTGGAGCTCTCGGGATACTGTGAGAGTTTTTGAAGATAAAAAATAGACAGACTGCTTAGCAAATGAGAAGAAAAATATCATATGTGTGTATTAATCATTTGTAATTGAGAATAAGTGTTCAGTGAAATAAAAAGTTTTGATTTGACTGTTATTTTCTAAAAGTTTTACCGTTCCAGTCCTAAAGCCTTTGGAGCTCTCGGGATACTGTGAGAGTTTTTGAAGATAAAAAATAGACAGACTGCTTAGGAAATGAGAAGAAAAATATCATATGTGTGTATTAATCATTTGTAATTGAGAATAAGTTTTCAGTGAAATAAAAAGTTTTGATTTGACTGTTATTTTCTAAAAGTTTTACCGTTCCAGTCCTAAAAATCTTTGGAGCTCTTGGGATACTGTGAGAGTTTTTGAAGATAAAAAATAGACAGACTGCTTAGGAAATGAGAAGAAAAATATCATATGTGTGTATTAATCATTTGTAATTGAGAATAAGTGTTCAGTGAAATAAAAAGTTTTGATTTGACTGTTATTTTCTAAAAGTTTTACCGTTCCAGTCCTAAAGCCTTTGGAGCTCTCGGGATACTGTGAGCGTTTTTGAAGATAAAAAATAGACAGACTGCTTAGCAAATGAGAAGAAAAATATCATATGTGTGTATTAATCATTTGTAATTGAGAATAAGTTTTCAGTGAAATAAAAAGTTTTGATTTGACTGTTATTTTCTAAAAGTTTTACCGTTCCAGTCCTAAAGTCTTTGGAGCTCTCGGGATACTGTGAGAGTTTTTGAAGATAAAAAATAGACAGACTGCTTAGGAAATGAGAAGAAAAATATCATATGTGTGTATTAATCATTTGTAATTGAGAATAAGTGTTCAGTGAAATAAAAAGTTTTGATTTGACTGTTATTTTCTAAAAGTTTTACCGTTCCAGTCCTAAAGTCTTTGGAGCTCTCGGGATACTGTGAGAGTTTTTGAAGATAAAAAATAGACAGACTGCTTAGCAAATGAGAAGAAAAATATCATATGTGTGTATCAATCATTTGTAATTGAGAATAAGTGTTCAGTGAAATAAAAAGTTTAGTTTTGACTGTTATTTTCTAAAAGTTTTACCGTTCCAGTCCTAAAGTAGTAAGGAGTGACTTCGGTGCGCGACAGTCCAGCTGCCGCTTCAATACAGCGATCCCCCGCGGTGCAGCACACTGTGTCGAGCCACTGACCTGCGAGGGGCTGCAGGCGCTGCGCGGGGTGAGCCTGCAGGGCGGCGCATCCTCGCGCGGTACGCTCGTCTGTGGGTAGCAGCACGGGTCGCGGCAGTCCTCGCCCCAGCCGCAGTCGCACTGCTCGCCCGGCTCCACCACGCCGTTGCCACACAGCGACTTCTGCGGCTCTGTGTGCGTCACATTAAGTCGTTTTGCTACATGTTTGCATCTATTGTCCGATTTGTTATTAAATAAACAGAACTAAAGGAAAAGAGTGAAAGAGTTATTTAAAAAGAAAACAGATGCTATTCTGATGGACAGTAGCACATACAGGGAAAAACTAAAGCATGTTTTTTTGTACAGTATCCTATTTATAAGGCCAAGTAAATTTGTTGTTCCCCATATGACTCCTGCCTTCCTGCAGGTGGCTCCCTCTGATCCTGGGGTTTGAGAGAGCTGTGCCTACTATGATGTATTCTACTATTTTGGCCAGGAGTGGAACTATTGCTATTGGCCAAGTATTCACATGTATGATCAATCTAAAACTCGCATGCATCTGTGCACCAGTCCTCCAAGAATAATTTGCAAATTTTATCATTTTTAGGGTTCTTGCCTCAATCTGCAAAAACAGAACCCTCATAGGATCAGTTTGTTGTCCATCTGTCTGTCTGTGTTTCTTCAGAAACAGCCAGTCATATCATATTTATGTTATATACTGAGGTTTAAGGTCCCTTGGCAGTGCAAAAATTTTAAGCTTCTAAGTAAAAGCAATCAAAAGATCTGGCCATTTATGTCACATATATTGATACTCAAAAATTCACCCATCAGAAACTATAGGGTACTTCCTGTTGATTCTTAGAATCATGAAATTTGACAAGAAGCATGGTTTCACAGTGCAAGTAAAGGGAAAAAAACCATACCATTGTTAATCTGTAAGTATATCATGAGAAAAAATACATTTTTGCCATTAGAACATACACTGCATTCCATCACCCGTTTTTTTTTTTTTAAAAAAAAGAATCCTCTCTCTACATATGTAAACTGAAGTTCCCTGTTCAATTCTTTTTGTCTGTCCAGCTTAGTCTGTGGAACAACTTAGAGATTTTGATACAGTCTTGCAATCCCTGGGACCGATAACTTGCCAGTATCAATGTTGGTATTAAGTAAATATCAGTTCGCTTCTCGATTCCCAGGAGGGATGAACCTTTTAGAACCTCACTGTGAGAGTCCTACTCACACTTGACCAATTTTTTATAATCAACTTTTTTTGAAATTTTTATTGCAAAAATTACATTTGCTATTAGTATTGTGGTAATTATTGATTATTGTAACATTCACAGAAAACCAAAAGAATTTACAATAGAATGAGCCGTATTTCTTAATGTTGCGAATATTGTCTCTAGTCATCAAAGTTTTGGCGGGAGTCATATTATATTACTTAGTATGTTTGTGCAGTGTGTGATATTATGCACCACATGTTGTTTCAATATTATTAGCAGAGACATTTGTTCATAAAATGTGGAAAGTTAAGAGGAAAAAATCTGCAGCATTTTATTTATTTGTATGTGTGGAATTGATTATGCAAGCAGGACATCATGCCTTGAGATAAATCTGCAGCTACAACAGGAATGAGTAGAATAGACAATGAACACAAGATGAGTAAAACCACTGTAAGATAATTTGAACTTACATTCACGAAAACTTCAATATTTGTGTTTTATTTATTCTTAAGGCACTGAGCAAATGACACAAGCCAGATCACAACAGATCTTAGTGAGGTTTGCTAAGCGTTTTTAATTACATTTTTTCAGTGCAGTGAAATTAAGAGATAGGTTACACAATCTATTTCTCTCCCCTCCCTAAGAAAGAAACAATTACTTAAAAAATTAGGTAATGTGTCCATTTTACCTTTATGTGTGTCTATCGGCTGTACTACACACTTTGTCTCAATAATATTATTGCCAGCAATAATACAGTATTTTTATTTTTAGACTGCAGTTCCTGTGAATTGAATTCTCGTTGCTGTGAGTACCATAGTTTTGTGTGTTGACCTCCAAATGTCTGCTGACATCCCCAGTTCCCTTAAATTATCACCCAGTTTACATGTATCATTTAAATATGTGTTGTTTGTCAGTGTATCTGTCAATTCGTCCACAGCATGAGGTCCCAGGTTTGATTCCGCGGGGTCAGGGATTTTCCACTTGCCCCAAGATGACTGGGTGTTGTTGTGTCATTGTCGTCATCCATCCCCATTATGGTCGGAGGAAGGCAACGGCAAACCACCTCCATTAGGACCTCGTGTAGTACGGCACGCGGGTTTCCCGCATTGTTCCCCCATGCTCTGTCAAGAAGCATGGATCTTCATTTCCATTTTCCGTCTGTCAATTCAGTGTATCTATTTATTTCCTCTGTGTTTCAAACTGTAAATTGGAACTACAGGCAGATTTATCAGACAGCCCTAAGTCACAACAATTTGCTAATATTTTATATATTTATTTGTCCCAGTACATTTCTCACTTGCTATGAGAGTAATCCAAAAAGTAAAGTCTCCTATTTTTTTATAAGAACACAGACCTGATTATTTCTACATTGGTTTACATCAGTTTACAGCTTGAACATTTAGCTATTTTTTGACATAATCACCATTTCTGTCGATGTATTTTTGTAGACGCTATGGCAGTTTTTGTATGCCTATGTCATACCAGTTTGCCGCCATGCTGTTCAGAAAGATATGAACTGGTGTGATTGTTGCTTGGTCTCAGGTGTAAAGTGGTATGCCGAGGTTTCGTCACCTGGTATGCTGAGGACAGTTGAGTCCAAAAAGTTGTCCTGTTCGGCTGCAAGGCAGGCTTGTCTGTGTTCACAGTGAGCGTGGTGTTTTGCATTCAACAGTGACTGAAGTCAACATCGACACAGCTGCTGTGATTATCCGTGAGAATCAACGTATAACATTATATAACATCAGTGAAGAGGTGAGAATTTCATATGGCAGTGTCTTTATGCGTGAGCATCTCCATATGACCCATCTTTGTACCTGTTGGGTGCCACATCTGTTGACTACCGAACAAAAGATAGTGCAAATGGAGACAAGTGATGAGATGCTACATCTCTTTGCTAATGGAAAGAATGCATTTCTGGAATCAGTTACAACTGTTAATTAGTCATGGCTGCATCACTTTGATCCAGAAGGGAAACATGGCAGGACAGTGTGGAAACACCAAAGAAGGCGAAAGCTGTTCCATCTGCAGGGAGAGTGATGGTGATGTAATTTTTTGACTGTCATGGAATGACTTATCAGCAGGCAGTTCCTCCTCACACTACTGTTACAGCAGCAAACTACACATCAGTAGGACCTAAACTGAAGCAAACTGCAAGGAAACATCTAGAACTTTCTCAGAATGTGTGGCAACATCATCATGACAATGCACGGCCTCATGTCGCAAACTGAGCCGTGCAGTTTTTGGCCCAATTCGACACTACCCATATACTACACCTACCTTATAGCACCAGTTTTGCACCCTGTGATTTTTTTTTATCACCATCAATAAAGGAAAAGTTTTGTGGGATTTGATTTGAGGACTCTGAAGCAATGCTCAAGAGAAGTAAGGCAATTCCTGAGAGCCTGACAATGTCCTACACCATGTGTTTTGAGGACTGGGAGAGCCACTATGAAAAGTGCATTGAAGTAGGAGGGGAGTACTTTGAAAAAGATCATGTAAACAATGAAATAGAGTAACAAATATCTGTGAGAAAAAATCAGTTTCAGTCTTTGTTGATTCTGCCCTCGTACATATTGTAAAAACAGTTTGCTAATAATAATAATAATAATAATAACACAGTGGTGCACATTTATGACAGCAAACATTATATCTTACTGAGACAGACAGAAAAAGATTGACAGGCAGACCTGTGAAGCAGCCCTTGGGGCTGCGGGCCTTGGTGTTGAGCACAGGGTTGATGCTGCTGATGCTGCAGGGTGAGAACTTGTTGTTGTTCTTCTTGTCACCCGAAGTCGCCCTCGCGAACATTATGTAGTTGCCATCCTCGCCTCCGGGAGTACACGAGTCTGGATCGTGCTGGAACAAACAGAGCAGCTTTCAGTGCGACAGCTGTACAATTCCTAATATCACAGCTTTTACACTGTGACTTCACTGTTATGTTGTATTAAGACAAAAAGACCAAACATTACTCATGTTAGCAGCAAAAATGTGTAATGCAACTATACACGTGGCAGCCTAGAAGTATTTGTCGATCGGCAGTTCCACGGTAGCTACCTTCAATATCATTTGTACATGAGATCGGTTGTGATTTTTACAACAGTGAGATGAACTGACTCATTTTGTAGGTCAGATAAATGAGACGAGACCACGTGATATTCATTTGGCACGCCCTGCTTTGATTATTTGGGCATTTCCTACATCTAACTCGGAAGATACCAATTCTGTGTCTCTTATTTATTTGAGAAAATATTACACAAACACTGCTGCTGCTGCTGATTATGGACTTAAGGAGACTAAACATCTAAAGTCATTACTCTCATATTCATCTCCCAGAATGGAATGTGTGTACTCCACCTGACTGGTGTACTCCACCTGCATCTAGAGCAAATCACTTGTTCAAGTGTGAAAACATTTTCTAAATATTTACATAGCATGTGTCTGAGATGGGACACAAGTATTAGCTCAGTATTCACCTTGTAGGATGTGGGGAAACCACCAAAAAACCACAGTCGGAATGGCCAGCTCACAAGCACTTGTCATTAAACTGTAAAGTACACTCGATCCGGGTCAGATTAGCATCCCCGTGCCACAGAAGTGGCGATTAACACCCTCAGCTAACCTGGCGGGTGTGTGTGAACAATTGGAATGCAATCTGAGACATCTGTTAATAATGTATAATTTTCCCCATACATAAGTATTTAGATTACTAAAGTACTATCCCTCCAGTGCCAGTAGCAGGATATAGGGAACAAATATTCAATTTTCATTACTTGGCTTAGTTACTGATCAAATTTAAAGAGCTGTCATAATCTACTTATTAAGAGGTATAAACTTATGTTACAAGTTTAACACAATAAGACAAATATTACAGTTAGAAACTCTGTGTTTGTCTCGAAGTAGCATGACTGACAGTGCGCAAATGTACGCGGACTTCATTCATACAATATATGACCTTCTTCAAACAAAGTTTACATATGATTTCTTATCTTTACAAAATTTTTTCTTGCTAACACTCCCCCCACCCCATGCCCCCTCCTGCCTCCAAACAAACTGATGAAAGAAAAAAAGTTTAACTTATTACATTCTCATTGTTCTTGCAATCAAACTACTTTAGACGCCTGCCATTGTAATTTATTATTTTTTTTTAGTATTACGTCTATTTACAACGCACTTTGCGTACTTTATCTACATATATCACTTATTGTACCTCCAAAATTATTTCATTATACAACACATATTGTTCAGGAAATAAGATGTCATAAGCATTGAGACATTTGAAAGTGGAGGAACACTGCTACAGATTGCATGATCATTAAGAATAGAATGGTAATGTTCTCACTTTTATGAAAGCACTTAGACTTCATTGGGGCAATTGGAAGTGGTAAGAAATGTATGAAAATATTGCTGGTCATCTATTAACACTTTTTACCACCTCAACTAGCAGTTAATGTTCTCAAATGTGCCACATTGTCATTTTTTCCTACTGATCACAGGGACTGAAAGTTACATGTCCACAGAGTATGAGTTATTTCTTCATGTAAAACTTGCAAATAATTTAGAAGATACTGAGGTGTGAAAGCCAGGCAACAGTGTTCACAGTAAAAGTACTTCCAGACCGAGAGAGATCAACGAGGGAGTACTGACAGACAGAGATCCTGCAACTACATATTATTTTATTGTTATCACTGCAGTGGAATTATACACCTGTGAGCCAAAACAACATGACCACCTACTTAACAGTGTGTCGGTTGGGAGGCAATATGGCAGCAATTTTGTGTGGTATGGATTGAACAAATCCTCGGTAGGTTTCTAGATGTGTGTCACACCAAATATCTACACGCAGGTCACAAAATTCCTCTAAATTTTGATCTAGTGAAATGTGGGTGTGGAGTTGGCACTCAGCAGCATCTCAGGTCTGCTCCATCATATTCATATCAGGCGAATTTGGCAACTGAGACATCGAAGTGAATTCATTAGTGTGTCTCAAGCAACAGTAGCACAATTCTGGCCTTTGACACAGACAGTTATTCTACTGGAACATGTTACCGTCATCAGAGAAGACATCGAGCGTGAAGGGATGCGGGTGTTCCACAATAATGTTCACATAGTCCACAACTGCCACGGTGCTTTCAGTTTTCACCACAAAAGCTCAGGTGAGTGTCCCCTATATTAACACTGCCTCTAACAGCCTGCACTCGTGGCGTGGTGCACTTTTTGAGCAGCCATTTGCCTGAATGACAGTTTATCCAGATGCGACCATTGACGTGGTGTGACAAGAAACACAGTTTGTCTGACCAGGCGACATAACTCCATTAATCCACAGTCCAATATCAAATGTCCTGTGCCCACTGCAACCGTAATTGACAATGTCATTAGGTCAACGTGGGAAAAAATAGGAAACATAAGTTGTGGAGCTACATCTTTAACAACAATGCACTAAACAGTGTGCTCCAAAACACTAGTTCCTGCACCAGCATTGTACTCTGCTTTACAGAGCACTACACATCTACAAACATCAAAAGAACAGGAAATGGTTAGACAAATTAAAAGGTTAAAAAATAACTTAGCATTTGGTGAAAACAGAATTATTGGAGAACTATGGAAATCACGTGCTTTCATCTTAAAAGAAATTACACTGCTCATGTAAAACAAACTGAAAAAAAAAATTGGATGACTGGAAAATTGCATTTATACATCCACTACATAAAAAGGGAGACAGAATGGATGTTAATAATTATAGACAGATTTCTCTTATTCCTGTCAGACACAAAAATCTAATGCAGTCTCTCCTGGACTGAGGACAACAACAACTTGAATGTACAGTTGGTGAATATCAAGTTGTTTTGGACCAAAAATATGTTGCCCACAATGTATTTGAGTTTTGAAACTAGTTATCAGGTATCAAAAAATTTACAATAAGAAATTGGTTTGTATTTTCATAGTATTGAAAAAGGGTTAGGAGTCAGTGGACCACAGGTCCCTCTTCCAAGTCCTGAAATAACAAAGACCGAGCACAAAAAACACTGTCATTATTAGTGAAACACTAAACAGTATAAAATCTAAGACAAAATAAAGAGGAGAATTTTCTGAGTATTTTAAAATTAAAGCAGGAGAGAGACAAGGTGACGCACTCTCTCCACCACTTTTCAACTACATCTTTGAAAAAATAATCCAAGAATGGCAGAAACTAAAATAAGAGCTTAAAACTGCCAAACCAAGCAAATTAGGAACAACCAATATTAGGACAGACTGCTTATCTTTTTCAGGTGACTTGGCAGATCTATGTCAGGACATTCAAACAGCACAGAAACTCTTGAAGAAAACAGCAGAAATTGTACTTCTCTAAATATCATTTGAAAAAACAAAATGCAAGTTGCAGTCAAATGAAAACAAGACAAATGGAAAAAAGTAAGGAAACTGTTTATGTTTTCAAAAGTAATCACCATAAATATTAATACAATATTATAAATGCCTTCAAGGAAAAATGTTTGAACTTGCCTACATAACCACGATTGTAGCCAGGCATGCACCACTTCACCTGAAGCAAATCGACTGCCACAAATGTCTCTTCAGGATTCAAAAAATATGGGAACTGCATGGTGACTGTGTGGAGGATGTGTAAGGGCTCCCTAGTGCAACACACTCTACAAGCCACGATACAGTGCTTGACGGAGGGTACCCTGTACCGCTACTAGTTATTTTCTTTCCTGTTCCACTTGCAAATAAGAGGGCCATTCAAAAAGTAATGCCCTACATTTTTTAAGGCCATTAATATACATAGACAAATGTCCTAGTTGGTGCTTCGCATTTGATGTTTGTTCTGTGAATTCATAAAGTTTTGAACTGTTCTGGCAGATGTAGCAGAGCTGTAGTACAGTGTCAAAATGGCGTCTTCATACAAGTCACGCTACAAGCAGAGTGCTGTTATTGAATTCTTGTGTGCAGAAAAAGAAACCGTGGTGAACATCCATAAACATTTGTGTGCAGTGGATGGTTACGCTGCAGTTGTTAGGAGTACAGTTGAGCGATGGGTAAAGAAAGTTACAGCCTCAGGAAATGCAGAAACAGAGCTCCACGATCAGCCGTGCTGGGCTGGATGTCATTGCCTCATCTGCCCTACACTCCAGACCTGGCACCCTCGGACTTCCATCTCTTTGCGCCACTTAAAGATTCTCTACGGGGAACACACTTTGAAGATGATGAGAGTGTCAGTCGAGCAGTGAAGACATGGCTCTACGCCTACAGGACAAGTAGCAGGGAATACATGCTATTCCACAACATTGTCGTATGGCCATGGAACGTGACAGAGACTATGTAGAAAAATAGGACATAGAAAAGACATATTGATGCATAGTATCATCAAATTCTGACTCTTAACAATAAATATGTTATGAGGAAAAAATGTGGGGCATTAGTTACTGAACGACTCCTGTAGAATGAGGGGAAAACTACTATGTGTCTCCACATGAGCCCTTTTTCGTGGTCCTTAGGCAAAATAATGTTGGTAACAGTAGTATCATTTTGCAGTCAATTTCAAATGCCAGTTCTCTAAATCTTCTCAATAGTGTTCATCAAAAAGAACATCACCTTCCCTCCTGGTATTCCCATTTGAGTTCCTAAAGCATCTCTACAGTACTTGCATGTTGTTCAAACATACTGGTAGCAACCAAACTGTGAATTGCTTTGATGTTTTCCTGACCTGGTGCAGATCCCAAACACAAGAGCAGTACTCAAAAAGAGGTCACACTAGCATCTTATATCTGGTCTCCTTTGCACATGAACCACACTTTCCCAAAATCCTCTCATTAAACCAAAGTCGACCACTCACCTTCACTGCCAGAGTCCTCATAAGCTCGTTCCATTTCATACTGCATTGCAGCGTTATGCCCAAATATTTAAAAGGTATGAGTGTCGAGCATGACACTACTAATGCTGTACATGAACATTACGAGATTGTTTTTCCTGCTCATCCAAATTAACTTACATTCATCACACCAACTAGAAATTTTGTCCAAGTCATGTTGTTTCCTCCTACACTCACTCAACTTCATCACCTTCCCAAACACCACAGCATTATTTAGCAAACAACCACAGATTGTTGCCCACGCTGACCACCAGATCATTTGTGTATAAAGAAAATAACAATGGTTCCATCTCACTTTCCTGGGCCACTTCTGACAATACCCTCTTTCTGGCAAACATGCGCCATAGAGTACAACATACTGGGTGCGAAAATAACATGCTACTAAAATAGTGTGAACATACCGGATTTATTTTATGAGCATAACATGATGTCATAGGAGCAACGACTTACATGACAATCCACTACTAAAAAATCCTCCATAAAATACTTGAAAATGGCCTAAGGGTGAAATTGTACAATTGTACATGAAATAAAGAGAATGGCAGCTGAAGGCTTCGAGAAATCTTTCAATAAATTCATTGCAGCTGCAGACCCTGTGGCATTGAAAATTATGGAAAAACAACTGTACTCAGTCAGATGAGAGAAAAAGAATTCATTCCAAGAAAATGAAAGAGTTTTTGAAAAGGATGAAGGAAAAGGGAGATAAAAAGTTATCCTAACACAGTCTTTAATTGCTGTAACACCTCTGCTGTCTAATCCGAGTCAACAGAGCCATCACAGAATATTAAATTGATGGGCATTCACTGTCCCTCCTGAATGAAATTGAGCAATAAAAGTCGTTTTATAGTTCAGTATGCTATCAGTATCCAAGGCAAAAGTCCCTAAATTACTGAAAGTAGGTTCCTCCCACATTAATTTTTTCTGAACAAATAAATAGTTGAAAATAATTTTTAGAAATACTCTTGCAGAAATTTTTTGAAAGGTTTTGTTTCCTGTATATTTGATTTTTTATATATAAGATTTTTCAATGACATTTGACGTCATAATGTTTACATTTAACAGAGTCATTACAGGTTGCACAAGAAAAATAAACAAAATACAATACCTACCGGAGAACCAAAGTTGTGTCCAATCTCGTGAGCGAGGGTGACGTGCGAAACAGCTGGTGGTACATGTTTGCCATAGTTGAGCAGTGTCACTATCCCTGTGTTGAGACTCTTCATGCTTCCTCGATAGTGCTGCAAGTTATTTGTATTAATTTAACAGCAGCATAGTTTCTTGCTAAACACCCATAATATGAAGCGAAAACTAATATCATGCCATTGGGAAGAGATTTTATTTTATACATCTAGGTACTAATTGGTCCATTCTCACAATGTGAGCAGGAGTTCAGAAAAAAATGAACTATGTTTACACCATAACATTCCAAGTGAAGGGTGAATATTCTGAAAACTTTTAATCAGTATTCTCTGATTCAATTTATGGCATCAACAAGATTTTGGCAAGATCTCATACACTCTGGTATGCTCTCTCATGCAGAATAAAGTGAATCCCTTTGGCATTTCTGATACTTAGCAAAGATTATGATACTGAATCCATGAAACACTGATATAATTTAGTAAAATCTGTATTCAGCTAACATAAACTTAATAGTGGAAGTGTGTGTGTGTGTGTGTGTGTGTGTGTGTGTGTGTGTGAGAGAGAGAGAGAGAGAGAGAGAGAGAGAGAGAGAGAGAGAGAGAGAATGAAGGGACACACATTTTCAAGTTCTGCAACACAGCTATTAGTAGTAACAATATTAATAATAATGTACAAAAGTCTTGATATGTCTGTGTTGCTCTTACTCCATTTTTCTCGCAGACTCCTCCAGCATTCTTGAGGTCACCTGTCCATGCTAGGCCCAAGGTGCCCATCTCAAAGTCTCGGTAGGTGAACATGTAGGCCAGGCAGAAGGCATCGTAGTCCTCCTCTGGGAAACACGATGGATCATAATAAATAAAAGTGCAGAGCCTTTTCTCACAGAATGCTATGTAAGCTGTAATGTGTCTTGAGTCCCTTTTGACAGATTCACCTCTTCAGCAACATATACTTTACTCTTTAATCACTGTGGAAAACCAAGGCATGAATGTTGGCTCATTTTGTACATTTTCACTCCCTTCGGCCTTATGGACTTATCTTCCAAGACTGTGCACCTGAAGTGCTCATTCAGCAGAAGTGAGCAGGGAGAATATTATTACTTAGTTAGTTTCATGTTCTGTGGATCATTTTGCATGCTAAATCTTAATAACGTGAAATGAGTCATTTTACATTCACATCACAAGTTAATCTGTAACTATGGCTACATGGTGAGCATTTATATGTTTTTTAAAATACACAAATGTGAGCTAGCAATTCCTACCCACCACCTTTTATGCATTACATTAAAGTTTGTTTCCAAATTTTATTTTGCTGTTTGTCGCCCATTTTATATCTATGTTATCAAAAATTTTAGTTGCAGCATTGTGTACCCCTTTTTGTGCTAAAGACAACTTTAATGTGGAATAATGAATGTCATTTCTCCTGCTGTAAAGATATAGGCGTACCTCTTGAAGAAGCCCTTTTAAGGATCTGGAATCATTACACTCACTCTCCAGTATATTTACTCCTTAATGGTTTTTGCTGGTGATGATAAAAATGTATTTCAGCTGAACTGAAATATACACAGTTGAAAATGAAGTAATGTACTCTTTTAGTAAATATTCAAGAAGCTTCCACCTGACATAAAGCAAGAAATTGGGAATCTTTACTAATTCAAACAAAAATTAAAATGTACGGGGGTTGTACAGAGACAAAGCTGTTATATTTGGCCACAAACAGGATCCCCCATGGCCACCATAGTCACCAGATCTCAATATTATGGACCCCTTGTGGTCTGCTTTGGAGAGAAGAGTAGGTGATTGGTATTCACTCCCACTGTCATTACCTGAAAATGCCATTATTTTGCAGGAAGAATGGTTTAATATCCCCTAGAAAATCATATAGGACATGTATTTATCAATTCTGTTATGAGTGGAAGCTGTTTCAAAACCAACAGGTTTCTTACTCTGTATTCGGCATGGCAATGTGTTGTGTTTCCATACCCTGTACCTCTTTAGCCACTCTTTATATAAATTATCTGAATAATAAAGTGCTGTAAATAGGATATATATAAGAACACCAAAAGTGGCCCACTTGTGACAGGATACTTTCCGGGACTGGATCAGACTCTGAATGTCGCTCTCCAGCAGGGATACGACTTCCTCAAATCCTGCCCTGAAATGAGATCCATCCTTCATGAAATCCTCCCCACTCCACCAAGAGTGTCTTTCCGCCGTCCACCAAACCTTCGTAACCTCTTGGTTCATCTCTACGAAATCCCCAAACCACCTTCCCTACCCTCTGGCTCCTACCCTTGTAACTGCCCCCGGTGTAAAACCTGTTCCATGCACCCTCCCACCACCACCTACTCCAGTCCTGTAACCCGGAAGGTGTACACGATCAAAGGCAGAGCCACGTGTGAAAGCACGCACGTGATTTACCAACTGACCTGCTTACACTGTGAAGCCTTCTATGTGGGAATGATCAGTAACAAACTGTCCATTCACATGAATGGACACAGGCAGACAGTGTTTATTGGTAATGAGGATCACCCTGTGGCTATACATGCCTTGGTGCACGGCCAGCACATCTTGGCACAGTGTTACACCGTCTGGGTTATCTGGATACTTTCCACTGACACCAACCTATCAGAACTCCAGAGATGGGAACTTGCCCTTCAATATATCCTCCCTTCCCATTACCCACCTGGCCTCAACCTCCGCTAATTTCAAGTTGCCGCCCCTCGTACATCACCTGTCATTCATCATCATCTTTGCCTCTGTACTTCCGCCTCGACTGACATCTCTGCCCAAATTCTTTGCCTTTACATATGTCTGCTTGTGTGAAATGTGTGTGAAATGGCAAGAGACTCCAAATACAAAGGCAAACCTTATGCCAAAGTGAGTATGGTGGTTTTCCTAACCTCCGGCTTGAGAAAAGTCAATGCTCCAAAAGTCTCTCGAACACTATGAGGCACCTCGCATCCAATCCGAGCTGTTACAGGAAGCAACTACATCATATTAGTCTGGTCAGCTCCCCTCTGATCGACTGTGTTGAAGAAGGAGATGTCAGTCACATATTTTTTTTGGTGCATGAACAGATACAGTGCTAGAAGCCATACCTTGCAGTGCCTGGTCAACCTTAAACGCTCTTTGCTGCTCTATTTCAAAGCCTTCAGAATAAATCGATTTTTATGTATCTTTTTGTTGGAAGAGCATGTCAACTTCTCATATGATTCCACTGTAATTTTATCTTTAAGATGATGTGCAATGAATTAAACCCAATGTCTATGTTGCTCTTCAGAGTGGTAAACCTCATATTATGATGCAGGCTGTGCGAGTCCTGCTGAGACGCCAAAAAATAAGCAAAACAAAAAAGGAAACCTTTCATTCATTAATGTCTTGGGGAATATGATGTAAATCAGAAAGGAAAAGTAAAATATTCATTACACAAAAATGAGAAGTATCAATATTTTATCAAGTAGGTAACTGAAGCTCTTAAAGGACCTTGTGATCTTTAACAAAATTTATCACTTATAATAAAAAGTTTCACACAAGAAGTGGGATGTACAATAATGACACCAGAAGTAGAAAATAAGTCCCATGTAGACTTTGCCTCCTTGTAGGGTCACCAGACTAGAAATCAGTACCCTTGTGCAACAGGTGAAGAGGCAAGTAAATTAGGATGCTTACAAGTTCAATAAAAAGGATAATTTGATGGTCATTTGTAAATATTTTTGACCTCTGCAAATTTTTTAACTGTCAGTTAGGTAGAAGCAATCAGACAATTTTCAAAAACAATAATTATTGTACGTGTAACTAGTAACTAGCTTCAGGTGTAGGCAAAACATCCATGGCAGCAAGGATTTCTTGCACTAACTTTTATATTTTTGTCCTGTAATATGAAAGAGAATAAGCAATTATGTGGTTTGCAAAAGTTTTACAATGTAAAAGTGTTTGTATGCCACATAATTCTTTTATATTCCAGGATAAAACTGTAAAACATTACATAAGAAATAATCTCTGACCTCTGATGATAGCCCTAGGCAGAAACCAGTTGGGGTGAAATAAAATAGTGCTTAAAAGATGGTGTTGCTTGCAGCAGTGTTCTTTAGTCCTTGATAGTTTGCACCGTCGTACTTCTGAAATTTGTGTTTGTATGGGCACTGAATGTGTTTACATAGAAAGACTTTTTGCCTCATCTTGATAGTCAAGACCAGTAATGTATGCATGTTTTTCACAAAATAATATTTCTTTGGTTTGCAAATAAAGGATTTGGTACTCACCAGAAAAAAGCTCCAGGAACTTCTCAACTCCGTAATTTAACGGGAACCGATAGGTTGGATCCTTTAAGGCATCTAAAGTATGCACCTTTATTCTCTTGATCATAAAGCTAATGTTATCTGGTTTTCCATCCTGGTCAAAATCTGCAATAAAACCAGAATACAAATATAATTGTTGGACCAGTTCTAGTTTCTAGGTGGAACTGTTTAACTTTATATACATTAGAAAATAGTGTTTTGTTCACGAATAAGTTGTTAACTAGCCAACTCGTTGTCAATAATATTCGGTGAATTTGGATCTAGTAACACTGATGCATTGAGAGACAGTGTAATAGAGATAATTGCAGTAGACATCTAGCCAAAAATGACTCTTAACAGGACTGCACAGTATTTTGTGTTGAAAATTATTTTTGAAATTGGCCTTTGTTATAATAGACAGCACATCAATGACATGAACATTGCAAGTTAATCCAGCATATAAAAGTTGTCAACAGAATTGAAATTGTTGAATTGACACAACTTATGGGTTGTATGTTATATGTTAACTGGGGACCTAGAAACGACGGAGAGGCTCCGTCCCCACTGCAGCCGCAGTGGTCCACAACCCAACGATGACTACCACGGTCCACTTCACCCCTCCGCTGCTCCACACCAAACCCAGGGTTAATGTGCGGTTCGGCCCCCAGTGGACCCCCCCAGGGAACGTCTCACACCAGACGAGTGTAACCCCTATGTTTGTGTGGTAGAGTAATGGTGGTGGAGAACTTGTTTGCGCAGCAATCGCCGACCTAGTGTAACTGAAGCGGAATAAGGGGAACAGCCCGCATTCACCGAGGCAGATTGGAAACCACCTAAAAACCATCCACATACTGGCTGGTTCACCGGACCTCGACACAAATCCGCCAGGTGGATTCGTGCTGGGGACCAGGCACTCCTTCGTGCCTGGAAAAACTTATGGGTACTCAACATATGTCTACCTGAACCTCATAACATGAAGGAGCACAATCGAGATTAAATACTTTTCCAGCCCCCACATGATGAAAGAGACTGAACAATTGTGGCACTTCAATGAAGGAAATTCTGAAGAAATAATGTAATCTGTGCACATAAAGCTCCTATACTTACTTTGGTTACAGCTGGTTTAACCTCCTTGGTCACTGTCAGATGCAGAGCAAATAACAATTGCATACAAACCACCAAGTCCATTCCATGTGCTGTAATCACATATGCATATCTAAACAATTGTCAAGTTGCCATATACAGTTGACTGTCAAAAATTCAAAGTTCTATGCACAAAAGGTTCAAATAAATGAGCGTTCTATTTAACGAATGTTTGAATGATCAAAGGGGATAAGGAAAAACTCTAAATAAAATTATTAGTAAAAAAAAATGGAGGGTGAAAATTAGGTTGGGATGTTTTTTATTTATTTATTTATTTATTTTTTGTGACTTCTGGCCTGAAGGCCATCTCTGTATTTTGAAATTTTACAGAATAAGGTTACATTTATCTAAAAATTACACAACCAGTTTTATAACTGTTGTAGAGTTGCTATAGAGGTTGGCAATGGTTAATGAGATCTGATTAACTGTTGTGCGAAATCAATTTCCTGGTTTGCGTACACTTTACATTAAAAAAAGTGATTGATATCCCACAGTATCATTCCATCATATTCAAAATAAGAATTATCTCAACTGCATTTTCTGTGAAGAGGCTACGCAATGATTTGTAATGAAACCTCATGCACATTATGGAACTTATAAAATTTTTATTCGCGTTTACTGTGTGGAACCAGGGTTACGAGGGAATGTTTGGTAGTATTTTTCCCACAGTATTCGCTTCTGGCATATCGATTATTGATAATCGTCTTTCTATTGGCACTTTGTTCTTCTATATACTGTAGTGTACTCTCATGTCGGATGACGGCAATAAGGTGTTTTTAAATAAAAGCATCATTTTGGGTGGCTGTTTTTGCTAAATCATCGACCATTTCATTGTATTTAACATAAGAGTGTCCTCTGACCCATATAAAATTTACCTTCTTTACGAGATATTCGTTTTCCTTAGTAGCTTCCACGCCACTCTGCATGCAGTACCAGTGGCAGAGAGTTGGTGAAGCCAATGAATGTGAATGCCAAATAAAGGTTCTTATGAGAGGTGGACCCATTTTAGAATAGCCTAATGTTCCAATGTTGATTGGAATACTCTGTTTCAAATTCTGAAGGTGGCAGGGGTAAAATACAGGGAGCGAAAGGCTATTTACAATTTGCACAGAAACCAGATGGCAGTTATAAGAGTCGAGGGGCATGAATGGGAAGCAGTGGTTGGCAAGGGAGTGAGACAGGGTTGTAGCCTATCCCTGATGTTATTCAATCTGTATATTGAGCAAGCAATAAAGGAAACAAAAGAAAAGTTCGGAGTAGGTATTAAAATCCATGGATAAGAAATAAAAACTTTGAGGTTCGCCGATGACATTGTAATTCTGTCAGAGACAGCAAAGGACTTGGAAGAGCAGTTGAATGGAATGGACAGTGTCTTGAAAGGAGAATATAAGATGAACATCAACAAAAGCAAAACGAGGATAATGCAATGTAGTCGAATTAAGTCGGGCGATGCTGAGGGAATTAGATTTGGAAATGAGACACTTAAAG
Organism: Schistocerca americana; assembly: GCF_021461395.2. Classification (NCBI taxonomy): domain Eukaryota; kingdom Metazoa; phylum Arthropoda; class Insecta; order Orthoptera; family Acrididae; genus Schistocerca; species Schistocerca americana. Next base: position 180,217,416 of record NC_060128.1, on the reverse strand, counting down.
TAGTAAAGGAGTTTTGCTATTTGGGGAGCAAAATAACAGATGATGGTCGAAGTAGAGAGGAAATAAAATGTAGACTGGGAATGGCAAGGAAAGCGTTTCTGAAGATGAAAAATTTGTTAACATCGAGTATAGATTTAAGTGTCAGGAAGTCGTTTCTGAAAGTATTTGTATGGAGTGTAGCCATGTATGGAAGTGAAACGTGGACGATAAATAGTTTAGACAAGAAGAGAATAGAAGCTTTCGAAATGTGGTGCTACAGAAGAATGCTGAAGACTAAATGGGTAGATCACATAACTAATGAGGAGGTATTGAATAGAATTGGGGAGAAGAGGAACTGGTGGCACAACTTGACTAGAAGAAGGGATCGGTTGGTAGGACATGTTCTGAGACATCGAGGGATCACCAATTTAGTATTGGAAGGCAGCGTGGAGGGTAAAAATCGTAGAGGGAGACCAAGAGATGAATACACTAAGCAGATTCAGAAGGATGTAGGTTGCAGTAGGTACTGGGAGATGAAGAAGCTTGCACAGGGTAGAGTAGCATGGAGAGCTGCATCACACCAGTTTCAGGGCTGAAGACCACAACAAGAACAACAACAATGTTCCACTCTCGCCATATTTAACGCACTTTTTGCCATATTTACAACAGCTATCATCGTGAAACGCGAACTGCAAGATAAATTCAAAAAAACATACATATTATATACCAGTAATATACAAGTTTTCGATGAGTTTTTGATGCATATTATGTACATATACCGTGCACAAACTACAAAAAATGCTATGGGGTGTCTATTAATAATACGTAACTTTTATCTTTTAATGTCTTTTAAAATTTCAAATCAAAGACACGTACAGGTTTCCGAGAAAACAGAAAAAAATTCATATTCCCATGGTGAAAAAACTCTCATCAATGATCGCCACCTCTCACTATATAGTGGCGAGTCCTCCAATGCCCGTAACAGCGTACCGTATGATGTATCTTTTTCTTTATGCATGTAGTCTCCCGCGGCGACCGGCATACTTTGATCAATACGCTATTTTTTCAATAAGCATTCTTCAAGACGCAAGAAACAAAAATGGTTCAAATGGCTCTAAGCATTATGGGACTTGACATTTGAGGCCATCAGTCCCCTAGAACTTAGAACTACTTAAACCTAACTAGCCAAGGACATCACACATCCATGCCCGAGGCAGGATTCGAACCTGCGACCGTAGCAGCAGCGCGGTTCCGGACTGAACGGAAGAAATCATCACGTCGTGTGTGCTTCCTCTTTCATTGTGATAATTATGTTTTCAGGAGTCTTATATTTCTGCTTCAGGGCGGCCGACAGGGTGGATGACGGAATCCCGGAAGTCTTCGGTACTACTACTATTCTGCTGTTACACATTCCACAGACCCAACAGCTGCTTCTTTTCTGCGCAAGTCATATACTTACTTTCTTGATGAAATTTTAGAACTAATTTGTGTACGATAATAAGTTATTCATTGCTGTTATGCTAAGAGTTGAATGACGAAATAATTATCTGAACAATAGACGAATCAATTTGAATCGCCGAGTATTAGGGCTAGCGCGCACGGGTGACTTTTGTCACCGTGAGTTTCGTCACTCTTGTCCGGTCTGTGGATATATTCGTAATATTGTCAAACCGTCAATGTATTGACCGTCTCAGGCCGTGTATTGACGTATTGTTAACACTAGGAATATTGACGAGTAATATTGGTGGACCTCAAAATACTCTCATTTTTGTCAATACATACCGAACTGGCGACGTTAAGTGTTGACAGCTTGACAATATTCTCCATTCAGATTGAGATTGTACAGAGTTTCACGAGTCAGCCACATGGCGCTAGTGCCCACCGCTTATGTTTTCAATTTGCCTTTGTACATGATATTTTCGTACTTCATCTACATCCACATCGACATCTATACTCTGGAAACACCGTGAGGCGCATGGCAGAGGGTACGACCCATTGTAGCAACAATCAGGGTTTCTTCCTGTTCCGTTTACGTATGGAGCGCGGGAAGAATGGTTGTTTGAATGCCTCCGTGCGTGCAGTAACTATTCTGATCTTATCCTCACGATCCCCATGTGAGCGATTCGTAGGGGATTGTAGTATATTCCAAAAGTAATCATTTAAAGACAGTTCTTGAAACTTTGTTAATAGACTTTCTCGGGATAGCTTACGTCTATCTTCAAGAGTCTTCCAGTTGAGTTCCTTCAGTATCTCTGTTACTCTTTCCCGCGGATTAAACAAACATGTGACCCGTTCGTCTGCACCGAGCGAGGTGGCGCAGTGGTTAGCACACTGGACTCGCATTCGGGAGGACGACGGTTCAATTCCGTCTCCAGCCATCCTGATTTAGGTTTTCCGTGTTGTTGTTGTTGTTGTTGTTGTTGTGGTCTTCAGTCCTGAGACTGGTTTGATGCAGCTCTCCATGCTACTCTATCCTGTGCAAGCCTCTTCATCTCCCAGTACCTACTGCAACCTACATCCTTCTGAATCTGCTTAGTGTATTCATCTCTTGGTCTCCCTCTACGATTTTTACCCTCCACGCTGCCCTCCAATACTAAATTGGTGATCCCTTGATGCCTCAGAACATGTCCTACCAAACGGTCCCGTCTTCTGGTCAAGTTGGGCCACAAACTTCTCTTCTCCCCAATCCTATTCAATACTTCCTCATTAGTTATGTGATCTACCCATCTAATCTTCAGCATTCTTCTGTAGCACCACATTTCGAAAGCTTCTATTCTCTTCTTGTCCAAACTGTTTATCGTCCATGTTTCACTTCCATACATGGCTACACTCCATACAAATACTTTCAGAAATGACTTCCTGACACTTAAATCTATACTCGATGTTAACAAATTTCTCTTCTTCAGAAACGCTTTCCTTGCCATTGCCAGTCTACATTTTATATCCTCTCTACTTCGACCATCATCAGTTATTTTGCTCCCCAAATAGCAAAACTCATTTACTACTATAAGCATCTCATTTCCTAATCTAATTCCCGCAGCATCACCTGATTAATTCGACAACATTCCATTATCCTCATTTTGCTTTTGTTGATGTTCATCTTATATCCTCCTTTCAAGACACTGTCCATTCCATTCGACTGCTCTGTCTCTGACAGAATTACAATGTCATCGGCAAACCTCAAAGTTTTTATTTCTTCTCCATGGATTTTAATACCTACTCCGAATTTTTCTTTTGTTTCCTTTACTGCTTGCTCAATATACAGATTGAACAACATCGGGGAGAGGCTACAACCCTGTCTTACTCCCTTCCCAACCACTGCTTCCCTTTCATGTCCCTCGACTCTTATAACTGCCATCTGGTTTCTGTACAAATTGTAAATAGCCTTTCGCTCCCTGTATTTTACCCCTGCCACCTTTAGAATTTGAAAAAGATTATTCCAGTCAACATTGTCAAAAGCTTTCTCTAAGTCTACAAATGCTAGAAACGTAGTTTGCCTTTCCTTAATCTTTCTTCTAAGATAAGTCGTAAGGTCAGTATCACCTCACGTGTTCCAGTGTTTCTACGGAATCCAAACTGATCTTCCCCGAGGTTGGCTTCTACTAGTTTTTCCATTCGTCTGTAAAGAATTCGTGTTAGTATTTTGCAGCTGTTGCTTATTAAACTGATAGTTCGGTAATTTTCACATCTGTCAACACCTGCTTTCTTTGGGATTGGAATTATTATATTCTTCTTGAAGTCTGAGGGTATTTCGCCTGTTTCATACATCTTGCTCACCAGATGGTAGATTTTTGTCAGGACTGGCTCTCCCAAGGCCGTCAGTAGTTCCAATGGAATGTTGTCTACTCCCGGGGCCTTGTTTCGACTCGTGTCTTTCAGAGCTCTGTCAAACTCTTCACGCAGTATCGTATCTCCCATTTCACCTTCATCTACATCCTCTTCCATTTCCATAATATTGTTCTCAAGTACATCGCCCTTGTATAGACCCTCTACATACTCCTTCGACCTTTCTGCTTTCCCTTCTTTGCTTAGAACTGGGTTTCCATCTGAGCTCTTGATATTCATACAAGTCGTTCTCTTATCTCCAAAGGTCTCTTTAATTTTCCTGTAGGCAGTATCTATCTTACCCCTAGTGAGATAAGCCTCTACATCCTTACATTTGTCCTCTAGCCATCCCTGCTTAGCCATTTTGCACTTCCTGTCGATCTCATTTTTGAGACGTTTGTATTCCTTTTTGCCTGATTCATTTACTGCATTTTTATATTTTCTCCTTTCATCAATTAAATTCAATATTTCTTCTGTTACCCAAAGATTTCTACTAGTCCTCGTCTTTTTACCAACTTGATCCTCTGCTGCCTTCGCTACTTCGTCCCTCAAAGCTACCCATTCTTCTTCTACTGTATTTCTTTCCCTCATTCCTGTCAATTGTTCCCTTATGCTCTCCCTGAAACTCCGTACAACCTCTGGTTTAGTCAGTTTATCCAGGTCCCATCTCCTTAAATTCCCACCTTGATTTCCCTAAATCGTTTCAGACAAATGCCGGGATGGTTCCTTTGAAAGGGCGCGGCCGATTTCCTTCCCCATCCTTCCCTCACCCGAGCTTGTGCTCCGTCTCTAATGACCTCGTTGTCGACGGGACGTTAAAACTACACACTAACTAACGTTCGTCTGCCCGTTTCCGTATACGTTCAATACCCCCTGTAAGACTTAGGCCTACTGTCGGAACACCGCGTGAGCTACGGTCGGCTCTTGCTAATTCGAACTGCAGTAGATCGAATTTCTCGATAGAATGAACTGTTGTTCAATTCCTTGAATAAATAAAACAAATCCAATCACGTTTTGGTACACTTGATACATCGAACTGATGGCCACTACAGACTGCCTCGCAAACACACCGTAACTGGATGTCAGGGGCTAAGTAAGGGCTAGCGCGCGCGGGTGATTTTTGTCACTGTGACAAAAAAGTTTCTGTCGTAACACATAACGCCATAGAAGTGGATTGCGCTCACGAACGATGACAGATGCTGACCTTTTTTGAAATCGAAGCTTCATTTGTCGATATGGATTTTAAAGAGACGGTCATGATTTGCAAACTCATCAGACGTAACAGAAAAAAAATATAAAAATGGTATAGTAGGTACATTCCTTTTGCAGGGCCAGGCTATTAAGCGGAAAGTTTTACACAATGTTTAATAAATTTCGACAACATCAAAGAAATTTTTTCAGTTTCAGTTTTACGTATATTAACATACGAAAATGCAAATATGAGAGTGTCTGTCCGAGCTGAACACAAGTTATTCCAAGCTCTTAAAAATATTTGTCTACAGATTCCTAACCGCACTTTAATTTTCAAATTTATTTCTGAATAATCCTTCAAATTTTTGTGGAAAAGTGCTGGTCTTTTTACCACTTCTATAAAAATATCATTATTAGTATCGTCATCGTGTACCGTCAGCCACGTTGTGCAAAGATGTTGATGCCTTGTGTGTCAGCGTGTTGTCAGTCGGAAAACAAATAGGGAGCGGAGAATAGATGTAGAGTGACAATTTTGTCACCTGTGCGGGCGCAGCAATAAAAACCTAGCGACGAGGAAATAGTTTTGTCACGGGTAGCGAGCAAAAGTGTCGCTCCGTTGTCACGTCGTAAAATGAGCACATCTACAGGGGCCTTCACGCGTTCAGTATTTATTGACAGCGGTAGTTGGTCAGACCTTAAATATACTGAAGCGACTTCACACCATCAGTAATACTGACAAAAATTATCAGTTACCAACGCAGTTTCACAAGGCTAAGATATCGAGCACACAAAAGAAAGCGAGTGCTGCAGTTGGGCACAGCTTGCAAGCAAGATCACCATCACACTGGTCTATTAAAACTGTTTTGTGGTAAGACTACTTGAAGAACTGAATCACTTGTACGTAAGTTCCCCAATCATACTGCAATCACCGGTGGAGACTTTAATCATCCATCAGTTAATAGGGGAAATTACTGTTTCGTTGGTGGTGGGCGTGAGACAGACATCATGTGAAACTTTACTAAATGCCTTCTCTGGAAACTACGTGGAAAAGATAGCTAGGAACCCTATCCAAGATGGAAATATGTTGGATCTAATGGCAACAAATAGGCTTGACTTCTGAGGACGTCCACATCGAAAATGATGTCAGTGACCATGGCGCGGTTGTGGCAACAATGATTACCAAGTACAAAGGTCAACTAAAACAAGCAGAAAGATATATATGTTCAGTAACCTAGATAAAAAAAATTAGTAGTGTCATGTGTCAATGAGGAACTTGAAACTTGCAGCACAGGGCCCGAGCATGTAGAAGAACTCTGGCTCAAGTTTAAAACAATAGTTGACCATGTACTGGATACATATGTACCCAGTAGAACGCTTCATATGAGAGGAAACCTCCATGGTATACAATCACTGCAAAGAAACTTCTAAAGAAACACAGACTACTGCATAATAGATGCGAAACAAAACATAAGGCTATAGATAGAGAGAGATGCTGAATGAAACGCTTTGGTTGTCAAGGGAGCAATGCGTGATGCCTTCAAAAACTACCGTAGCAGAATATGTCAAGTGGTCTTTCACAGAGCCCAAAGAAATTCTGGTCATATAGAAAGGCTGTTAGTGGCACCAAAGTCAGTGACCAGTCCTTAGCGAATGAGACAGGAATTGGAATGGAGGGTAGCAAAGCAGAAGCTGAAATGCTTAACTTCGTTTTCAAATGTTCCTTTGCAAAGAAAAACCCACGAGAATTGTCCCAGTTTAATTCTCGTACCATTGAAAAGATGAATGAAATAAGTATTAGTGTCAGTGGTGTTGAGAAACAGCCGAAATTGTTAAAACTGAACAAAACTCCAGGGACCGATGGAATCCTTGGAGATTCTATACTGAATTTGCGGCTGAGTTAGCCCCTCTCTTAACCATAAGGACTTTTCGGTAGGGAGGACGAAAATGTTATCTTGGATGGAGAGTCATCGTCAGATGTAGAAGTAACTTCGATTGTGTGCCCCAGGGAAGTGTGTTGGGACCCTTGCTGTTCATGTTGTATATTAACAGTGAAATCACGCCTTTTGAAGATGATTCAGTTATCTATAGGGTGGCGCACGAAATGTGTTGCCATTTTGTATTTGAATATAAACTTTATTGTCAATACAATCTGAAAGGAACATATACTACAATGAAGAGCCGTCCATGGAGATTTGTTCTAACTCAGCACATGCTCAATATGTCCACCATTTCGTTTCCTAACTTCCTTCAAACGAACACTGAAGTTAGTGATTTCCCTACGGCACATGTCTTCCGTAATTTCACTGCAGGCTTGAAGAATAAGCTCCATTAAATCACGTGGACGGTTCGGGAATTATTTTTTCCTTTAGGTAGCCCAAAGAAAAAAGTCACATGGATTGAAGTCTGGACTATTGGGGGGCCAATTTTGTCCGTCATGGAAGCGACCTGGAAACCTGAGTGAAATGATCCGCATGTCTAAATGCTCGTGTAAAAACTCGAACACAGTGTCTGCAGTATGTGGCCTTGCTCCATCTTGCATGAACCACTGCGTGTTGCAGGGCAAGGCAGTAGCAAGAAGCTGAGGAATGACGCTATTGCGAATCATGCTCAAATAACGCTCGCTGTTCACAGTTTATTCAAAGAAAAACGGTCCAATAAGTTCGTGACTGAAAATTGCTGCCCACTCTGTAATCCTCGGAGCATAATGTTGTCGTTCATGAAGCACTTGTGGGTTTTCAGTGGCCCAAAAGCGTACATTATGTTTGTTACCACACCGTCTAAATGAAAATGCGCCTCGTCTGAAAACCAAACGTTGTTGAGAGTTTCTTCCCTATCCTCCGCCCTCTGAGCAAACAGTAGTCTCTACTGCTTGTGTTCTTCAGTGAGCTTCTGTGCACAGGTCATCTTGTTTGGGTAAATACGGAGGTCACTTTTAAGAATGCGTTGAACGGAGCGTCTGGATATTCCCAGTTGCACTGCTGCCTTTCTACACGATTTCCCGGGACTTCTCTGTACAGCAACTCGTACCGCTTCAATATTCTCCGGCGAACAAACAGGCTTAGGCCGAGGTCGCTTCGCTTCCAATACTGTTCCTTCCTGTACAAATTTATCGTACAGCCTGTGGATGGTCTTCTTGCAAGGGACCCATCGTGTGTTAAACTGTTGTCGAAAACCCCTCTGAGTCAGAACAAGGCTTTTCGTTTCATGAAAAAGTAACACAATTGTCGATCGTTGCTGTGTCGTCATTCTTCCATTGTCAGCCATTGCTGCTCACGAGTCTCCTAGTGGCAGTATCGTGAATTACACGTCATTTGATAACTCATTTGTTTTTCCGAGCTCTGCTGGTACTGCTGGAGAGATCCCAGCGGGATATCTAATGTGCGTCGTAAATTGTGAAAGAAACAATTGGTAACACATTTCGTGCGCCACCCTGTATAATGAAGTACTATCTGAAAGAAGCTGCATAAATATTCAGTCAGATCTTCATAAGATTTTGAAGTGGTGCCGACATTGGCGACTTGTTTTAAATGTTACGAAACGTAAAATTTTGCTATGACTATAATATCACTGAGTCTGTTGGAATCGGCCAACTCATACAAATACCTGGGAGCAACAATTTGTAGTGTAGTGTCGCGGAACAGTAAAGAGTTGGAAACGAGGAATATTGTCAAAGTTTCGTTGCCTATGCCGAGAGCCAGAGGCAGCAGGTTAGCCAAGAGTAAGAGGATTGCACATATATCAGAATGTGTTATCATGCAGGGGCAATGGCCTGGTTACACACAACACGCGAGAGAGAATTGCTTAGCATGCGGGTTTGTGTTAGACGGAGACTTTCATAGAGTGCAAGACAGAGGTATAGCGTCAGCTGTACTGCATTTCACAACTTCGCGTTACGTCTGCCGTAACAAAACGTAACTCTGTCGCAAGAACACCTAAGGGGCGAGTCCGACAGATGAATCAGCAGTACGAGTGGAACGAATGCGTTCATTACAAACGAGCATGACGTGAGGACATCACTCGTGCTTCGCCGGCCGAAGTGGCCGTGCGGTTAAAGGCGCTGCAGTCTGGAACCGCAAGACCGCTACGGTCGCAGGTTCGAATCCTGCCTCGGGCATGGATGTTTTTGATGTCCTTAGGTTAGTTAGGTTTAACTAGTTCTAAGTTCTAGGGGACTAACGACCTCAGCAGTTGAGTCTCATAGTGCTCAGAGCCATTTGAACTCGTGCTTCCTTTAAATACGCCAGCTTTGATAGTAACAAGGCACTCGCAGTTACATGTGTACTGGGTCGCTGCGTAGCGCTCAGCTCGGTGATCGACATGTTAATCTTCATTAAGGAGATATTGGAGTAAGGGCGGCTCATCCAGGAGCAGACGTGAGGGGACAGTACCAGCTCTGGTCCTCTCTGCTGCAGCTGCCAATCATCAATCTAGGATTAGCAGAGATAGCGGCAGACTCGCTCGCCGCCAATGCTGAACACATCAGTGAGCCGTCGTCGAGATCGTGCGGGGCCCAGGCCCTGTGCATCCGCCATCACAACCGGGTGAGCCGACGACGCTGGGGGACTGCAGCCCGCTCCGCCCGTCCACCACAGACGAGCCACCAGGAGGAGCAGGGGAGAAGACGGGGTGGGATAGAGTACACTCCGCACTACGAGAACGCCTCTCGTACCGACAGCGCCGGGACTCCAACCTGGTGCCTCCTTCGCAGCAGCTTGCTGTCCGCAGCCGAGCTGGTCGCCCAGCCAGGTGCCACCAGCCACGCGCGGCCGAAGTTCGAAGTAAGGACATTCCTTCGCTACGCCACAGCACGCGGCGCTGCGCTAGCAAGACGTGCGGCCCGGAGCTGGTGTCATCACTACGAGTCAGCGAGGACTCGGAGAAGGTCGTTGATATCACCAAGCCACATTTTACTCGGCAGCAATAAAGGTGTTATGAATTAATAATCTTTCTTTGGCGTTTCTGACGCGTCCACAGTCATTTCCTATCATCCTGACAACTGGTGAGGTCACCGCTCGGCCATCCAGTCCACTGTAGGCGACCGGGACCACCGGGGCACCTACAGTAGGGATATGAAATGGAACGATCACATAGCTTCAGTCGTGGGTACAGCAGGTGGTTGACTTGGGTTTATAAGTAGAATACTGGGGAAGTGCAGTCAGTCTACAAAGGAAATTTCTTGCAAATCACTCGAGCGACCGGTTACAGAATGTTGCTCAAGTGTATGGGACCAGTACCAGATAGGCCTATACAGCCGCCGTCTATCAGAAATTCACGAAACTACAGAGGCTGAAGCGGGAATATTCTACTATGTCCCACAACAAATTCCAGATTTTTTCCAACCGAAACTGGCCGAAAAAAAAAATTATTACATTACTTATCGAACGCTTCTCGAAATACATCTGGACTGTTTGGGTACACTGTGGCTGTTGTGGGAGCAATACAGGGCAGGTGTGACGTACCGGTGATGCGGTAGATGTCGTTGACCCTCTGGACGTGGCGCGTCATGACCTCTATGCAGGCCTCCTCGGTGCCGTACTTCTGGAAGAAGAGGTGGTCGGCCTGCAGGTAGAGCATGCAGGTAGTCTTGCGGGGGTCGACGGCGGTGGAGGCGGCCGCGGAGGCCGACGTCACGATCCTCCGGCGGGCGGGCCGCGAGTCGCGGTCCTCCGGCACGGTCGGCGTCAGGTCCAGCTCCAGGTCGGGCAGCCAGCGCCGGCGGCGGCGGCGGGGGCGGTGGCCGGACCTGCGCGGTAGCACACCAGTCAGTCACAGTCACACCCATAGCCTCTCACTGGGCCCGGCCCTGCTTCCCTGTCAACAGCACTGCAAATGAATACAGCACGACGGTCGATCTGGCTGCGGTGACAGACCGATCTGCAGCATAACCAGAGCTCTACACGGACGTGACAGTAATGATGGGGTGCCTGCTAATATCATGTCGACCCTCCTTTTGCCCGGTGTAGTCCAGCAACGTCGACCTGTTGTAGAATTTTAGAACATGTTTTTTGCTCGCGTATCATGTCGTTTCTGGAAAACCAGAATCTACTCTGTAGGAATCAACATGCATTCCGGAAACAACGATCGTGTGAGACCCAACTCGCTTTATCTGTTCATGAGACCCAGAAAATATTAGATACAGGCTCCCAGGTAGATGCCATTCTCCTTGACTTCCGGAAGGCGTTCGTTACAGTTCCGCACTGTCGCCTGATAAACAAAGTAAAAGCCTACGCAATGTCAGACCAGCTGTGTGGCTGGATTGAAGAGTTTTTAGCAAACAGAACACAGCATGTTGTTCTCAATGGAGAGACGTCTACAGGTAAAGTAACCTCTGGCGTGCCACAGGGGAGTGTTATGGGACCATTGCTTTTCACAATATATATATAAATGACCTAGTAGATAGTGTCGGAAGTTACATGCGGCTTTTCGCGGATGATGCTGTAGTTTACAGAGAAGTTGCAGCATTAGAAAATTGTAGCGAAATGCAGGAATATATGCCGCGGATAGGCACTTGGTGCAGGGAGTGGCTTGCTGTCCAGGTTTCGAGAGGGTGCGTTTCTGGATGAGGTATCGAATATATTGCTCCCCCCTACTTATACCTCCCGAGGAGATCACGAATGTAAAATTAGAGAGATTCGAGCGCGCACGGAGGCTTTCCGGCAGTCGTTCTCCCCGCGAACCATACGCTACTGGAACAGGAAAGGGAGATAATGACAGTGGCACGTAAAGTGCCCTCCGCCACACACCGTTGTGAGGCTTGCGGAGTATAAATGTAGATGTATATGTATAAGACGTTGGAAGTCCCCTGCAGAAATATTGAACCATGCAGCCTATATAGCCGTCCATAAAAGAAAAAGTGTTGCTGGTGCAGGATTTTGTGCACGAACTAGCCACTCGATTATGTCCTATAAATGTTCGATGCGAGTCATCTCGAGCGATGTGAGTGGCCCAGCTATTCGCACTAATTATCCAGAATGTTCTTCAAATCAGTGAAATGGCGCATTATTTCCATAAAAAACCCATCGTTGTTTGGGAACATGACGTCCATGAATGGCTGCGAAGGATCTCCAACAAGAGAAACATATCCATTTCCAGTGAATGGTCGGTTCAGTTGGACCAGAGGACCCCGTCCACTCCTTGTAAACACAGCCCGCACCACTGTGGAGCCACCACCAGCTTGCTCAGTGCCTCGTTGACAATTGGGTCCGTGGCTTCGTGGGGTCTGCGCAACACTCGAACCCCACCATCAGCTCCTAGCCACTGAAATCGGGACTCACCTGGCCAGGTCACGGTTCTCCACTCGTCTAGGGTCCAACCGATATCGTCTCGAACCCAGGAGAGGAGCTGCAGACGACGTCGTGCTGTCGGCAAAGGCACTAGCGTCGGTCGTCTGCTGCCATAGACCAGTAACGGCAAATTTCTCCGCACTGACCCACATTGACTTAAGAGGTTATTTCGCGCAGTGCTACTTGTCTGTTAGCACTGACGACTCAACGCAAACGCCGCTGCTCTCGGTCGCTAAGTGAAGACAGTCGTTACTGCGTTGTCCGTGGTGAGAGGTAATGCCTCAAAGTTGGTATTGTCGCCACACTCTTGACACTGTGGATCTCGGGATATTGAATTTCCTAACAATTTCCGAAATGGAACATCCCATGCGTTTAGCCCCAGCTGCCATTCCGCGTTCAAAGTCCGTTAACTCCCGACTCCCGGCGTAATCAGGTCGGAAACCTTCTCACATGAATCACCTAAATACAAATGACAGCACCGCCGATACTCCCGCCATCTGTATATGTGCATATCGCTATCCCATACCTTTGGTCACCGCAGTGTCAAGAGTGTGTCGAGAATTACAAGTTTCAGGCACCTCAGACAATACAGTGGCTGACGGCCTTCACTTAACGACCGAGACCAGCGGCGTTTGCGTAGAGTCGTCAGTGCTAACAGACAAGCAATACTATGTGATGCAACCGCAGAAATCAACGCGGGACGTACGACGAACGTATCCTTTAGGATAATGCGGCTATTGGGCTGTGGTAGCAGACGACCGACGCGAGTGCCTTTGTTTACAGCACCACACAGTCTGCAGCACCTCTTCTGGGCTGGTGACCATATTGCTTGGACTCTAGAAAACCGTTGCCTGGTCAGATGAGTCCCGATTTCAGCTGATAAGAGCTGATGGTGGGGTTCGATTGTGGCGCAGACCCCACGAAGCCACGGACCCAATTGTCAACGAGGCACTGAGCAAGCTGGTGGTGGCTCCATAATGGTGTGGACTGTGTTTACACGGAGTGGACTGGGCCCTCTGAGCCAACTGAACCAATCATTGACTGGAAATGGTTATGTTCGGCTACATGGAGACCATCTGCAGCCATTCATGGACTTCATGTTCGCGAACAACGTTGGAATTTTTGTGGATGACAATGCGCCATGTCATCAGGCCACAACTGTTCGCGATCCGTTAGAGAACATTCTGGATAATCCGAGCGAATTACACTACTGGCCATTAAAATTGCTACCCCACGAAGGTGATGTGCTACAGACGCGAAATTTAACCGACAGGAAGAAGATGCTGTGATATGCAAATGATTAGCTTTTCAGAGCATTCACACAAGGTTGGCGCCGGTGGCGACACGTACAACTTGCTGACATAAGGAACGTTTACAACTGATTTCTCATACACAATCAGCAGTTGACCAGCGTTGCCTGGTGAAACGTCGTTGTGATGCCTCGTATGAGGAGGACAAAGGCATACCATCACGTTTCCGACTTTGATAAAGGTCGGATTGTTGCCTATCGCGATTGCGGTTTATCGTATCGCGACATTACTGCTCGCGTTGGTCCATATCCAATGACTGTTAGCAGAATAAGGAATCGGTGGGTTCAGGAGGGTAATACGGAACGCCGTGCTGCATCCCAACGGCCTCGTATCACTAGCAGTCGAGATGACACGCATGTTATCCGCATGGCTGTAACGGATCGTGCAGCCACGTCTCGATCCCTGAGTCAACAGATGGGGACGTTTGCATGACAACAAACATCTACACGAACAGTTCGACGACGTTTGCAGCAGCACGGACTATCAGCTCGGAGACCGTGGCTGCGGTTACCCTTGATGCAGCATCACAGACAGATTCGCCTACAATGCTCTACTCAACAACGAACCTGGGTGCACGAATGGCAAAACATCATTTTTTCGGATGAATCCAGGTTCTGTTTACGGCATCATGATGGTCGCATCCGTGTTTGGCGACATCTCGGTGAACGCACATTGGAAGCGTGTATTCGTCATCGCCATACTGGCGTATCACCCGGCTTGATGGTATGGGGTGCCATTGGTTACACGTCACGGTCACCTCTTGTTCGCATTGACGGCACTTTGAACAGTCGACGTTACATTTCAGATGTGTTACGACCCGTGGCTGTACCCTTCATTCGATCCCTGCGAAACCCTACATTTCAGCAGGATAATGCACGACCGCATGTTGCAGGTCCTGTACGGGCCTTTCTGGATACAGAAAATGTTCGACTGCTGCCCTGGCCAGGACATTCTCCAGATCTCTCACCAATTGAAAACGTCCGCTCAATTGTGGCCGAGCAACTGGCTGGTTCGGCTCTGAGCACTATGGGACTTAACTTCTGAGGTCATCAGTCCCCTAAAACTTAGAACTACTTAAACCTAACTAACCTAAGGACACCACACGCATCCATGCCCGAGGCAGGATTCGAACCTGCGACCGTAGCGGTCTCGCGGTACCAGACTGTAGCGCCTAGAACCGCTCGGCCACTCCGGCGATCAGCAACTGCCTTGTCACAATACGCCAGTCACTACTCTTGATGAACTGTGGTATCGTGTTGAAGCTGCATGGGCAGCTGTACCTGTACACGCCATCCAAGCTCTGTTTGACTCAATGCCCAGGCGTATCAAGGCCGTTATTACGGCCAGAGGCGGTTGTTCTGGGTACTGATTTCTCAGCATGTATGCACCCAAATTGCGTGAAAATGCAATCACATGTCAGTTCTCATATAATATATTTGTCCAATGAATACCCGTTTATCATCTGCATTTCTTCTTGGTTTAGGAATTTTAATGGCCAGTAGTGTATTTGGCCACTCAGATTTCCCGAGATGTATCCCATCGTACATTTGTGGGACATAATCGAGAGATCAGTTCATGAGCAACTTCCTGCACTGGCAGCACTTTTGCAATTATGGACTGCTATAGTGGCAGCATGGCTCAATGTTTGTGCAGCGGCTTCCAGTGACTTGTTGAATCCATGCTCTGCTACAGCGGGCAAAACGAGGTTAGGAGGCATACCACGACTTTTGTCAGCTCAGTGTATGTGACACAAACGGCCGTGTATTTTGATTGGACTGACGCAGGGGCTTTACACTTTTTACGTCGTCAAGGAACCATAGACACTAGTACTTGACATGACATTCAACTAGATGCCTCTGGCCGTGTTAACAGACGGCCAGACACTGGGGCGCAAAGTGATCCTACAAGCGTCCCGTTTTCCGATTGAGGTAAGGAACCCTAAAAGTGTTCATTTTCAAAGTATATTATTCAGTATACCAGCATTATAAAGCAAGCTATCTATTTTATCGATGTGTGGTTATATAAAGACGCCAATACCATCCATGTAGTGCATTTATTGTTCTGCTTTGGTGTCTGCGTCTTTACGACAGTTTTCATCTGGAGGCTACGCATCATCTCCTGTTCTGATCAGCTTCTTTCGTCACTATATTCTTCCATCTCTAACGACGTCCACCACTCCGATTCTCTTCTAACCTCTTTCTCTCATACCTTCCACTGTCCCTTCTATCATTATTTGATGCAACAGTTCTTACACAGTATACTCTTATCTACTGGCCAACATTTTTTTTCCTCTTTCTGATCACTTCCAGTAATTTTTCTTTCTTCTTCTGTTTTCATTACGGCTTCATTCTTAAGTCCGTCAGTTCACTTCATGTTAAACATTCTACCCCATAGTCACATTTTAAGACTTTCTGAATATCTTTCTTCTTTCCGTTTAACTGTAAATGTTCACTTCTGTGTAACACTACTCTACAGACTTAACTTTTAGCGAACCTCACGTCTACTGGAATTCTTATAGCTGTTACTAGCTGCTACACTTTTCAAATACTGACTTTCTCATGAATATACGCCTCCTTACTTCTTCTGTAATTTCGTTCTTATCACTTTTCTCCTGGAAGAGCAGCTGAACGGAATGGACAGTGTCTTGAAAGGAGGATATAACATGAAGATCAACAAAAGCAAAAAGAGGATAAATCGAGTGATGCTGCGGGAATTAGATTAGAAATGAGACGCTTAAAAGAAGTAAATGAATTTTGCTATTTGGGGAGCAAAATAACTGATGATGGTCGAAGAAGAGAGGATATAAAATGTAGACTGGCAATGGCAAGGAAAGCGTTTCTGAAGAAGAGAAATTTGTTAACATCGAGTATAGATTTAAGTGTCAGGAAGTCGTTTCTGAAAGTATTTGTTTGGACTGTAGCCATGTATGGAAGTGAAACGCGGACGATAAATAGTTTAGACAAGAAGAGAATAGAAGCTTTCGAAATGTGGTGCTACAGAAGAATGCCGAAGATTAGATGGGTAGATCTCACAACTAATGAGGAGGTATTGAATAGGAGTGGGGAGAAGGGAAGTTTGTGGCACAACTTGACAAGAAGAAGGGATCGGTTAGTATGACATGTTCTGAGGCATCAAGGGACCACCAATTTAGTACTGGAGGGCAGCGTGGAGGGTAAAAATCGTAGAGGGAGACCAAGAGATGAATACACTAAACAGATTCAGAAGGATGTAGGTTGTAGTAGGGGTCAGTGAAGTGAAGTGGAAGGAAGACAAGGATTTCTGGTCAGATGAGTATCGGGTAATATCAACAGCAGCAGAAAATGGTATAACAGGTGTAGGATTCGTTATGAATAGGAAGGTAGGGCAGAGGGTGTGTTACTGTGAACAGTTCAGTGACCGGGTTGTTCTAATCAGAATCGACAGCAGACCAACACCGACAACGTTAGTTCAGGTATACATGCCGACATCGCAAGCTGAAGATGAACAGATAGAGAAAGTGTATGAGGATATTGAAAGGGTAATGCAGTATGTAAAGGGGGACGAAAATCTAATAGTCATGGGCGACTGGAATGCAGTTGTAGGGGAAGGAGTAGAAGAAAAGGTTACAGGAGAATATGGGCTTGGGACAAGGAATGAAAGAGGAGAAAGACTAATTGAGTTCTGTAACAAGTTTCAGCTAGTAATAGCGAATACCCTGTTCAAGAATCACAAGAGGAGGAGGTATACTTGGAAAAGGCCGGGAGATACGGGAAGATTTCAATTAGATTACACCATGGTCAGACAGAGATTCCGAAATCAGATACTGGACTGTAAGGCGTACCCAGGAGCAGATATAGACTCAGATCACAATATAGTAGTGATGAAGAGTAGGCTGAAGTTCAAGACATTAGTCAGCAAGAATCAATACGCAAAGAAGTGGGATACGGAAGTACTAAAGAATGACGAGATACGTTTGAAGTCCTCTAACGCTATAGATACAGCAATAAGGAATAGCGCAGTAGGCAGTACAGTTGAAGAGGAATGGACATCTCTAAAAAGAGCCATCACAGAAGTTGGGAAGGAAAACATAGGTACAAAGAAGGTAGCTGCGAAGAAACCATGGGTAACAGAAGAAATACTTCAGCTGATTGATGAAAGGAGGAAGTATAAACATGTTCCGGGAAAATCAGGAATACAGAAATACAAGTCGCTGAGGAATGAAATAAATAGGAAGTGCAGGGAAGCTAAGACGAAATGGCTGCAGGAAAAATGTGAAGACATCGAAAAAGATATGATTGTCGGAAGGACAGACTCAGCATACAGGAAAGTCAAAACAACCTTTGGTGACATTAAAAGCAACGGTGGTAACATTAAGGGTGCAACGGGAATTCCACTGTTAAATGCAGAGGAGAGAGCAGATAGGTGGAAAGAATACATTGAAAGCCTCTATGAGGGTGAAGATTTGTCTGACGTGATAGAAGAAGAAACAGGAGTCGATTTAGAAGAGATAGGGGATCCAGAATTAGAATCGGAATTTAAAAGAGCTTTGGAGGACTTACGGTCAAATAAGGCAGAAGGGATAGATAACATTCCATCAGAATTTCTAAAATCATTGGGGGAAGTGGCAACAAAACGACTATTCACGTTGGTGTGTAGAATATATGAGTCTGGCGACACACCATCTGACTTTTGTAAAAGCATCATCCACACAATTCCGAAGACGGCAAGAGCTGACAAGTGCGAGAATTATCGCACAATCAGCTTAACAGCTCATGCATCGAAGCTGCTTACAAGAATAATATACAGAAGAATGGAAAAGAAAATTGAGAATGCGCTAGGTGACGGTCAGTTTGGCTTTAGCAAAAGTAAAGGGACGAGAGAGGCAATTCTGACTTTACGGCTAATAATGGAAGCAAGGCTAAAGAAAAATCAAGACACTTTCATATGATTTGTCGACCTGGAAAAAGCATTCGACAATATAAAATGGTGCAAGCTGTTCGATATTCTGAAAAAAGTAGGGGTAAGCTATAGGGAGAGACGGGTCATATACAATATGTACAACAACCAAGAGGGAATAATAGGAGTGGACGATCAAGAACGAAGTGCTCGTATTAAGAAGGGTGTAAGACAAGGCTGTAGCCTTTCGCCCCTACTCTTCAATCTGTACATTGAGGAAGCAATGATGGAAATAAAAGAAAGGTTCAGGAGTGGAATTAAAATACAAGGTGAAAGGATATCAATGATACGATTCGCTGATGACATTGCTATCCTGAGTGAAAGTAAAGAAGAATTAAATGATCTGCTTTACGGAATGAACAGTCTAATGAGTACACAGTGTGGTTTGAGAGTAAATCGGAGAAAGACGAAGGTAATGAGAAGTAGTAGAAATGAGAACAGCGAGAAACTTAACATCAGGATTGATGGTCACGAAGTCAATGAAGTTAAGGAATTCTGCTACCTAGGCAGCAAAATAACCAATGACGGACGGAGCAAGGAGGACATCAAAAGCAGACTCGCTATGGCAAAAAAGGCATTTCTGGCCAAGAGAAGTCTACTAATATCAAATACCGGCCTTAATTTGAGGAAGAAATTTCTGAGGATGTACGTCTGGAGTACAGTATTGTATGGTAGTGAAACATGGACTGTGGGAAAACCGGAACAGAAGAGAATCGAAGCATTTGAGATGTGGTGCTATAGACGAATGTTGAAAATTAGGTGGACTGATAAGGTAAGGAATGAGGAGGTTCTACGCAGAATCGGAGAGGAAAGGAATATGTGGAAAACACTGATAAGGAGAAGGGACAGGATGATAGGACATCTGCTAAGAGATGAGGGAATGACTTCCATGGTACTAGAGGGAGCTGTAGAGGGCAAAAACTGTAGAGGAAGACAGAGATTGGAATACGTCAAGCAAATAATTGAGAACGTAGGTTGCAAGTGCTACTCTGAGATGAAGAGGTTAGCACAGGAAAGGAATTCGTGGCGGGCCGCATCAAACTTGTCAGTAGACTGATGGCCAAAAAAAAAAAAAAAAAAAAAAAAAAAAAAAAAGGTTGTAGTAGGTACTGGGAGATGAAGAAGCTTGCACAGGGTAGAGTAGCATGGAGAGCTGCATCAAACCAGTCTCTGGACTGAAGACCACAACAACAACGTATTTATATTAATTCCATACTCCTCGCCCTGTACTTGCAATACTTTTCAATATCTTCTGTAGCTCGTCTTCTGATTCCGCCAGCACTGCTTAATAATCCGCATATTTTATAATCTTCATCCCTTCTCCTACAATTACAATGTCTTCTGCATCCTCTATGGCGTTTACCTGTCACTTCTTATCCCTATTACGTTGAACAGCTTCGGTGACGGTGAACATCCTTGCCTTATACCCCTTCTAATGCTCATCTCTTTCATCTCCTCATTCTCTACTCCAACTGTTACTTTCGGCTTTGTGTACACCTCCCTTAACAACCTATACCGACATGTTTCACAATTCTCAGCGGGATACTCTAGATGGAAATGGAAATGAGCGTTTGGCGTCATTGGCCGGGAGGCCCCTCGCGGGGCAGGTCCGGCCGCCATATCGCAGGTCTTATTACATTCGGCGCCACATTGGGCGACCTGCACGCCGGATGGGGATGAAATGATGATGAACACAACACAACACCCAGTCCCTGAGCGGAGAAAATCTCCGACCCAGCCGGGAATCGAACCCGGGCCCAGAGGACGGCAATCCGTCACGCTGACCACTCAGCTACTGGGGCGGACATACTCTAGATGACTCTATGGAATGCCTTTGCGCACTCGATAAAAGAAATGTATATCTGCTTGTTCATTTCTTTCACTTCTTCTCCAGTCATCCTGTGACAACCAATAGCATCTCTCTTTATTTTATCCTTTCTGAACCCTACCCGTCTTCCCCCCCGCATTTTCCTCAATTTTGTTTTCAATTTTCCTTAGTATGACTCTCGTTTCGTGACTGATGTAACTAACTGTCTTGTAGTCTTCGCATTCTTTTACGTTGCACTGTTTAGCTGAAGATACCAGAGCGGTCTTAAGTAAATCTTGACGCCGAATTTGGACCTAAGACTTTCAGTGCTCCCGATAGTACTCTGTCACAGACTAATGCCTTCTTTCTCCGGAGCTCCTGAACTGCTTTCTCCAATAAGGCCTATCTTTGCATTGATTATACAGAGATGCCAATATCATCCATATAGGCTCTAAAGATGCCAATACCATCGGCCTGCAGAACTGTACAAGCTGCCCAGAAATTTTTTTTAATACAGGTTGCATTTTATATTTGGCTACAGTCTGTAACCGCGCGACCGCTACGGTCGCAGGTTCGAATCCTGCCTCGGGCATGGATTTGTGTGATGTCCTTAGGCTAGTTAGGTTTAAATAGTTCTATGTTCTAGGGGACTGATGACCTCAGAAGGTAATTCCCATAGTGCTCAGAGCCATTTGAACCATTTTTATATTTGGCAGTGGGAGAAATGGTATGTTTGCATATCGTACCTACACTGCTCAACACAATTAAAGGCTCACTTTTTCGAAACCCTATAATTGTCCCCCATTGAGAAGCATGAATTTGAAATTCAGCTCAAAGGTGCCTACAACCTAACTATATAATGGCGAAAAAGCGTGGCGCCCTGCCATGTCATCCTCGGCGGCGCTTCATACAGCAAGGTGTCGCCCTATGCAGGAAAAAAAAAAGCCGGAGCTCAGACGTTCATGTGATGTGTAAGATGGCTTAACGCAGTCACATTGGCACCAAATTGCACCGCAGTTCTGCCCAACGCCGCCGTGGACGAGCCTCACTATGGGAAGGAATTAACAGCCCCTCCTTAACACCTTTAATCCCTTCTTGTGACGGCAGAACGGCCGCGTAGTGTTGAAATCACGCGGTTTTCTGGTAGATGGCCGAGGAAGAACATTTCAGAAACACCACTGCTCGGAACCGCAGTGCGAGAAGTAACAGGTGATGTTTTTGACAACTGGAGGACCTGTTGTGGGTCAGGGACAATGCAGTCGAGGTCACTTATCTTTGGTCTCATTATATTTAGTGTTTGTAAACTGTTCGCATACAGGGTGTTACAAAAAGGTACGGCCAAACTTTTCAGGGAACATTCCTCACACACAAATCAAGAAAAGATGTTATGTGGGCATGTGTCCGGAAACGCTTAATTTCCATGTTAGAGCTCATTTTAGTTTCGTCAGTATGTACTGTACTTCCTCGACTCACCGCCAGTTAGCCCAATTGAAGGAAGGTAATGTTGACTTCGGTGCTTGTGTTGACATGCGACTCATTGCGCTACAGTACTAGTATCAAGCACATCTGTACGTAGCATCAACAGGTTAGTGTTCATCACGAACGTGGTTTTGCAGTCAGTGCAATGTTTACAAATGCGGAGTTGGCAGATGCCCATTTAATGTATGGATTAGCACGGGGAAATAGACGTGGCGCCATACGTTTGTATCGAGACAGATTTCCAGAACGAAGGTGTCCCGACAGAAAGACGTTCGAAGCAATTCATCGGCGTCTTAGGGAGCACGGAACATTCCAGCCTATGACTCGCGACTGGGGAAGACCTAGAACGACGAGGACACCTGCAATGGACGAGGCAATTCTTCGTGCAGTTGACGATAACCTTAATGTCAGCGTCAGAGAAGTTGCTGCTGTACAAGGTAACGTTGACCACGCCACTGTATGGAGAGTGCTACGGGAGAGCCAGTTGTTTCCGTACCATGTACAGCGTGTGCAGGCACTATCAGCAGCTGATTGGCCTCCACGGGTACACTTCTGCGAGTGGTTCATCCAACAATGTGTCAATCCTCATTTCAGTGCAAATGTTCCATGATTAATGTGATTTGAAGAGAAGTAATAAAATGAGCTCTAACATGGAAAGTAAGCGTTTCCGGACACACGTCCACATAACATATTTTCTTTCTTTGTGTGTGAGGAATGTTTCCTGAAAGTTTGGCCGTACCTTTTAGTAACACCCTGTATAACTATTATTATGTAGCTCTTTTTGCCTCCCTTAGTTTCTGTTTCCTTTTTTTGTATTACTTGTATATATTTAACCATGCTTTTCTCCTTCTGTCTATTCTTTATACAAGGCTTTTGACACGAATAAATAAGAAGCTACTTTATCGTTGGGTCTTACCCGGCTGCGGAATCGGCGGCGGTGGCGTTCGCCTCTTGTGGGGTGGACGGAGAGAGGCGTTCGCCAGCCTTGCTTCCCGCGTCGTAGGCCGCCGCTGGGGGTGGAACACTGGCAGGCTGGGGGTGCGGTCCAGAAGTCCCCGTGGAGGAGCTAGGGCCGTGCCGTGTAGCGCTCCCGCTGCCGGCGTCGTTCTCCTCCTGGAAAACACTGCCAATGTACCCAAGTATACGAGAAACAAAGCTAATGCAGAACACGATACACGGAGCTTCGGCCGCGTTGCAGAACGTGCAGAACACTGCTTTTGTTGCTGGTGTCGCTCTCCTCCTGGGAAACTGTGTAATGTAGCTGCAAGTGTTGTTAGTAATGAAGTATACGATACACACAGCTAATGTAGAATATGGTAGACGAAACAATGGCTGTGCTGTAGAAATTAGTACACTACTAGCCATTAAAATTGCTACAACACGAAGATGACGTGCTACAGACTCGAAATTTAACCGACAGGAAGAAGATGCTGTGATGTGCAAATGATTAGCTTTTCAGAACATTCACACAAGGTTGGCGCCGGTGGCGACACCTACAACGTGTTAACATGAGGAGAGTTTCCAACCGATTTCTCATACACAAACTGCAGTCGACCGGCGTTGCCTGGTGAAACGTTGTTGTAATGCCTCGTGTAAGGAGGCAAAATGCGTACCGTCACGTTTCCGACTTTGACAAAGGTCGGATTCTAGCCTATCGCGATTGCGGTTTATCGTATCGCGACATTGCTGCTCCCGTTGGTCGAGATCCAATGACTGTTAGCAGAATATGGAATCGGTGGGTTCAGGAGGGTATTACGGAACGCCGTGCTGGATCCCAACGGCCTCGTATCACTAGCAGTCGAGATGACAGGCATCTTATCCGCACAGCTGTAACGGATCGTGCAGCCACGTCTCGATCCCTGATTCAACAGATGGGGACGTATGCAAGACAACAACCATCTGCACAACAGTTCGACGACGTTTGTAGCAGCATGGACAATCAGCTCGGAGACCGTGGCTGCGGTTACCCTTGATGCTGCATCACAGACAGGAGCGCCTGCGATGGTGTACTCAACAACGAACCTGGGTATACGAATGGTAAAACGTCATTTTTTCGGATGAATCCAGGTTCTGTTTACAGCATCATGATGGTCGCACCCGTGTTTGGCGACATCGCATTGAACGCTCATTGGAAGCGTGTATTCGTCATCGCCATCCTGGCGTATCACCCGGCGTGATGGTGTAGGGTGCCATTGGTTACACGAGTCGGTCACCTCTTGTTCGCATTGACGGCACCTTGAACAGTGGACGTTACATTTCAGATATGTTACGACCCGTGGATCTACCCTTCATTCGATCCCTGCGAAACCCTACATTTCGGCAGGATGATCCACTACCGCATGTTGCAGGTCCTGTACGGGCCTTTCTGGATACAGAAAATGTTCGACTGCTGCCCTGGCCAGCACATTCTCCAGATCTCTCACCAACTGAAAACGTCTGGTCAATGGTGGCCGAGCAACTGGCTCGTCACAATACGCCAGTCACTACTCTTGATGAACCGTGGTATCGTGTTGAAGCTGCATGGGCAGCTGTACCTGTACACGCCATCCAAGCTCTGTTTGACTCAATGCCCAAGCGTATCAAGGCCGTTATTACGGCAGGAGGTGGTTGCTCTGGGAACTTATTTCTCAGGATCTATGCACCCAAATTGCGTGAAAATGTAATCACATGTCAGTTGTGGTATAATATTTTTCCAATGAATACCCGTTTATTATCTGCATTTCTTGTTGGTGTAGCAATTTTAATGGCCAGTAGTGTAATTGTTGCTGGTGTCGTCCTCCTAGAAAACTACGTAATGTAACAGCCAGTGTTGTTTAATATTGCAGTATACGATACACAGAACCAATACAGGACACGATTCAAGGACCCAAGGGCGTGACGCAGACCGCAGCCGTAGTTGCTGACGTCGCCCTCCTTCTGGAAAACTATGTAACGTAACAGCCAATGTTGTATAATATTGTAGTATACGATACACCCAACTAATATACACTCCTGGAAATGGAAAAAAGAACACATTGACACCGGTGTGTCAGACCCACCATACTTGCTCCGGACACTGCGAGAGGGCTGTACAAGCAATGATCACACGCACGGCACAGCGGACACACCAGGAACCGCGGTGTTGGCCGTCGAATGGCGCTAGCTGCGCAGCATTTGTGCACCGCCGCCGTCAGTGTCAGCCAGTTTGCCGTGGCATACGGAGCTCCATTGCAGTCTTCAACACTGGTAGCATGCCGCGACAGCGTGGACGTGAACCGTATGTGCAGTTGACGGACTTTGAGCGAGGGCGTATAGTGGGCATGCGGGAGGCCGGGTGGACGTACCGCCGAATTGCTCAACACGTGGGGCGTGAGGTCTCCACAATACATCGATGTTGTCGCCAGTGGTCAGCGGAAGGTGCACGTGCCCGTCGACCTGGGACCGGACCGCAGCGACGCACGGATGCACGCCAAGACCATAGGATCCTACGCAGTGCCGTAGGGGACCGCACCGCCACTTCCCAGCAAATTAGGGACACTGTTGCTCCTGGGGTATCGGCTAGGACCATTCGCAACCGTCTCCATGAAACTGGGCTACGGTCCCGCACACCGTTATGCCGTCTTCCGCTCACGCCCCAACATCGTGCAGCCCGCCTCCAGTGGTGTCGCGACAGGCGTGAATGGAGGGACGAATGGAGACGTGTCGTCTTCAGCGATGAGAGTCGCTTCTGCCTTGGTGCCAATGATGGTCGTATGCGTGTTTGGCGCCGTGCAGGTGAGCGCCACAATCAGGACTGCATACGACCGAGGCACACAGGGCCAACACCCGGCATCATGGTGTGGGGAGCGATCTCCTACACTGGCCGTACACCACTGGTGATCGTCGAGGGGACACTGAATAGTGCACGGTACATCCAAACCGTCATCGAACCCATCGTTCTACCATTCCTAGACCGGCAAGGGAACTTGCTGTTCCAACAGGACAATGCACGTCCGCATGTATCCCGTGCCACCCAACGTGCTCTAGAAGGTGTAAGTCAGCTACCCTGGCCAGCAAGATCTCCGGATCTGTCCCCCATTGAGCATGTTTGGGACTGGATGAAGCGTCGTCTCACGCGGTCTGCACGTCCAGCACGAACGCTGGTCCAACTGAGGCGCCAGGTGGAAATGGCATGGCAAGCCGTTCCACAGGACTACATCCAGCATCTCTACGATCGTCTCCATGGGAGAATAGCAGCCTGCATTGCTGCGAAAGGTGGATATACACTGTACTAGTGCCGACATTGTGCATGCTCTGTTGCCTGTGTCTATGTGCCTGTGGTTCTGTCAGTGTGATCATGTGATGTATCTGACCCCAGGAATGTGTCAATAAAGTTTCCCCTTCCTGGGACAATGAATTCACGGTGTTCTTATTTCAATTTCCAGGAGTGTAGAACACGACACACAGAGCTGCAGTCTTAGTGAGTAACAACTGCTGTTGCTGGCGTCACTGCCCTCCTGAAAAATAGTTAAATTAAACTGACAGTGCTGTATGATATTGAAATGCACAGCACATACAGCTAATACAGAACACGATACACGGAACCTTAGCTGTGGCGCATAATGCCACTTCTGTTGTCGGCATCAGAATCCTCTTGAAAAACAGTGTAATGTAACTACCAATGTTGTACGGTATTGAAGCATACAATACACACAACTAAAATACAGCATGTATATGGCATTTCTGCAACTTACCATTTAATTCCTATATGGCCTTGGAGTCTTGTACCTT
Organism: Schistocerca americana; assembly: GCF_021461395.2. NCBI lineage: Eukaryota > Metazoa > Arthropoda > Insecta > Orthoptera > Acrididae > Schistocerca > Schistocerca americana. The sequence continues at coordinate 180,190,858 of NC_060128.1, read as the reverse complement.
TCAATTTTGGTTATTACGACTATTTCCCTGTAGCTTCTCTTTAATTTGTACTGATTATCTGTATAAATAAAAATGAATGTCTTTTTGTATGTTCATCCACTATGGGTGGTTCCTAGCCGCGAAAAAAAAAAAAATAGACTGCACGACACACAGTTCACGAGATGTGACATTATGAACAATGATATGCCACCGCGCGAAAATATCCAGATGTGTGCATTCACTGTTTGAGAATGAGAGGTCCGCAGCTCGTGGTCGTGCGGTAGCGTTCTCGCTTCCCACGCCTGGGTTCCCGGGTTCGATTCCCGGCGGGGTCAGGGATTTTCCCTGCCTCATGATGACTGGGTGTTGTGTGCTGCCCTTAGGTTAGTTAGGATTAAGTAGTTCTAAGTTCTAGGGGACTGATGACCATAGATGTTAAGTCCCATAGTGCTCAGAGCTATTTGAACCATTTTGAGAATGAGAGCAACGTAAAACGTTACATAATTTGTCTTTTCAAACGTTTACAAAAATTTTCTTGCTAACGCCCCGCACAAAATGACGAAAGGGAAAAAGATTATCGTTTACTACATTTTCGTAAAACTGCTGCATCGGGCATTACGTATTAATGTATTATCTCGTTATTACTAACTCTTCCGCCCCTGGTAGCTGAATTGTCAGCGCGACGGAATGTCATACCTAACGGCACGGTTCGATTCCCAGCTGGGTCGGAGATTTTCTCCACTCACGTACTGGATGTTGTCCTAATCATCATCATTTCATCCCATCGACGCGCAAGTCGCCGAAGTGGGGTCAACTGTAAAGACTTGCACCAGGCGAATGGTCTACCCAACGGAAGGCCCTAATGGTTCAAATGGCTCTGAGCACTATGGGACTTAACTTCTGAGGTCATCAGTCCCCTAGAACTTAGAACTAGTTAAACCTAACTAACCTAAGGACATCACACACATCCATGCCCGAGGCAGGATTCGAACCTGCGACCGTAGCAGTCGCGCGGGTCCAGACTGTAGCGCCTAGAACCGCTCGGCCACCCTGGCCGGCCGGGAGGCCCAAACCACACGGCATTTCCATTTCCATTACTAACTCTATCTGCTACATATTTTGCACACAGTATTCACACATGTCACTACATGTGCCACCAAATTTATGCCACTGTACGATAGATAGGCCTAGAGGTATAACCGTCATAACCATCGAGATGCGTCAGAAACTGACGCGTCAGACACGCCGTTTTGTTTTATTGCTTCTTTACTGCTAAAAAATATTCGCAACACATTTCGCAAACGTATTGAAAAAAAGTTTACAAAACCACGTGCGTCTACGATTGCAATGCTATGTCAAAATTTCAAATCAGTCGGTAAAGAAATTCCTGAGATTTGGGATTAGTTCGTTTGTTCTTAACAGCAAATCTCGGAAAGGTATTTGTCGATTGACTCGAAATTTTCACACAATGTTCCTTTCTCATACGGGCGTGTACCTACTTTTATAGTATCAGCAAGGGGACAATCACTACAAGTCTGTGGAACAAATTTGAAAAATAGATGCTTCTCACATGGACAACAGAATGTGGCTTGCTCATGCGTCGGGAAAGCGTCTGACGTATTCGTGTACCTACCACATGGAACAACGAAAATATTATGTACCCAAAAACAATTCAATAAACAGATTATAAAACCAAATACTTTTTTCTTTCTGTCGCCTTGCAACGCGTGCCTGGTACAGCCCTATAAAACAATGTGTTGTTAAAGTCAAATAAGTTATGTTATTTTTCATAACAAGACATCAATTTTGAAGAAAGGTAGACTCACTGGAAGAATGGTCACACTAATTACTTCACGTGAGTAGCCCTCAGTAAGTAAGAAAAACGTTAAATTAAGCTAAGCAAAAGATAAGTCTGGGGGGTTATGTAACTTAGCCAGAAAAGGGAAGTGTCGATAACAAAAATCTTCATTGGAATTACCTTAGTTTAAAACGCCAAGTAAACTTTAATATTAATCTTCTGGCAAAATTTCTTGGATTATGAAGTTGTCAAAAAGTTATAAAGAATGGCTCATCATTGTCTTAGTCTCGCTTATGCTCAGTTCAGTTCCAATTTTTCTGTGTTGTAATTTCTGTGCTTCGCTCTGCATTATAATGGTGGAGACTGGATTTAAATTTATCTGCAAGCTGGAATCTATCATTGCAAAATTTATCAGTTTATATGTTATACTAGGAATAAATATTGTTTTTACAGTTAAAAAATGTTGACCTGTTCATTGATCATGGAAGGTATTAAATTATTACTGTTCCAATGACATCAGTTTCATCGCTAGGATTTGGTTATACGTTTTGAGTTGTTTTTCCGACAAAATAGCCTGCTGCATGATGTTGTAAATGCTACTTTTTCAAAAGTCAGTTAATGTTATGATGACGATCTGATGTTTACGTTGCAGCAGACGAGAACGTTTTCTCGTTAGTGTCATTCTCAATCAGGCAGCGAACCAACAAGTCTCCTAAAATGAAATTCGTCTTCCAAACCGCCACACGTAGGAAGCACAATTCTCTACCACTTGTAACAAACACAGTCCAGTGTCGAGAAGTACGGCTACGTGCCGTTGCTTACAACGCAATAAGAATCAGAATTTTGTGCTTAGAATGGCTAGTCATATTTGCTCTTTCTCTTTGATAAACGTGTTACAGCACGAAACAGCAATCACAAGTCTGACCGACAGTGAAGAAGCTACGAATAGAATCAATTTTGCGCAAGTTGGCGAACTAATGACAAAAGCATGTGGTATTTCAAAGCCGACCTCATACGGTATTAACAGTGCAGATTCTCCAGATATGACCACGTATTTTGTTTCTCCAAAGGAGGAACGCAAACGAAACGGAAATCTACGGAATTTGATGATTTTAACAAAACATTGTGCGTAGAATTGTACTGGTTTACGACAACAGAGGAGAGTATCTGGTGACTAGAATAATACAGAGTGAGCTCCGTGAAAAAATTAATTGTTCTGAAGTTAATTATTCTGGCTCAGAGACCTGCCTTTTTTTGTCACTGGGTTTTCGATTACTGTGTAATTATGGACGAAAATGTTTCATGAAATAAAGAGACATTGCAGCAACAAGCGCGAAGTTTTTGTGTATAATGCACTTATCGCGTGCTGTGGACAATAAATTTCTTGCATACTTCGACAAAATTTGGGTCTCACAAAACCATACCAACAAGTGTATTGTACTCGACTTCAATTGAAATAGTGGCCTCAAAGTACGTCCACTCACTTTCTACAGCGCGTATCGGCGTTTTAGGTGATGGGTGCAATGAAGTGCCCGCATCTCGTGGTCGTGCGGTAGCGTTCTCGCTTCCCACGCCCGGGTTCCCGGGTTCGATTCCCGGCGGGGTCAGGGATTTTCTCTGCCTCGTGATGGCTGGGTGTTGTGTGCTGTCCTTAGGTTAGTTAGGTTTAAGTAGTTCTAAGTTCTAGGGGACTGATGACCGTAGATGTTAAGTCCCATAGTGCTCAGAGCCATTTTGCAATGAAGTGTTTGCAACAGCTGAAAATGAATAATTTTCAGGAGGCACAAAATATTCTCGTTCCCAATTAGCCGAGCCGTTGTATCAACAATCTTGGTGGCAGAATACTATTAAGTCTTATAGTTTAACCGAAAGCTGCCACAACGTTACTACAGTATTTCCATGCAGGTGGGGCGTGTTGGTTACAGTTCCGTCCTCATGGTGGCTTATTCTGAGCACAGAAGTAGGCCATTCCTAGAAATGATAAATGGCGGCGACAGACGATGGTTACGTTTAACCCCACTGGAACTCTCTGGGTGACAATCGTAAAACAGGCTAGACGGAGGACGTTCACGTGTATCTGTCTCCCATGTTTCGCACTCTGAGGAAGGTCGAGTCACTGGCACGAGCGACTTGGGACCGTCAGAACGACAGCTGACAGTTGGCTGTATAGTGAAATGCTGCCAAATAATAGCTGCACAAATATGCAGCCAGGTGTTGATAAGACTTCAAAGTGGGCAATTTGCTTTAATTGTTTAGAAATGTAAAATTGTGCACTTCACAAAACGAAATAAAAACATAAGATCCTGTGGCTATCATATCAGTGAGTCACAGTTGGACTGTGACTCCTACCAATACCTGGATGTGACACTGTAGGTACATGAAATGGAATGATCACATACGCTCAGTCGTGGGTAAAGTAGGCGGTAGACTTTGGTTCGGTGGTAGAATACTGGGAAAGTAATCAGTCTACAAAGGAGATTTCTTGCTTACAAATCACTCCCTCGACCCATGCTCAAGCGTATGGGTCCCGCACAAAATAGGACTAACAGGGGATATTGAACGTATACAGAGAAGGGCAGCATGAATCGTCACAGGTTTGTTTGACCTGTGGGAGAGTGTCACAGAGATACTGATGGAACTGAACTGGCAGACTCTTAAAGGCAGGAGTAAACTATCACGAGAAAGCCTAATTTCAAAGTTTCAGGAAGCGGCTTTGAATGATGACTCTGGGGATAGTACCACCTCCTACGTGTCGCCCACATAGGTACCGTGAGGTTAAAATTAAGATAATTACTGCACGTACAGAGACATTTAAACAGTCATTCTTCCCGCGGTCCATACATGAGTGGAATGGGAAGAAGCCCTTATAACCGGTACAACGGGACGCACCCTCTGCCATGCACTTCACAATGGTTTGCAGAGTGTAGATGTAGGTGTAGTGGAATGACCGCATAACGATTGGTGAAAACTGCCATCTGTGTACCTCATTAGAAAACACTGAGTGACAATTAACGAGGATTTCGCTCTCACATCAGTACATCGCCGAAAGAGCCAGCCTTCAGGAATTGTGAAACGAACCCTGATGTCCAGGGCCGTGTGCTACAAAGAGCGCAGATTCGCCACGAGGTGGGGAAACTCACAGGCGTCTGTTGTGCTGAATGTGGCCTAAACGCTGTAGTGTGCGAGTGAGACAGACGAGAACCTACGTCACAGGGAAGCAACTTCTAAAGCTGTCTGTGACCAAGGAGACGTAGCAGTGTTAAATATGGCGGACCTAAGATCGACCATAAAGGTAACGTTTATGAAAACTGTTTAATTCTGCAGTAATTCAGGGAATGAAGTCACAGTAATTATAATGTGACATCCTTTATACATTTTCATGGTAATCTCAATAAAATTTGAATATTGTTCATATCTATAATAGTTTAGGATTCACTGTTAAAGTGAAATTAACAAGTTTTGTAACAAAGACGTTAATGCTAAAATCTGAACGCTTTGGTGGATCTTAACGATCGACATTTCATATAGAAGCGTATCATTAAAATGACAAACCTTGTAAATATCAACTCTGTAACTTTATTTGTTTAAAAGTTATGGTCACTTTAAATTATCATTATTTTCAGTTAAGCATCAGATCATCATTTCCTCCACACAAAACACATTGAACCATAAGAACATGACACCTTATTGAATCATGAGATAACAGAATATTTGTTGTATAGTTTAATGCGTAGTAGTTACTTTTATTCTTTATTTATTTATCAGAAGGCACATTGGTGCAAGGCAACTGGCCGTGACATTCAAAGTTAAGAAGGAAATTGTATTGGTTTTATGTAAAAGAATTTAACATTTATTAGGTAATGGATATTATTGTTTCTTTATTTACAACGTGAAAGTGGTTAAGATTTGATTATTTAAATATGTTAAAATGTAAAATAATGTAGAATAAGCTGTAGCCAATCAGATTGACGGCTTCAGGAAAGGGAACTGCACTAGTCAGTTGAGTGAAGATATTCGTGCCGGCCGGAGTGACCGAACGGTTCTAGGCGCTGCAGTCTGGAACAGAGCGACCGCTACGATCGCAGGTTCGAATCCTGCCTCGGGCATGGATGTGTGTGATGTCCTTAAGTTAGTTAGGTTTAAGTAGTTCTAAGTTCTAGGGGACTGATGACCTCGAAGTTAAGTCCCATAGTGCTCAGAGCCATTTGAACCATTTGAAGATATTCGTCGCGCGGGATAACGCAGCCGGGTAAGGGCAGAGAGGCACAGTTGGGATTGAGACGCGAAAACGGACAGACGGTCTTTAGGCAGCTAGTTAGTGAAACGACTTAGAAAATTTCGCGTTGTGTTGTATCGTGGGACTTAGTCTCTGAGCGGTGAGCGGCCACGCGCCTGGTGTGAACTTTTCGCATAGTTAACGAAGTGGAGTATTGGACTTGGGTTTCTCGATGAGATTGGCAATGACCGAACTGTGTCAAATGGATATGCGATCGAGTGTAATAGTAACTCTAAATACGAGCATTTTGCATATTAGTTTGCTTCCTGAATGAACATTATTCTAATCAAATCGCAACTGTGTGGCCTACATCATTTATGGGTCTTAAATGTAATTCTCGATATTAGTATTACTGTTATTATATATTATGTTAACTTTGTATTTCGCAAACTTGCCATCAGCCAGACAATTTAACCAAAGGGTCACAAGTGTCTAATTTAGGACGTGTACTGCGACACGTCCGGTTCAACCCCTAGACGAGTTTGAGTCTTTAGGATGTTAGCTCGCATGAGACACCGGTACTCACTTCCACGCTGAGGGGTCATCTGACACTTTAGTGCATTACGCAGTCAACAAATGTGCACTGCCCTTCTTTGACGTTGTCGATCGCAGGAAAACAAGTAGACACCTTAGCCACAGGAAAGCTACACACAGGGTTCGGTATCTGCACAACGACAGAAAACGTTGCGTTCTGAACAGCCTCGTCCACCGTCATAAACTCGTCTAAGACGCTGAAAATCTACTATTAGAAACGATTAAGGGATTAGTGAACACAGGGTTGACGTAGCGAGACTGTATGTTGTAATCCCCAAATCCTCGAAAAATAAGCGAAAAATATACCTATTGAAAAAAAGCAGATAAAAATTCACTTGGCGGCTTCCTGAGAGACAACCTCCACTCATTCCAAATTAATAATGTAAGTGAAGACCAGATGTGCCTTAAATTCAAAGAAATAGTATCGGCAGCAATTGAGAGATTTATACCAAATAAACTAACAAACGACGGAGCTGATCCTTGTTGGTACACAAACATGCCAAATTTAAACAGACGCAAAATCCCCGAGATTGGCGATCCTTTACAGAAGCTCGAAATTTTGCGCGGAGTTCAATGTGAGACGCCTGTAACAGTTTCGACAACGAAACTTTGTCTCGAAACCTGGCACAATATGTAAGCTGCAAGAAAAAATCAATGGCTTCTCTGCGCGATAGCAATGGAGATACTATCGAAGACAGAGCTGCGAAAGCAGAGTTACTAAACACAGCCTTCCGAAATGCCTTCACAAAAGAAGACGAAGTAAATATTCCAGAATTCGAATCGAGAACAGCTGCCAACATGAGTAACGTAGAAGTAAATATCCTCGGAGTACCGAAGCAACTCAAATCACCTAATATAAGCTAGTCTTCTGGTCCAGACTCTATACCAATTAGGTTCCTTTCCGAGTATGCTGATGCATTATCTCCATACATAACAATCATATACAACCGTAAGCTCGACGAAAGATTCGTACCCAAAGACTGGAAGGTTGCACAGGTCACTCCAATATTCAATAAAGGTAGTAGAAGTAATCCACTAAATTACAGGCCCATATCGTTAACATCGATATGTAGAAGGATTTTACAACATATATTGTGTTCGAACATTATGAATTACCTCGAAGAAAGCGGTCTATTGACACACAGTCAACATGGGTTTAGAGAACATCATTCCTGTGAAACACAACTAGCTCTTTATTCACATGAAGTGGTGAGTGCTATTGACAAGGGATTTCAGATCGATTCCGTATTCCTGGATTTCCGGAAGGCTTTTGACACTGTACCACACAAGTGGGTTGTAGTGAAATTGCGTGCTTATGGAATATCGTCTCAGTTATGTGACTGGATTTCTGATTTCCTGTCAGAGAGGTCACAATTCGTAGTAACTGACGGGAAGTTATCGAGTAAAACAGAAGTGATTTCTGGCGTTCCCCAAGGTAGTGTTGTAGGCCCTTTTCTGTTCCTTATCTATACAGGGTGTTACAAAAAGGTACGGTCAAACTTTCAGGAAACATTCCTCACACACAAAGAAAGAAAATATCTTATGTGGACATGTGTCCGGAAACGCTCACTTTCCATGTTAGAGCTCATTTTATTACTTCTCTTCAAATCACATTAATCATGGAATGGAAATACACAGCAACAGAACGTACCAGCGTGACTACAAACACTTTGTTACAGGAAATGTTCAAAATGTCCTCCGTTAGCGAGGATACATGCATCCACCCTCCGTCGCATGGAATCCCTGATGCGCTCATGCAGCCCTGGAGAATGGCGTATTGTATCACAACCGTCTACAATACGAGCACGAAGAGTCTCTACATTTGGTACCGGGGTTGCGTAGACAAGAGCTTTCAAATGCACCCATAAATGAAAGTCAAGAGGGTTGGGGTCAGGAGAGCGTGGAGGCCATGGAATTGGTCCGCCTCTACCAATCCGTCGGTCACCGAATCTGTTGTTGAGAAGCGTACGAACACTTCGACTGAAATGTGCAGGAGCTCCATCGTGCATGAACCACATGTTGTGTCGTACTTGTAAAGGCACATGTTCTAGCAGCACAGGTAGAGTATCCCGTATGAAATCATGATAACGTGCTCCATTGAGCGTAGGTGTAAGAACACGGGGCCCAATCAAGACATCACCAACAATGCCTGCCCAAACGTTCACAGAAAATCTGTGTTGATGACGTGATTGCACAATTGCGTGCGGATTCTCGTCAGCCCACACATTGTGAAAATTTACAATTTGATCACGTTGGCATGAAGCCTCATCCGTAAAGAGAACATTTGCACTGAAATGAGGATTGACACATTCTTGGATGAACCACTCGCAGAAGTGTACCCGTGGAGGCCAATCAGCTGCTGATAGTGCGTGCACACGCTGTACATGGTACGGAAACAACTGGTTCTCCCGTAGCACTCTCCATACAGTGACGTGGTCAACGTTACCTTGCACAGCAGCAACTTCTCTGACGCTGACATTAGGGTTATCGTCAACTGCACGAAGAATTGCCTCGTCCATTGCAGGTGTCCTCGTCGTTCTAGGTCTTCCCCAGTGGCGAGTCATAGGCTGGAATATTCCGTGCTCCCTAAGACGCCGATCAATTGCTTCGCACGTCTTCCTGTCGGGACACCTTCGTTCTGGAAATCTGTCTCGATACAAACGTACCGCGCCACGGCTATTGCCCCGTGCTAATCCATACATCGAATGGGCATCTGCCAACTCCGCATTTGTAAACATTGCACTGACTGCAAAACCACGCTCATTATGAACACTAACCTGTTGATGCTACGTACTGATGTGCTTGATGCTAGTACTGTACAGCAATGAGTCGCATGTCAACACAAGCACCGAAGTCAACATTACCTTCCTTCAATTGGGCCAACTGGTGGTGAATCGAGGAAGTACAGTACATACTGACGAAACTAAAATGAGCTCTAACATGGAAATTAAGCGTTTCGGGACACATGTCCACATAACATCTTTTCTTTATTTGTGTGTGAGGAATGTTTCCTGAAAGTTTGGCCGTACCTTTTTGTAACACCCTGTATATTTGGAAGTGTGTGTGTGTGTGTGTCATGTTATAAGTTTTGCTTGTGTAGTGGATGTGAGACAGCTGGAAACTATATTTGCGTACCACTGCCATTAAAACAGGGGATAAATGTGTTTAGAGACAAGTTGACACCATAATCCAATAATTTTCTTTTACCAGTAAAAGGATTTTCTGTCTTTAGAAACTTTAATACGTTGTAAAATGTATGTGTTTCATTTCTAAATAAATTCTGAATTTCGAATTTCTTAATTTGATTTATTTCTACAGAGTTTTTGTCATTGTATGTGCTATGCTGTATCATAAGATACTCCTCGGGGTAATACCGTGCAATGTAACACTGTTGTAAAACAGCTGTAGGAACGTAAATCGATGTAATATAGCAAATATGAAGCCATAAACGTGTGGGGGGCATTGATTTCTTGCCCAAAAAAAGGTGTTCAGCATTGCAATCGAGTTCGAAAAATACGAAATATTTGAGAAATGGCTTACGTGCACGGTATTTCCCCGCACTCCCCTACGTATGCCCCCAGTTGTTTTGAACGGTGTGCGGCCCACCTGCAGGCGCCGCTGGTGCAGCAGGTGGGAGGCGCAGGGCTGCGGCGTGCGCACGCCGCGCACGGCCGAGCCCCGGTGCGCCACCGAGTGGTGCGGCGTCGACGTCTGCGACGCTTCGGCCGCCGCCGCCGCCGCCGGCTGCAGGTAGCGCGACGCGGGCTCGATGTACAGCACGTCGTCCCCGTCCGCCGGCGTCCACACGTGGCCGTCGAACAGCCCGTCCGCCGTCGCGACGCCCCTCACCACCGCACTCTCGTCACCTGCGCAGGCACGCCGCAAACACCGCCTCCGTCACACAGCTGGTCGCAAAACGTAGATAATATCGATACATGACACTTTTTCCCAAAAATATCGATAAATCAGGTTCAGGTTAGGACTCTGTGCAGGCCAGTTCATTACAGGGATGTCACTGTCGTGTAACCACGCCGCCACACGCCGTGCTTGATCGTGTTGATAGGTGTAATTTCCATCCCCGAATTGCTCTTCAACAGTGGGAAGCAACAAGGTACTTAAAACATCAATGTAGGCCTGGCTGCGACAGTGCCACAAAACAACAAGGGGTGCAAGCCCCCTCCATGAGAAACACGACCACACCATAACACCACCACCTCTGACTTTTACTGTTGCGCTACACACGCTGGCAGATGATGTTCACCGTGCATTCGCCGTACCCTCATCATGCATTCAGATCTCCATCGGATCACTACATTGTGTACTGTGATTTCTCACTCCACACAACGTTTTTCCACTGTTCAATCGTCCAATGTTTACGCTCTTTACACCAAGCGGGGCGTCGTCTGGCGTTTACCGGCGTGATGTGTGGCTTATGAGCAGCCACTCGACAATGAAATTAAAGTTTTCTCACCCCCCGCCTAACTGACCTAGTGCTTACAGTGGATCCCGATGCAGTTTGGAATTCCTGTGTGATGGTCTGGAGAGATGTCTGCGTCTTACACATGACGACCGTCTTCAACTGTTGGCGGTGTCTGTCAGTCAACAGACGGGGTCGGCCTGTACGATTTTGTGCTGTACCTGTCCCTTCACGTTTCCGCTTCACTATCCCACCGGAAACGGTGGACCTAGGGATGTTTAGCAGTGTGCAAATCTCGCCTGCAGATGTATGATATAAGTGACACCCAGTCACCTGACCACGTTAGAAGTCCGTGAGTTCCGCGGAGCGTCCCATTCTCCTCTCTCACGATATCTAATGACTACTGAAGTCGCTGATATGGAGTACCTGCCAGTAGGTGGCAGCACAATGCACCTAATATGAAAAACGTTTGCTCTTTGGGGGTGTCCGGATACTTCTGATCACATAATGTACGTAAGTTCTCCCATCCCGCGAGTGCCCGTCTTCTTCCTACGGGGAGAAGCCGTTTCCTCGGTTTTCTGTTGGGTTGTTTGGGGGAAGAGACCAAACGGCGAGGCCATCACTCTCATCGGATTAGGGAAGGATGGGGAAGGAAGTCGGCCGTGCCCTTTCAAAGAAACCATTCCAGCATTTGGCTGGAGCGATTTAGGGAAATCACGGAAAACCTAAATCAGGATGGCCGGACGCGAGATTGAACCGTCGTCTTCCTGAATGCGAGTCCAGTGTGCTACCACTGCGCCACCTCGCTCGGTCGTTTCCTCGGGACGCGACTGCAAACGCGTGCTGTCGTCATACTGCCACGTCTGCTCTGTCATTTCGTCCACTTCGGGCGACATCCAGGTCGGTATCCCACTGCCGTCCGTGAAGCCTCCAGCCACTTCTCCAGCCTGGAATCCCACTGGACTGAGCAGTACTGTCCGACTAAGACGCAGCGATCAGCGAAGACGCGTCTGGAGACCCCAGGACAGCGGTCGGACACCATGCTGACTGTCGCCAGCTATACTGCCCGACAGCCAGGAGTGATAGCCTGGGCTACCGTGTTATCTCTAGCAGGGCCCCGCTCCTTTGGTTGTCATCCATGGCACCCTTTCAGCGCAGCAGTACGTCGTGGACATTCTACGTCCCGTTTCGTTGCCCTTCATGGCGAGCCAGCCCGGGCTTACATATCGGCAAGATAATGCCCGCCTGCACACGGCGACAGTTTCTAGTCTTCGCCCGTGCTTGCGAGCAAGGATGCCGGATCTGTATCCAACTGAGAAGGTTTAGAGGATTATGAGCAGTGTCCTGCAACCATCTCGATATTTTGACGATCTAACGCACCAATTGGACAAAATTTGGCTTCATATCCCCAACGAGGACATCCAACAACTCTATCAATTGAGTTGTTGTGGAAACCAGCCTTATGCAATTTATATTTCCCCGGACATGTTTCGACACCAATGTGTCATCTTCTGTGGGTTAGGTTGGTTGGTTGGTTTGGGGAAGGAGACCAGACAGCGTGGTCATCGGTCTCATCGGATTAGGGAAGGATTGGGAAGGAAGTCGGCCGTGCCCTTTCAGAGGAACCATCCCGGGATTTGCCTGGAGTGATTTAGGGAAATCACGGAAAACCTAAATCAGGATGGCCGGACGCGGGATTGAACCGTCGTCCTCCCGAATGCGAGTCCAGTGTCTAACCACTGCGCCACCCCGCTCGGTTCTGTGGGTTAAATTTTTATTTTCTGTAAAGTACAATATCACATTTTTAATAATTTAACTACTGTAGGCCTAAGAAATACAATATTTGCAATTTGCTTCGTTTTGTTTGGACACTCACCTTAAAATTACATCGCTAATTGAACTGAATTATTATACATCGACTTTAGTGCTCGTTTTCGTCGTTTTTTTGACAGCATGTCATCTGCAAACTAGCCATGAAGAGAACTATTGCGTATTTGTGGAGAGCTGTTCCGAGGTTAGAGGTTATGTACGTTTCTGCAGTTACATTTTCCGTCCTGTTTCGTGTCCCTGGTTGATGTCTCAATCAGCTACTATTTAGTGCAATGCTTTCACTCAGTTCTTCATAAATTTCCGCCCACTACTTCATCTCACATGCACTTCCACAAAATGTGGCGAAATGTGATCTGAGCAGACACTTCTGACAATACACTCAGTGAGATGTGTCATGTTATTGTCATTGCCCACTTGTTCATCGTTGGTCTTGTGTGTTTTTGTTTTATGGCGCTGATTTTGAATGTGTATGCATGTATGTGTATGTGTATGTGTGTGTGTTTGTGTGTGTCAGAGAGAGAGAGAGAGAGAGAGAGAGAGAGAGAGAGAGAGAGAGAGAGGAGGGGGGGAGAGGGAAAGAGGGGTGGGGAGAGAACCAAGAAAACAGAAGTTTGTTTCCTGTTATGTTTTCTGTAGGATGTCACCACTGTATAGTTCATTGACAGTTCCGAACAGTGTTTTATTGCACAGTGTTGTATTTACATTCAGGACTATCTTTCCCTGTATTATTGCTTTTTGTACGTGGTAGTTCTCCTCTATTGTGAGTTTTTGATAGAGACTGTTGCTTTCTCTAAGGATCTTAAGATCAGTTTCCATGTTTTCTGGGTGTTGGTTTCCTTGTATTAGATGGTCTGCAAAAGTAGAGTGTGTACTATCACTTCTTAGGGCTCTGAGGTGTTCGGAGTACCTTATTTTGAAATTTCTGCATGTTTGGCCTATGTAGACCGACTGGCAGGAACTGCAGGTTAACTGATATATTCCAGGTTTGGAGAATTTGTCTTCAGAGGGGTTCTTAGATCTTAGATTCTTCTGTACTGTGTTATTTGTGCGGAATGATATTTGTAGCACTTGTTTCTTCAGTATGTTTCCCATCATGTGCACGTTTTTGTTGCTGTATGTTAGTGTGTGCCATGCTGTACTCTTTGTAGGGTGTTCCTTGTATCTTGTGTTTGTCTGGAGCTGGTGTTTTTGGTTCTCTGCTGTGGCTGGAGATTTGTTGATTGTTTGTTCTCTTTTAATTTGTTTTTTAATTTTGTTGTTCAGTTTGTTTATCATTTGCGTGTTGTATCCATTCTCTCTGGCTATTTGGTTGTTGCATTTAGTTCCTGTGTGTAGTTTAGTTTGTCCAGTGGAGTTCTGTTGAGCCTGTGTAGCATGTGTCTGAAGCTTGAGAGTTTGTGTGCTGGTGGGTGGTTGGAGTTGACGTGGATGGTTGTACTTGTGGCTGTAGGTTTCCTGAAAATTCCAAAATTATGTTTGTTGTTGGTTCTGTGTATGCTAAAGTCTAAGAAATTAAGCTTCATTTCCTCTTCTGTCTCAATGGTGAATTTTATTTTTTGGTGAACTGTATTAATGTCACTGTGTAATTGTTTTATTCGGGTATGTGTTTCATCAATCACGCAAATGATGTCATCTACATATTTGTATCAGTATATAATCTTGTACTGTTTTGATTGTATGATTTCATTGAATATTTTGTTTTCAATATGGTTTAGAAATATGTCTGCAAGTAGACCACTGATGGGTGAGCCCATTGGTAGGCCACCTTTTTGCAAATAGAACTCTTTATTGAAAGTGAAGCGGGTCTGTTCTGTCATAATCTTTAGGGTGGCTTTCATTTCATCTATGTGTGTACTTGTTATGTCCCCTTGATACTGTAGCTTTAGCAATGCTGATTGTTTCTTCTACTGGCACATTTATGTACATGGATATGATGTCAAAAGATACGAGGGTTGCTGTTGATGGTATGTTTAGATCTTTTATCTTTTCTATCAATCAGTTCCAGGACTGACAATTGCTTTCCTAAGGGCCAGAAGTGGACCGACGCGTTATTTACTTTCTCAGGTTGTGAAGCTCTGCTCTGGAATAAACCACCCAATTTTTTCTGAAAATGTAATCATTTGCTTTCCTTTACATGTACATCACATCTATCGATTTCCATTCCGTTTGGATAATTCGTTCGTTGTCCATCTTTTTTCTTTTTGTTTTAGAGCTGTGCTAATCGCTTATCCCATACACTTGTTGTATGAAACATCACTCGACACTCCGTTTCGCTGTGTGTCATCTTTATTAAACCTGCTTCCAAAATAGTGAAATTTGGCAAAATTGTATAAAATTAGTTTGAAGGTGTAACGGCTCCATGTGAGCCGCTACATGGCTTGTTATAAGAGCCACATGCTCAGAACACACCTGAGTGCCCTTCCGACACTCAGCGAATTTGTATCCGGAATTATGTTATTTTATCACTCTTATTATAGTCTGCAAATATTGATGCGGGTCGTCTGCTGACGTATGCGTGGGCTGTCTGCTGCGGGTTCTGCGAATGTGGAGACGCAGTTTAGCCAACCATTGTATCAGTTGGAGTGCGACCGCACTGGACCAGAGAGAGACAAGTTCCCCGCGCGTTAGCAGGCCCTGTTAGGTTGGCAAACAGGCGCTGTGCAGACTCTCTGAGCCCTTCCGGCCACCGTGTGTGGACCACGGACGAGGGGATGCCATATCGTTTGGTCGTGGGAGCAACTGACTCCATCCTACTTACGACTACGAATCAAGCAGTCACTATCAACGTTGATTAAGGCAGGTGCTCCAAATAAGGCCACTTTACGATTTTTTGTCGCCAGACTTCTCAGCTGATTGCCTTGAAATTTCGTATGGCTTTAGATTAGCTCTTGAGCTACGAAGAAAAAAAAATCTGGTCATTCAAAACAGATGAAGTATATTCGAAACTGAAATTTCTAAAACGTAGTAAATGGCCTTTTCACAAGAAGATTGGGGTTAAGGTCAGGTCGATATCGATGTTATTAGAGACGTAGAAGCTCATATCCTGTCAAGGGTGGGGAAGGAAACCGGCCATCCCCTTTCAAAGGAACCATCCCGCCATTTGCCTGGAGAGATTTACGGAAATCTCGGAAAACCTAAATCTGGATAGCCGCACGCGGGTTTGAGCCGTAGTCCTCCCGCACGCGATTCTAGAGTGGCCTGTAATGCAACTCCATGTACCCAACAAGGCCACGTCTAGAGAATGATGAGCTGGACACACTGAAATGCTGAATAAAAAAGTTTACTACATACTAAGAGTAAAGCAGTAAGTAATATTCAGATTTTCAGACTGAGACTTGAAACGTACTATTTCATACCAGGAGCACAAATAGATCCCAAGATGTCTTTCTTGTGGGCCCCAGCACAGAGTTCACGCGCATACAGTCGACTGATTCGACAGAGAATTATATATTCTAATGAGTTCTCAGTGCACGTTAAACAACACCAATGTGTAGATGCACCTCGTTTTGCTCAGGCCTGCTTGAGAGATTTTCCCCGAAGCGTCCTTATTGGTCTACACACAGCTTTTCAAGTCCACCTCGGTAGCTGTGCGGTCAACAGGTCGGATTGCTAGTTGAAGGGGCCCGCGTTCGATTCCCGACCAGGTTGGAGATTTTCTCCACTTGGGGACCGGATGCTGTGTTGTCCTTAGTTCGTATCGTCACAACTGACGTTTCACTCTTCAGATGGTTGTATAGGCACATGCCGAATAATAATAATAATAATAACTTTTCGTTCTTATCAAACATTTTCTGCTATTTCAAACAGACCCATCTTACAATAACTCAATGGTTTCAAATCTACTATAAATATGCTTCAACAGAAAAACAGGTTCACTAATTACTCCAGAATTTAGCAAAAACGTGCCTTACTAACTAAGCACAAAAGCTCCAAAACGGAAGATTCACGTCTTCTGCTGAATATCATAAAACATGGCGCCTTTCTTCTCTTTTGTCACTAGGACGCCATTTCCGGTCATATAGGTGCTGTTATTCGACGAATTTGACAGGAAGTTTGTAAAATAAAGGGATGTGGCGCTATTTGGCGCACCTTAATCGAAGCTAATTGTGCGGATGCACCTGAGCAGAAAGGGGATTACCACAATGATCACAAAGGCAAAGACCAAAGTAAACTCTTAAACTGCGATATATTCTGCATTCAAGACCTATTGAACAACAGAAAACGGTTATGAAGTAGTGAAAGAGAGAGGAAAGTAGAGAATTTTCCCCTTGCCGACACGCCTGTTTTCCGCTCAACATTCGCGCGTTGCTGGTTGCCTGCCTTTGTCACGCAGGCGCTCCTCTGTCGGAGACTGTTGACCCCCCTTGCTCTAGCATCGTACGCTATGGACACGGAACTCACAACAAACAGTTTGTCGACAGGCTAAATGCTAGCAGGCGCCACCAGGGATTACCGTTCATAGGCAGCGTGCACAACAGCAACGACGGCACTGCTACTGCGACAACTACAGGGACCCTATACACTTACGTAAAGTGGCCGATGCTCCTTTGTCCATATATAATATACACAGCCAGCCGACCTTTTTTTTTCTGCAGGTATTCGTTCGGGAAGTACTGTCACCTGTTGACTATCACGAGACATGAATTTGCCTCTCAAATTACAGCACAACGTTTAGCTTCTTATGAAAAGTATATGACTACTATACTTTGAATGTGGAATAAATTGAAGTGTTGCGTGATGCCATGTGTTAGCCATTTGTCAGAACGTTCCGGAAAAATTGAAATCGACAAGGGAAAAAAAAGAGTTCCATTTGTATTATTTTAGATGCTATGAAGCAATTTCAGAGTTTCTTGGATGGATATTCATTGCCGAATTTAGGAACCTCCAAGCTGTGCACACTTGTTTCCTTCCCCCTTAAGATATAGTTTAGGTAATTTCACTGCAGACCTAGAAACTACACCTTATACCGGTAAAATCCAGAAGAATTATTTCTCTAACGATGTTAGAAATGCTAAAGAAAAAGCATTGTAAAACAACTTGACAGTAGCTGATTTTCGAAAGCTAAGCTTCTTTTATTACGAATATTAGTACACTACTGCCCATTAAAATTGCTACACCACGAAGATGACGTGATACAGACGCGAAATTTAAGCGACAGGAAGAAGATGCTGTGATATGCAAATTATTAGCTTTTCAGAGCATTCACACAAGGTTGGCGCCTGTGGCAACATCTACAACGTGCTGACATGAGGAAAGTTTCCAACCGATTTCTCATACACAAACAGCAGTTGACCAGCGTTGCCTTGTGAAACGTTGTTGTGATGCCTCGTGTAAGGAGGAGAAATGCGTACTATAACGTTTCTGACTTTGATAAAGGTCGTATTGTAGCCTATCGCGATTGCGGTTGTAGTTTATCATATCGCGACATTGCTGCTCGCGTTGGTCGTGATCCAATGACTGTTAGCAGAATATGGAATCGGTGGGTTCAGGAGGGTAATACGGAACGCCGTGCTGGATCCCAACGGCCTCGTATCACTAGCAGTCGAGATGATAGGCATCTTATCCGCATGGCTTGATCCCTGAGCCAACAGATGGGGACGTTTGCAAGACATCAACCATCTGCACGAACAGTTAGACGACGTTTGCAGCGGCATGGGCTATCAGGTCGGAGACCGTAGCTGCGGTTACCCTTGACGCTGCATCACAGACAGGAGCGCCTGCGATGGTGTACTCAACGACGAACCTGGGTGCACGAATGGCAGAACGTCATTTTTTCGGATGAATCCAGGTTCTGTTTACAGCATCATGATGGTCGCATCCGTGTTTGGCGACATCGCGGTGAACGCACATTGGAAGCGTGTATTCGTCATCGCCATACTGGCGTATCACCCGGCGTGATGGTATGGGGTGCCATTGGTTACACGTCTCGGTTACCTCTTGTTCGCGTTGACGGCACTTTGAACAGTGGACGTTACATTTCAGATGTGTTACCACCCGTGGCTCTACCCTCCATTCGATCCCTGCGAAACCCTACATTTCAGCAGGATAATGCACGACCGCATGTTGCAGGTCCTGTACGGGCCTTTCTGGATACAGAAAGTGTTGGACTGCTGCCCTGGCCAGCACATTCTCCAGATCTCTCAACAATTGAAATCGTCTGGTCTATGGTGGCCGACCAACTGGCTCGTCACAATACGCCAGTCACTACTCTTGATGAATTGTGGTATCGTGTTGAAGCCGCATGGACAGCTGTACCTGTACACGCCATCCAAGCTCTGTTTGAGTCAATGCCCAGGCGTATCAAGGCCGTTATTACGGCCAGAGATGGTTGTTCTGGGTGCTGATTTCTCAGGATCAATGCACCCAAATTGCGTGAAAATGTAATCACATGTCAGTTCTAGTATAATATATTTGTCCAACGAATACCCGTTTATCATCTGCATTTCTTCTCGGTGTACCAATTTTAATGGCCAGTAGTGTATTTTAGGTAATTTCACTGCAGACTTGGAAACTATACCGTATACCGGTAAAATCCAGAAGAATTATTTCTCTAACGATATTTAGAAATGGTAAAGAAAAAACATTGTAAAAGAATTTGACAGTAGCTGATTTTCAAAAGCGAAGCTTCTTTTATCACGAATATTAGTATTTTCATGCGATTAGTAATTAAACATAGAAAGATCATGAGGCAGAATTTGTTAATTGATATTTAAATCCGATAAATACAACTCAATTAAAAGTAAAAAAGAAAATATTGGTGACGGCCTGCACTCTCGCTGACGAGTAGAATCGTCCTCAGTGATGGATTCCGCTTCAGACTGAGCCCCGAAGGCCAGCGTACACGTGTCTGGAGGCGCCCCAGACGGCGGGGGGAATAGCAACCCGACTGTCTCCCGTCAGAAATGATGGTCTGGGGTGGCATTTCTTCTCATAGAAGGAACGCCTTGGTTGAAATCCGTGACACACTCGCTGCACCGCGGTACGTCGACTATATTCTACGCCTCGTTTTGTCGTCCTTCAAGGGAACACGCTCTGGTCATATTTCAACAAGATAATGCCCGCCCGCACACGGCGACAGTTTCTGCTGCGTGTCTTTCTGCTTGCCAAACCCTACCTTGGCCAGCAAGGTGGCCAGATCCCTTTCCACTTGAGAACGTTTGGAGCATTACAGACAGGGCCCTATAACCAGCTCGAGATTCTAACTGTCTAACGCGCAAATTGGACATAATTTGGCACAATATCCCTCAGGAAGGCATCCAATAACTCTGTCACTCAACGCCAAGCCGAATAACTGCTTGCATAGAGGGCGGAGGTGGATCAATTCGTTACTGACTTGCTCAATTTGTGAAGTTCTTTCTCTTTAATAAATCATCCAATTTTTCTGAACTGTAATCATTTGGTTGCCTGTACATGTACCTCACATCCACCGATTTCCGCCCCATTCGGATAATTCCCTCGTGATGCGTCTTTTTTTGTCTTACTGTGTACTATACTCTTAAGGAACAACCCGTCACAGGGGCATACTACCAAAATCTCATGAGAAGGATACTGGAGGTTGTCAAGGCAATGTGTCATACGAAGTTGCTCCACAACATGCCCCAGCTCATTCCACACAGGACATTGTCAGACATTCTGCTGATTTCGCAATCTTATTTAACCCTCCTTCCCCATATTCTCGACGGATGAATAATCCACTACGTGGCACGCCTTCTTAGAATGACAACGAGGTGGTTTTCGAGCTGAAACGTTTCCTAAACATCCAAAATACTGACTTATACAATCTAGCTCCGCGCGCAGTTGTCCACGGCTCTAAAATTTTGTTGCATTGAAGGGTGAACATGTAGAGGATGACTGACACAATTGGCACGTTCCATGGTTCCGACGTCACGATTATAAGTTTGTCACTATGCGAACACCTCAGTGGCAGGATTGTTCTCATCAGAAATCACAATAAAAACCAACGTCAACAGTTATAGTTCAGGTAAACATTTCAAATCACAAGGAACACATGAACAGATAATGAGAGGCAGAGAAAACGGAGCGAGTTGGCGCAGTGGCTAGCACACTGGACTCTCATTCGGGAGGACGACGGGTCATTTCAGCGTCTGGCCATCCTGATTTAGGTTTTTCGTGATTTCCCTAAATCGCTCCAGGCAAATGACGGGATGGTTCCTTTGAAAGGGCACGACCGACTTCCTTCCCCTTCCTTCCGTAATCCGATGAGACCAATGACCTCGCTGTCTGGTCTCCTCCCCCAAACAACCCAAACCCAGAGAAAGCATATCAGGATGATAAACGTGCAATTCGCTAATTAAATGCAGATTAAAATCTAATAACCATAAATGAGTGGAACACTATGGTACGGTAAGAATTGGAAGACAAGAGTTACGCGAGAAAATGGGATCGGTATTAGGAACGACGCACGAGAAAGACTAAACGAACTTTGAAGTAAATTTCAGCTAGTAATAGCGGATACATCATTTAAAAATCAAATGAGGAGGGGGCATATTCGTACTTCGAAAAGCCTTGGTGACACAGTAAGATTCCAGCTCGATTACATCAAACATTGGACTGTAAGGCGTTCCGAGGAGCAGATATAGTCTCGTAAAGACGTGTGATACTGAAGTGCTGAAAAATGATGTGTGTTTGAAGATCTCTGAAGCTATAGATACTGTGATAATGAACACCGCAGCAGGCAGTTCAGTCGAAGAGGAGTGGACATATCTGAAAAGGCCAATCACAGAAGCTGAAGGCAACACATAGGGACAAGAAAGGAAACTTCGAAGAAACTATGTGAAAAGAAGAAATACTTCAGGCGATCGACGAAAGAAGGTACAGAAATACTCAGGGAAATCTGGAAATACAGGTCAGGTAAGAATGATATAAACAGAAAATGCAGGGAAGCTAAGCTGAAATGGCTGCATGAAAAATGTGAAGACACCGAAATAGAAATGACTGTCGGAAAGACCGTCTCAGCACACAGAAAAAGTCAAAACAGCCTTCGGTGAAAATAAAAACAAAGACATCAACATTAAGAGTGCAGTGGGAGTTCCACTGTTAAATGCAGAGGAGAGAGCGGACAAGTGGAAAGAGTACACTGAAGGCCTCTCTGAGAGGCATGGCTTGCCTGATGACGTGAGAGAAGAAATAGAAGACAAGGGCGATCCAGTATTAGAGTATAGACGAGCTTTGGAAGACCCTGAACACTATGGGACTTAACTTCTGAGGTCATCAGTTCCCTACAGCTTAAAACTACTTAAACCTAACTAACCTAAGGATATTACACAAATCCATGCTCGAGGCAGGATTCGAACCTGCAACCGTAGCGGTCGCGCGGTTCCAGACTGAGGCGCATAGAACCGCTCGGCCACAGCGGCTGGCAAGATCAAATAAGGCAGAACGGATAGACAACATTTAAATGGAATTTCTGAAATCACTGGCGGAAGTGGCAATCAAATGATTATTCTGGTTGGAGTATAGAATCTATGAGACTACTGACATACTATCAAACTTTCGGAAAAATATCAGTTTTAAGCGGACAGGAATAACACAGGTGAATGGAAAAGCTGTTAGACGACGATCAGTTTGGCTTCAGGGTAAAGGAACAAGAGAGGTAGTCGTGACGTTGCACCTGATAACGGAAACAATATTTAAGAAAAATTAAGAACTTCTCTTTAGGATTTGTAGACCTAGAAAGAGAGTTCGACCATGTTAAAGGGTGCAAGATTTTTTTTATATCTCAGGAAAAAGGTTCAAATCAAATGGATCTGAGCACTATGGCACTTAACGGCTAAGGCTATCAGTCCCCTAGAACTTAGAACTACTTAAACCTGACTAACCTAAGGACATCACACACAGCCATGCCCGAGGCAGGATTCGAACCTGCGACCATAGCGATCGCGCGGTTCCAGACTGAAGCGCCTAGAACCGCTCGGCCACTGCGGCCGGCCAGGAAAAAGGGTTCAAGGTACGGGAAAATACTAAGAACGTTGTGCTCCGATTAGTAAGGATGTGAGAAACAGAAGTACAATTTCGCTCATACATCCGAGAAGGAACAGGAGACACTTGCAACACTGGGATTAAAATTCAGGGCGAAAGGATACCAGTGACAAGATTCGCTGATGACATTGCTATCCTCAGTGAAACTGACGAAGAGTAACAGGAGTTGCTGAATAAAATGAACAGTGTAATGGATGCATCCAAGAAAGACAAAAGAAACGAGAAGCAGCAGAAATTGCGGCTGCGGAGTCGATAGGTGAATGTCTTTGAGACGTACCCTCGAGCGTGCCGGTTAACACCCTGCGGACGTCGAAGTGGACGGGCCCGCGGCTGGACTCGAACACGGCACCCTCCGCGAACAGACCCTGCTCGGGCCGCAGCCGCAGACGGTACGTCCTGCAACAGTCAACACAGAAACACACACTTAGCACAAGTCTACTACATTACGGCGGACTCGTAACGACGGCAGTTCCTTCTGAACTACTCTGCACTGAGGTAACGTTAGTCACGGAACAGCGATATGCGCACACACACAGGAGGCGATATTGTCTCGTATGCAAGGTATAAAAGGGTAGTGGAGTGGCGAAGTGGTCATCTGTACTCAGGTGATTCGTGTGAAATGGCTTCCGACGTGATTACGGCCGCACCACGGGATAAACAGACTTTGAAAGACGATTTGTTCAAATGGTTCAAATGGCTCTGAGCACTATGAGACTTAACTCCTGAGGTCATCAGTCCCCTAGAACTTAGAACTACTTAAACCTAACTAACCTAAGGATATTACACACATCCATGCCAGAGGCAGGATTCGAACCTGCGACCGCAGCGGTCGCGCGGTTCCAGACTGTAGCGCCTAGAACCGCTCGGCCACACCGGCCGGCAAAGACGATTTGTACTTGGAGACACTCCACTTCGGAAATCGTTAGGAAATTCAATATTCTGAGATCTACGAGGCGTGTTTTTTTTAAGTAAGTACCGTTTTGAAATTAAAAAGAGACGTGCTAAGATATCTCAATAATTTTATTTACCCGAAAGCCTGTACCTTAATCTACGCACTGACGCCATTACAGTCTGATTCTTCCTTGTTTACGTTGTGTACTGAGTGTTTAAGATGCCTCCGATGGTCGCGCGTTCCGTCGACTGTGAAGTACGGGCAGTTATAAGATTTCTTACAAGGAGACAGCACGACCGTGGGGTCGGGGATTTGTCCGCAATTTTGTGTGGTGAAAGAGGACCCCTAACACCTCAAGTGGTTAAAATATTAGGACGCACTACTCGGAAAATCCCGAGAAAAATCGATCTGAAGTTTCTTAGGTGCCTTATGAGTATAAAATGTTAGTCCACTGCCGAGCCGCCGCCTGGCCTACATGGTTAGCGCTCGGCCCCTTCCGCCAGAGGTCTCGGGTTCGATTTCTCCTCCGGCACTTTTTTTTTTTCTTCTGTTGCTTGCAAAATTGCAGCGCATTGTTACAGGAGAATCGTGAAATTAATTCCCGGGAAGACTGTATACAAATTCATTCTACAATTCAGCATCAATTATCGTCACCAATATTCTGAGACATGATTCAATATGTCTGGATTGCCTCGAAATTATCAGAAACTCATAACATTTACGTAAATATTAATGGGACATGTTTTTGTACAGATTTATTGCAAACGCTCTGTGATTGTAAAAAATCCGCTTTTATTTCCTGCGCAAGATGTCGCAAAAATTATTGCTTTGTTTGTTTTTACGATAATTACCACTGCGGTTCTTGTTTATAATTATTATATGTATAAAAATTGAATGTTTTCCAATCGACTTTGTTATTCTGATTAAAAACCCAATGTTTCTCCTCATATGCTTTACAATGAAAAATGGAAAACTCACCGCCATGAATTGTGTTGTTGGACAAAAAGAAAATAATTTTTATTCAATAATGAAACTAATTTGTTAAAGATAATGTAGGTTTGGGAAACTTTCTGAATAATTGGTGGAATAACCAAAGAAAATGAAACAGAAGAAAAAAAAGTGCCAGAGGAGGAATCGAACACGAGACCTCTGGCTTAAGAATCCGAGCCCTAAAAACCCAGGCCAGACGGCGGCTCGGCAGTGTGCTAACATTTTATACTCATAAGGCACCTAAGAAACTTTGGATCGATTTTTCCCGGTGTTTTCCGGGTAGTGTGTGCTAATATTTTAACCACTTAAGGTGTTAGGGGTCCTCTTTCACCACACAAAATTGCGGACAAATCCCCGACCCCACGGTCGTGTCGTCCCCTTGTTAGTGCTGAAGGCCTAAAAGCGATCGATATGCATCGAGAGATCTGTGCAGTTTACGGAGAAAACATTATGAGTCATGGAATGGTAAGAAATTGGGTGAGAGCATTTAAAGATGGCCGCACAAATGTGCACCATGAACAACGGAGTGGGCGTCCTTCTGTCGTTAATGAACGTTTGGTGCAGCAAGTGGACAATAAGGTGAGAGAAAACAGACGCTTTACGATTTCCTCCTTGCGGGATGACTTTCCTAATGTTTCTCGTAGTGTTTTGTATGGCATTGTGACCGAGCATTCGAATTACCGAAAATTGTGCGCACGTTGGGTACCGAAAACGTTGACGGCTGTGCACAAAACCAAACGTTTAGACAGTGCATTGACTTCCCTTGAGCGGTACCACAACGACGGTGATGATTTCTTAAGCCAAATTGTTACGGGCGATGAAACGTGGGTGGCCTACGTCACACCAGAATCAAAGCAATAGTCCGTGCAAGTCGAGCAAGGGCATCGTTTTGCTGCAAGACAATGCCCGTCCGCATCTGGCGAATCAGACCAAAGATCTCATCACATCCTTTCGATTGGAGACTCTAGATCATCCTCCGTAAAGCCCCAATCTTTCGCCCAGTGACTACCATCTGTTCCTGCACTTGAAGAAACACCTTGGCGGTCAGCGTCTTCAAGACGATGACGAAGTCGAAACAGTGGTGATGCAGTGGTTAACAAGTCAGGCGGCAGACTTGTATGAGGAGGCTATTCAAAAACTGTTACAACGTTATGACAAGTGCCTCAATATTGAATGAAATTATGTAGAAAAGCAGATTAAGGTACAGGCTTTCATGTAAAAATAAAATTATTGAGATATCTTAGCACGCCTTTTTTTAATTTCAAAACGGTACTTACTTAAACAAACACGCCTCGTACAGTGTCAAAACTGGAATGAGATTTTCACTTTGCAGCGGAGTGTGCGCTGATATGAATCTTCCTGGCAGATTAAAACTGTGTGCCCGACCGAGACTCGAACTCGGGACCTTTGGCTTTCGCGGGCAAGTACTCTACCAACTGAGCTACTGAAGCACGACTGACGCCCGGTACTCACAGCTTTACTTCTGCCAGTATCTCGTCTCCTACCTTCCAAACTTTACAGAAGCTCTCCTGCGAACCTGCAGAACTAGCACTCCTGAAAGAAAGGATATTGCGGAGACATGGCTTAGCCACAGCCGGGGGGATGTTTCCAGAATGAGATTTTCACTCTGCAGCGGAGTGTGCGCTGATATGAAACTTCCTGGCAGATTAAAACTGTGTGCCCGACCGAGACTCGAACTCGGGACCTTTGCCTCTGTAAAGTTTGGAAGGTAGGAGACGAGATACTGGCAGAAGTAAAGCTGTAAGACCGGGCGTGAGTCGTGCTTCGGTAGCTCAGTTGGTAGAGCACTTGCCCGCGAAGGCAAAGGTCCCGAGTTCGAGTCTCGGTCGGGCACACAGTTTTAATCTGCCAGGAAGTTTCAGTGTCAAAACTGTTACCTCTCACCGTGGACAACGCAGTGATCGACGACCTTGACTTAATGAACCGAGACGAGAGGCGTTTGCGTCGAGTTGTCAGTGCTAACAGACAAGCGACACTGGGTGAAATAACCGCAAATTCAACGTGGAACGTATAACGAACATATGGGTTAGAACAGTGCGGCGAAATTCGTCGTTAGTGGGTTATGGCAGTAGAGGACAGACGTGAGCGCCTTTGCTGGCAGTACGACATCGCCTATCCTGGTCTCGTGACCATATCAGTTGAACCACAGACGAGTGGAAAATGGTGACCAGCTCTGATGATCCCCAGTTTCAGTCGGTAAGAGCTGTTGATAGGGTTCGAGTGTGGCGCAGACCCCACGAAGCCATGGACCCATGTTGTCAACAGGATGCTGGCAAGCTGGTGGCGGCTTCATAATGGTGTGGGCTGCGTTTACATGGAATGGACTGGGTCCTCTGGTCCAACTGAACCGATCACTGACTGGAAATGGTTACGTTCGTCTACTTGGAGACCATTTGCAGCCGTTCATGGACTTCATATTCCCAAACGACGATGTGTCATGTCGTCGGGTCACAGTTGTTCCCGATTGGCCTGAAGAATATTCTGGACGTATTTACTATGAAAAACAGTCTTGATCACAATTTATTTATTACGGTGACCGGTTTCGACCACTGCTGTGGTCACCCTCAGACCTACAAGTTGTATACAATGCTTTAATTAGAGTGCTACATACATTAAAGAAAATACATAAAGCTATAAATCTATAAAACGATGAATTACCAATGAGTAAGAACCTTCTTCTGGCGGTAAATCACTACTGGAGAAACCAATGCACGTCCTACTATATACAGGGTGGTCCATTGATCGTGACCGGACCAAATATCTCACGAAATAAGCATCAAACGAAAAAACTACAAAGTACGAAACTCGTCTAGTTTCAAGGGGGAAACCAGATGGTGCTATGGTTGGCCCGCTAGATGGCGCTGCCATAGGTCAAACGGATATCAACTGAGTTTTTTAAAAAATAGGAACCCCCATTTTTATTTCATATTCGTGTAGTACGTAAAGAAATATGAATGTTTTAGTTGGACCACTTTTTTCGCTTTGTGATAGATGGCGCTGTAATAGTCACAAACATATGGCTCACAAATTTAGACGAACAGTTGGTAACAAGTAGGTTTTTTAGGTACGTTTGAACATTTTATTTCGGTTGTTCCAATGTGATACATGTACTTTTGTGAACTTACCATTTCTGAGAACGCATGCTGTTACAGCGTGATTACCTGTAAATACCACATTAATGCAAAAAATGTTCAAAATGATGTCCGTCAACCTCAATGCATTTGGCATTCCTCTCAACAGCGAGTAGTTCGCCTTCCGTAATGTTCGCACACGCACTGACAATGCGCTGACGCATGTTGTCAGGCGTTGTCGGTGGATCACGATAGCAAATATCCTTCAACTTTACCCACAGAAAGAAATCCGGGGACATCAGATCCGGTGAATGTGATGGCCATGGTATGGTGCTTCGACGACCAATCCACCTGTCACGAAATATGCTATTCAATACCGCTTCAAATGAACGCGAGCTAAGTGACGGACATCCATCATGTGGGAAGCACATCGCCATTCTGTCATGCAGTGAAACATCTTGTAGTAACATCGGTAGAACATCACGTAGGAAATCATCATACGTTGCACCATTTAGATTGCCATCGATAAAATGGGGACCAATTATCCTTCCTCCCATAATGCCGCACCACACATCAACCCGCCAAGGTCGCTGACCACATGCCCCTCCATATCCGCATACACTGACGCCTGTGGGTGAGGATGACACGGCGGCCGGTTGGTGACGTTGGACCTTCATGGCCTCTTCTGGAAGAGAGTAGTTTAGTTAGTCCTAACCGATACGTTCGTCGCACGTCCCACTAAGATTTCTGCGATTATTTCACGTAGTGTTGCTTGTCTGTTAGCACTGACAACGGTAAGCAAACGCCTTTGCACTCGGTCGTCAAGTGACTGTAATCGGCCACTGCGATCTCTTTAGTCACGGGTAATGCCTGAAATGTTGTACTCTCCGCACACTCTTGTCTTTGTGGATCTAACGATTTCCGATATGGAATGTCCCAACCGTCTAGCTCCAACTACCATTGCGCGTACAAAGTCTACGAATTCCCGTCGTGGGGACATAATCACGTCGGAAACCTTTTTACATGAATGTACAAATGACAGCTTCGCCAAGCCGATGCATTGCCTCTTCATTCCTTGTGTACGCGATACTACCGCTATCTACATACTGGCCATTAAAATTGCTACACGAAGAAGAAATGCAGATGATAAACGGGTATTCATTGGACAAATATATTGTACTGGAACTGACATGTGATTAGATTTTCACGCAATTTGGGTGCATAGATCCTGAGAAATCAGTACCCAGAACAACTACCTCTGGCCGTAATAACGGCCTTGATACGCCTCGGCATTGAGTCAAACAGACCTTGGACAGGTACAGATACAGGTACAGCTGCTCACGCAGCTTCAACACGATACCACAGTTCATCAAGATTAGTGACTGGCGTATTGTGACGAGCCAGTTGCTCGGCCACCATTGACCAGAGGTTTTCAATTGGAGAAAGATCTGGAGAATGTGCTGGCCAGGGCAGCAGTCGAATATTTTTGTATCCCGAAAGGCCCGTACAGGACGTGCAACATGCGGTCGTGCATTATCCTGCTGAAATGTAGGGTTTCGCAGTGATCAAAAAATTCAAATGGCTCTGAGCACTATGCGACTTAACAGCTGAGGTCATCAGTCCCCTAGAACTCAGAACTACTTGAACCTAACTAACCTAAGGACATCACACACATCCATGCCCGAGGCAGGATTCGAACCAGCGAGCTTAGCGGTCTTGCGGTTCCAGACTGAAGCGACTAGAACCCCTCGGCCACTGTAGGGATCGAATGAAGGGTAGAGCGACGGGTGGTAACACATCTGAAATGTAACGTTCACTGTTCAAAGTGCCGTCGATGAGAACAAGAGGTGACCGAGACGTGTAACCAATGGCACCACATACCATCACGCCGGGTGATACGCCAGTATGGCGATGACGAATACACGCTTCCAACGCCCGTTCACAGCGATATCGCCAAACACGGATGCGACCATCGTGATGCTGTAAACAGAACCTGGATTCACCCGAAAAAATGACGTTCTGCCATTCGTGCACCCAGGTTCGTCGTCGAGTACACCATCGCAGGCGCTCCAGTCTGTGATGCACCGTCAAGGGTAACCGCAGCCACGGTCTCCGAGCCGATAGTTCATGTTGCTGCAAACGTCGTCGAACTTTTCGTGCATATGGTTGTTGTCTTGGAAACGTCCCAATATGTTGACTCAGGTATCGAGACGTGGCTGCACGATCCGTTACAGCCATGCGGATAAGATGCCTGTCATCTCGACTGCTAGTGATAGGACGCCGTTGGGATGCAGCACGGCGTTCCGTATTACCCTCGTGAACCCACCGGTTCCATGTTCTGCTAAAAGCCATTAGATCTCGACCGACGCAAGCAGCAATGTCGCGATACGATAAACCACAATCGCGATAGGTTACAATCCGACCTTTATGAAAGTCGTAAACGTGATGATACGCATTTCTCCTCCTTTCACGAGGCATCAACACAACGTTTCACTAGGCAAGGCCGGTCTGATGCTGTTTGTGTATGAGAAATCGGTCGGAAACTTTGCTCATGTCAGCACGTTGTAGGTGCCGCCACCGGCACCAACCTTGTGTGAATGCTCTGAAAAGCTAATCATTTGCATATCACAGCATCTTCTTCCTGTCGGTTAAATTTCGCGTCTGCAGCGCGTCATCTTCGTGGTGTAGCAATTGTAAAGGCCAGTAGTATATATACGTGCACATCGCTGTCCCAGACTATTTTCACTTCAGTGCAGTGCTCAATGCCGCATTACACCGGGGCGTCCGGACGCCTTTGACCAGACACTGCGCAGCGTAGGCAGGGCGAGCCTCGAGTACCGGTCTGGCCGCATACATACACACACACGCTACCGCACTCAGCGCCGCCAGCTAATTAGCCGGTCATTACGCGTGTGCCAGCGCGGCCGGCCAGCAATGCAACAGCCGGCGCCGTCGCGCCCCATTCCCGCAGTGCTGTGCTGCGCGCATCCGTTCTCTACGGCCGCACCGCGCCGCTGTGTGCTCCGCTTTTATGCGAAAACTTCCAGCGGCCAGCGGCTGCCCCTAGGCGGCGGCCGGTGCAAGCGAGTTAAAAGGGGCAGGGGCTGCAATTTCCGTGCAATCTCCCCCACTGTACAAGTCAGAAAAATGAAAAACTACGTGCTTTGAAAGTAACTGCACTCGTTATAAAACAAGCGTATTCCCGCACTTGACATGCGACACAACGGAGAGTCATTCACCTATTTTCAAAGAAACGACGAAAAGTAACGTCCCGATTTAAATGCATCTACGAACAAGTGCTGGACTAATGTGTCGGGAAGAGTATGTCTGCACCATGTATCAGTCTTACTAACACGAACTCTTTACAGACGAATGGAAAAACTGGTAGAAGCCGATCTCGCGGGAGATCAGTTTGGATTCCATAGAAATGTTGGAGCACGTGAGGCAGTACTCACCCTACGACTTATCTTAGACTAAGGAAAAGCAAACCTACGTTTCTAGCACTTGTAGACTAAGAGAAAGCTTTTGACAATGTTGATTGGAATACTCTCTTTCAAATTCTGAAGGTGGCAGGGGTAAAATACAGGGAGCGAAATGCTACTTACAATTTGTACAGAAACCAGACGGCAATTATAAGAGTCGAGGGACATGAAAGGGAAGCAGTGATTGGAAAGGGAGTGAGACAGGGTTGTAGCCTCTCCCCGATGTTATTCAATCTGTATATTGAGCAAGCAGTAAAGGAAACAAAAGAAAATTCGGAGTAGGTATTAAAATCCATGGAAGTTCGCCGATGATATTGTAATTCTGTCAGACACACAAAGGACTTGGAAGAGCAGTTGAACGGAATGGACAGTGTCTTGAAAGGAGGCTACAAGATGAACAACAAAAGCAAAACGAGCATAATGGAATGTAGTCGAATTAAGTCTGGTGATGCTGAAGGAATTAGATTCAGAAATGAGACACTTAAAGTAGTAAAGGAGTTTTGCTATTTGGGGAGCAAAATAACTGATGATAGTCGAAGTAGAGAGGATATAAAATGTAGACTGGCAATGGCAAGGAAAGCGTTTCTGAAGAAGAAAAATTTGTTAACATCGAGTATAGATTCAAATGTCAGGAAGTCGTTTCTGATACTATTTGTATGGAGTGTAGCCATGCATGGAAGTGAAACGTGGACGATAAATAGTTTAGACAAGAAGAGAATAGAAGCTTTCGAAATGTGGCGCTACAGAAGAATGCCGAAAATTGGATGGGTAGATCACATGAGGAGGTACTGAATAGGATTGGGGAGAAGAGGAGTTTGTGGCACTAGTTGACAAGAAGAAGGGACCGGTGGTAGGACATGTTCTGAGGCATCAACGAATCACCAATTTAGTACTGGAGGGCAGCGTGGAGGGTAAAGATTTAGAGGGAGACGAAGAGATGAATACACTAAGCAGATTCAGAAGGATGTAGGTTGCAGTAAGTACTGGGACATGGAGAAGCTTGCACAAGATAGAGTAGAATGGAGAGCTGCATCAAACCAGTCTCAGGACTGAAGACCACAACAACAACAACAACAACGAAGGAGAGCTGGACTAACGCGTTGGGAAGAGGCTGTCTGGACTATGGGAGGCACGAGAGACGCGTTGGCGGACTCATAACTCAGCCGATAAAAGCAGAGGCGCCGCGTTCTGTTCCCAGTCTAGCACGTACGTTTAATACGTAGGTATGACCACGCACCTTGCCGTTGGTGGGGAGGCTTGCGTGCCTCAGCGATATAGATAGCCGTACCGTAGGTGCAACCACAACGGAGCGGTATCTGTTGAGAGGCCAGACAAACGTGTGGTTCCTGAAGAGGGGCAGCAGCCTTTTCAGTAGTTGCAGGGGCAACAGTCTGGATGATTGACTGATCTGGCCTTGTAACACTAACCAAAACGGCCTTGCTGTTGTGGTACTGCGAACGGCTGAAAGCAAGGGGAAACTACAGCCATAATTTTTCCCGAGGGCATGCAGCTTTACTGTATGATTAAATGATGATGGCGTCCTCTTGGGTAAAATATTCTGGAGGTAAAATAGTCCCCCATTCGGATCTCCGGGCGGGGACTACTCAGGAGGATGTCGTTATCAGGAGAAAGAAAACTGGCGTTCAACGGATCAGAGGGTGGAATGTCAGATCCCTTAATCGGGCAGGTAGGTTAGAAAACTTTAAAAAGGGAAATGGATATGTTAAATTTAGATATAGTCGGAATTAGTGAAGTTCGGTGGCAGGAGAAACAAGACTTCTAGTCAGGTGAATACAGGGTTGTAAGTACAAAATCAAATAGGTGTAATGCAGGAGTAGGTTTAATACTGAATAAAAAAATAGGAGTGTGGATAAGCTACTACAAACAGCATAGTGAACGCATTATTGTGGCCAAGATAGACACGAAGCCCACGCCTACCACAGTACACTGGACTCGCATTCGGGAGGACGACGGTTCAATCCCGCGTCCGGCCATCCTGATTTAGGTTTTCCGTGATTTCCCTAAAGCACTCCAGGCAAATGCCGGGATGGTTCCTTTGAAAGGGCACGGCCGACTTCCTTCCCTGTCCCTCCCTAACCCAATGAGACCGATGACCTCGCTGTCTGGTCTCCTTCCCCAAACAAACCAAACCAAACCAACCCACCACAGTAGTACAAGTTTATATGCCAACTAGCTCAGCAGATGACGAAGATATTGATGAAATGTATGATGAGATAAAAGAAATTATTCTGATAGCGAAGGGAGACAGAAATTTAATAGCCATGGGTGACTGGAATTCGATAGTAGGGAAAGGAAGAGAGTAGGTGAATATGGATTGGGGGTAAGAAATGAATGAAGAAGCCGCCTGGTAGAATTTTGCACAGAGCATAACTTGATCATAGCTAATACTTGGTTCAAGAATCATGAAAGAAGACTGTATACATGGAAGAAGCCTGGAGATACTAGAAGCTATCAGATTGATTATATAATGGTAAGACAGAGGTTTAGGAAACAGATTTTAAATTGTAAGACATTTACAGGGGCGGATGTGGACTCTGACCACAATCTATTGCTTATGAACTGTAGATTAAAACTGAATAAATTGGAAAAAAGTAGAAAATTAAGGAAATGCGACGTGGATAAGTTGAAAGAACCCGAGGTCGTTTACGGTTTCAGCGGGAGCATTAGGCAACGCTTGTCTACAACAGTGGAAATGAATACAGTAGAAGATGAAATAATGAAGACAGCAGACGATCAAATAGGTAAAAACACAAGGCCAAGTAGAAACCATTGGATAACATAGGAGATAATGACTTTAATTGATGAGAGGAGAAAACTTAAAAAAACAGCAAATGAAGCAGGTGAAAGGGAATAGGAAGTGCAAAATGGCTAAGCAAGAATGGATAGAGGTCATACGTAAGAATTTAGAAGCGTGTTTCGCTAGGGCAAAAGTAGATACCGCCTACAGAAAAAATTAAAGAGACCGTTAGAGAAAAAAACAGATAGCTGTAAGAATATCAAGTACTCAGGTGGAAAACCGGTCCTACGCAAAGAAGTGAAAATCGAAAGGCAGAAGGAGTATATAGAGAGTCTATACGAAGATGAACTTCACGGTAGTAATATAGGGAGAGGGCGCCATGACAGAAGTCTTACATCTGGTGTGCAAGATGTATGAGACAGGTGAAATACCTTCAGACTTAAAGAAGAATGTAATAATGCCATTTCCAGAAAGAAGTAGGTGCTGACAGAAGTGAATATTACCGAACTATGGGTTTAACCCCCCCATGAACCATGGACCTTGCTGTTGGTGGGGAGGCTTGCGTGCCTCAGCGATACAGATAGCCGTACCGTAGGTGCAACCACAACGGAGGGGTATCTGTTGAGAGGCCAGACAAACGTGTGGTCCCTGAAGAGGGGCAGCAGCCTTTTCAGTAGTTGCAGGGGCAACAGTCTGGATGATTGACTGATCTGGCCTTGTAGCAATAACGAAAACGGCCTTGCCGTGCTGGTACTGCGAACGGCTGAAAGCAAGGGGAAACTACAGCCGTAATTTTTCCGGAGGGCATGCAGCTTTACTGTATGATTAAATGATGATGGCGTCCTCTTGGGTAAAATATTCCGGAGGTAAAATAGTCCCCCATTCGGATCTCCGGACGGGGACTACTCAGGAGGATGTCGTTATCAGGAGAAAGAAAACTGGCGTTCTACGGATCGGAGCGTGGAATGTCAAATCCCTTAATCGGGCAGGTAGGTTAGAAAATTTAAAAAGGGAAATGGATAGGTTAAAGTTAGATATAGTGGGAATTAGTGAAGTTCGGTGGCAGGAGGAACAAGACTTCTGTTCAGGTGACTACAGGGTTATAAACACAAAATCAAATAGGGGTAATGCAGGAGTAGGTTTAATAATGAATAGGAAAATAGGAATGCGGGTAAGCTACTACAAACAGCATAGTGAACGCATTATTGTGGCCAAGATAGATACGAAGCCCACACCTACTACAGTAGTACAAGCTTATATGCTAACTAGCTCTGCAGATGACGTAGAAATTGAAGAAATGTATGATGAAATAAAAGAAATTAATCAGATAGTGAAGGGAGACGAAAATTTAAGTCTTGGGTGACTGGAATTCGAGTGTAGGAAAAGGGAGAGAAGGAAACATAGTCGGTGAATATGGATTGGGGCTAAGAAATGAAAGAGGAAGCCGCCTGGTAGAATTTTGCACAGAGCACAACATAATCATAGCTAACACTTGGTTTAAGAATCATGAAAGAAGGTTGTATACATGGAAGAACCCTGGAGGTACTAAAAGTTATCAGATAGATTATATAAAGGTAAGACAGAGATTTAGGAACCAGGTTTTAAATTGTAAGACATTTCCAGGGGCAGATGTGGACTCTGACCACAATCTATTGGTTATGACCTGTAGATTAAAACTGAAGAAACTGCAAAAAGGTGGGAATTTAAGGAGATGGGACCTGGATAAACTGAAAGAACCAGAGGTTGTACAGAGTTTCAGGGAGAGCATAAGGGAGCAATTGACAGGAATGGGGGAAATAAATACAGTAGAAGAAGAATGGGTAGCTTTCAGGGATGGAGTAGTGAAGGCAGCAGAGGATCAAGTAGGTAAAAAGACAAGGGCTACTAGAAATCCTTGGGTAACAGAAGAAATATTGAATTTAACTGATGAAAGGAGAAAATATAAAAATGCAGTAAATGAAGCAGGCAAAAAGGAATACAAACGTCTCAAAAATGAGATCGACAGGAAGTGCAAAATGGCTAAGCAGGGATGGCTAGAGGACAAATGTAAGGATGTAGAGGCTTATCTCACTAGGGGTAAGATAGATACTGCCTACAGGAATATTAAAGAGACCTTTGGAGATAAGAGAACGACTTGTATGAATATCAAGAGCTCAGATGGAAACCCAGTTCTAAGCAAAGAAGGGAAAGCAGAAAGGTGGAAGGAGTATATAGAGGGTCTATACAAGGGCGATGTGCTTGAGGACAATATTATGGAAATGGAAGAGGATGTAGATGAAGATGAAATGGGACATAAGATACTGCGTGAAGAGTTTGACAGGGCACTGAAAGACCTGAGTCGAAACAAGGCCCCCGGAGTAGACAACATTCCATTAGAACTACTGCCGGCCTTGGGAGAGCCAGTCCTGACAAAACTCTACCATCTGGTGAGCAAGATGTATGAAACAGGCGAAATACCCTCAGACTTCAAGAAGAATATAATAATTCCAATCCCAAAGAAAGCAGATGTTGGCAGATGTGAAAATTACCGAACAATCAGTTTAATAAGTCACAGCTGCAAAATACTAACACGAACTCTTTACAGACGAATGGAAAAACTAGTAGAAGCCAACCTCGGGGAAGATCAGTTTGGATTCCGTAGAAACACTGGAACACGTGAGGCAATACTGACCTTACGACTTATTTTAGAAGAAAGATTAAGGAAAGGCAAACTACGTTTCTAGCATTTGTAGACTTAGAGAAAGCTTTTGACAATGTTGACTGGAATACTCTCTTTCAAATTCTAAAGGTGGCAGGGGCAAAATACAGGGAGCGAAAGGCTATTTAAAATTTGTACAGAAACCAGGGACATGAAAGGGAAGCAGTGGTTGGGAAGGGAGTGGGGCAGGGTTGTAGCCTCTCCCCGATGTTATTCAATCTGTATATTGAGCAAGTAGTAAAGGAAACAAATTAAAAATTAGGAGTAGGTATTAAAATCCATGGAGAAGAAATAAAAACTTTGAGGTTCGCCG
Organism: Schistocerca americana; assembly: GCF_021461395.2. NCBI lineage: Eukaryota > Metazoa > Arthropoda > Insecta > Orthoptera > Acrididae > Schistocerca > Schistocerca americana. Next base: position 180,153,800 of record NC_060128.1, on the reverse strand, counting down.
ATGACATTGTAATTCTGTCAGAGACAGCAAAGGACTTGGAAGAGCAGTTGAATGGAATGGACAGTGTCTTGAAAGGAGGATATAAGATGAACATCAACAAAAGCAAAACGAGGATAATGGAATGTAGTCGAATTAAGTCGGGTGATGCTGAGGGAATTAGATTAGGAAATGAAACACTTAATGTAGTAAAGGAGTTTTGCTATTTGGGGAGCAAAATAACTGATGATGGTCGAAGTAGAGAGGATATAAAATGTAGACTGGCAATGGCAAGGAAAGCTTTTCTGAAGAAGAGACATTTGTTAACATCGAGTATAGATTTAAGTGTGAGGAAGTCGTTTCTGAAAGTATTTGTACGGAGTGTAGCCATGTATGGAAGTGAAACGTGGACGATAAATAGTTTGGACAAGAAGAGAATAGAAGCATTCGAAATGTGGTGCTACAGAAGAATGCTGAAGATTAGATGGGTAGATCACATAACTAATGAGGAAGTATTGAACAGGATTGGGGAGAAGAGAAGTTTGTGGCCCAACTTGACCAGAAGACGAGACCGTTTGGTAGGACATGTTCTGAGGCATCAAGGGATCACCAATTTAGTATTGGAGGGCAGCGTGGAGGGTAAAAATCGTAGAGGGAGACCAAGAGATGAATACACTAAGCAGATTCAGGAGGATGTAGATTGCAGTAGGTACTGGGAGATGAAGAGGCTTGCACAGGATAGAGTAGCATGGAGAGCTGCATCAAACCAGTCTCAGGACTGAAGACCACAACAGCAACACATGGGTTTAATAACTTATGGTTGCAAAATTGGAAACGAATTTTTTACAAAAGTATGGAAAACTGATAGAACTTGACCTCGCGGAAGGTTGGTCCGAAGAATGGTTCAAATGAATCTGAGCACTATGGGACTTAACTTCTGAGGTCATGAGTCCCCTAGAACTTACAACTACTTAAACCTAACTAACCTCCTTAGGTTCTTTGTAAGAATTAACCTACATTAATTATTAGTTTGGTGCTTTACCTTTTCACACACATTTGAACATTTTTTTCTGCGTTAGCATTCTTTGAATTGCGATGGACTTTCCTCTCTTGACAACCGATGAAAGATTCGAACCTGCGACCGTAGCGGTCGCGCGGTTCCAGACTGTAGCGCCTAGAACCGCTCGGCCACCCCGGCCGGCGGTCAGGTCGAGTTCCGGAGAAATGTAGGCACAACGAGGCAATACTGAGCCTACGGATTATCTAACAAGATAGGTTAAGGAAAAGAAAACCTACATTTATAGTATTTGTAGACTTAGAGAAAGTTTTTGACAATGGAGACTGGAACACTGTCTTTGAAATTCTGAAGGTAGTAGGAGTAAAATACAGAGAGCAAAAGGCTATTTACAATTTGTGCAGAAATAAGACAGCAGTTAGCAGAATTGAGGGGCATGAAAGGGAAGTAGTGGTTGTTGAGAAGGGAGTGAGGCAGGGTTGAAGCCTATCCCTTATCTTATTCAATTTGGACATTGAGCAAGCAGTAAAGGAAACAAATGAAAAATTTGGAGTAGGAATTTAAGTTCAGGAAGACGAAATAAGAACTCTGCGGTTTGCCGATTACATTGTAATTCTCTCAGAGCCAGCAAAAAAGCAAAAAAGGATAATAGAATGTAGTCGAATTAAATCAAGTGATGCTAAAGGAATTAGATTACGAAACGATACACTTAAAGTAGTTTATGCTATTTGGTCAGCAAAATAACTAATGGTGGGTATTTGTCTGGAGTATAGCCACGCATCAATGTGAAACATGGATGACAAAGAGCTAGACACGAAGAGAATATAAACTTTTGAAATTTCCTGTAGAAGAATGCTGAAGATTAGATGGGTAGATCACGTAACTAATGAGGTGGTACTGAATAGAAGTGGGGAGAAAAGAAATTTGTAGCTCAACCTAACTAGAAGAAAGGATTTGTTGATAGGACACATCACCAATTTAGTATCAGAGGGAAACGTAGGGGGGGTAAAGCTTGTAGGGGGAGGCCAAGAGATGAATACAGTAAGCAGATTCAAAAGAGACTTGCACAGCATAGAGTAGCGTGGAGAGCTGCATCAAGCCAGTCTTCGGACTGAAGATGGCAACAGCAACAATGACGACAACGACAACAGAGACGTTTTCGAGAGATCCTCAGTTTTTTAAACAGCGTATATTCACAGGACACACGTTATAATATAAAATCCATCAAATACAAGCTTCAACTAAAACGACGATATCCGATATAGCGTCTCGGTATCGGTATTATTTGTGATAATCAAATTTATGGCAGTGACAGATCGGCGGTTAAGAGCCTTCAGGAGGCGTAAGTGAAAAACACGGACACAGATTTTGTGTGTTCACATTAGGGCAGTGCGTAGAGGTGTTGAATGGCGAAGTGAAATATAGGTGATACGCTAAAGGTAAGACAATAGAACAATGGAACATATGTGGAAGAAAGCAACGGCGTCGGTTCTAAAGCAGTTTTTTAGGTTTTTCTGGTCAGGCTATTGTTTCTATTTACAAATTAAAAATTTTAGTTCATACACTATAGTATTTTTGGTATGCACGATAATTTTAGGGTCCTGCACACACAGTTCGACCTGCTGAAGCTGCCGACACTGATAACAAATAACAGTTTAAAGGAACAGGTAGGATGCTGAGTTGGTATTATTTTGGGGAATTTTGAAAACTCAATGTGGAAACGCTGAACTGGAATGAGGAAAAATCCTCGATAAAAATCGCCGAACTATGATGGCCAATTTTTTTAAATTTCTACGTATATATAATGCTTACTAAAACTTGGGTATGAATAAGGTATCGAGCGCCGGACCAATAACCGGCCGTTGTGTCCGAGCGGTTCTAGGCGCTTCAATCTGGAACCGCGCGACCGCTACGGTCGCAGGTTCGAATCCTGCCTCGGCATGGATGTGTGTGATGTCCTTAGGTTAGTTAGGTTTAAGTAGTTCTAAGTTCTAGGGGACTGATGACCTCAGCTGTTAAGTCCCATAGTGCTCACAGCCATTTGAACCATTTTTTTTTTCAGACCATTATTCGAACCATTGTGTTTCGTGGACAAGTGCTCCACCGTGTGAGCTACCCGAGCACAACTCACGGCCCCTCCTCACAGCTTTAATTCCGCCAGTACCTCGTCTCCTACCTTCCAAACTTCACAGAACCTCTTGCAGAACTAGCACTCCTGGGAGAAAGGATATTGCGGAGACGTTACTTAGCCACAGCCTGGGCGGGCCGTGTGTCGTGCTTTGACAAGACAGTCGGTAGAATACTTGGCTGCGTAACGCAAAGGACACGGGCTCGAGTCCCGGCGAGCCACACAAATTTAATGTGGCAGGAAGGTTCACAAAATAGAGTTTGAAGTTGCTGTTGATATAGGCTTGCATTATATACCTTCTTTCCGCAGATTAGTAGATAAAGAGAATGGTCTAGTGAAGTACAAGCAATTCGGGAAACAAAAACTAGGTAACTGTTGGTAAAATCAGTGTGTGAAATATTTAACAGTAGGCCTAGTGTAAATTTGGGGAGGGTCATCATACACTGTGTACCAAAACTCAGAGGTCAAGTTCTGTGTGTGTGTGTGTGTGTGTGTGTGTGTGTGTGTGTGTGTGTGTGTGGTTCTTTGCAGAATATGGTGATGTACATATTACATAAGTGCTGGATATATTTTGGAATATTCGAAAAATACAATCCCGCAACTTTGCAACAAAATCGCGCGGAATTTTCGACGGCACCAACACACCAAGAATATTTCGCCACAGTGGAAGAATAAAAATCGAAAACTGACGATTATGTAAAGTGTATCTTGCAAATCATGTGAACAGCCGTGTGATGATGAACTTGCCAATTAGAAACCGGTTACGGCGCTATTTACCTAAGTAAATAGTAGTATTAATAGTGGCTGGTTGCTGTCTTCTTCTTTGTAAGAATTAACGTACGTTAATTATTAGTTTGGTCCCTTACCTATTCACACACATTTGAACATTTTTTCTGTGTTCGCATTCTTTGAATTGCGATGCACATTCCTCTCTTGACAACCAGTCTTGGGGATGCGGTTCTGCGCACCCAACCTGCTAATGTCTACACCAGGGGTCTCCAAACTTTTTAGTCCGCGGGCCACATTGACTCCTCCACGAAATCATAAGGGCCAAGAGATACGTAGTGGGAGTAAAGCACCCTAGCACTCCATGATCACCGTAATGTAAAGCTAAAGGAAAGATGAAATCGCAAAAATCTAAGGTTCTGGGAACTACGATTTTTATGTAATTACATAATTTTGATTGGTGGACGTATCTGACCAAAATTCCGGCGTATTTTATTCTGGCGAATTTCACCGACAAAAAAGTATGTCACTGCACATTCTTCACGAAAGCGTCCTCCAAAGTTAACGAAATCTCAAAATCATTGTTAGGAACACTATTACTGCAAGACGTAACAGAGGTAGAGTATGCCAACCCATTGTTATTTCAAGCGCCGCAACAATAAGTTCAGTTATGTAGTCTTGTAGCGAGTAGCAGAGCCAGAGCATATATTTGACAGTTCTGTTGCGTGATTGTGTCTATGTTGCGAGTGTCTCACGACTTTTTTAGTGTTTTATGCGCTGTGACTAGTAGGTGAATGGTCTGTCTGTTTATTGTGTATAGCCACAAGTTTAACCATGACCTTCCGCTTTGTGATGCTAGAGCTCCGACAATGTCGCGTTGTATTGGTCGCGATAAGCCTCGAAACTCAATTGTTGCCAGTATAGGTACCACGTCAAATATCTGGCCGCCCGGATACCGGGGGTGTCCGGCCAAATAACTGGGCCGGTTTGCCGGCCCTCGCGGGTTGGTTTCGGTCCCCGGGCCGTAGTTTGGAGACCCCTGGTCTACACAACAGTGACAAAGAAACGCCAGTCTTCATTCGTAAGAGTATCTTGCTTCATAAAGTTGCAGTCGTCTAAATCAATTCATTTCTTATTTCACACATTACCCTGTCCAGAGTCTTATAGAAAAAGGAAGATCGTGGTTACAGGAGTTATTTCCAGCGTTCAATCGACTTCTTGATATCGTTCTTTTTCGTGAAAAAATAGAACCGACAACTCGCTTGAACACTCGGCTCTCCTCTGATGCCAGTTGCCTGCCTGCAGGCGCCTATGACTGCTTCGCAGGTTTTCTCTGTGAAGACACGTTTTTAAAAGTCTCAGTACATGAGGGCGGGTGGCAGTGAGGGTATTACCGATTTGGGGGGCCTTAGAGGACTCCATGCCGTTTTATTCGAGCACGTGTCAAATATCGCACCCCTCCATGAGAACGCCAAACGAGGGCTTGAAACGGGAGGGCGGAAAAACCATAAACATCGTTTGCTGCTTCAGATCCTGTTCAAATTTCGTCGAATGCTTTTGAACATCCCTAATGGTTTTTACTCCCGTACACCGGAGCAAAAATTGCGGTCGCACAGTAGTTCAAAAGGATGAGTTCAAGCTCAATGTACGACGTACTTAGAGCAGGTTGAAGCGTTAGGGAGATGTCAGCAGTATCAAAGACTGTCCCGAATGTCATCGCGTTGTCCATCGCACTGCACACTGCCGTTTCCGAGCGCGAAATGTGTGACAATCGACGCCCCAAGGAAAAGGGTGCTCCAACTGACGCCCTTTACGCCACAGCCTGAGCCGTTTCTTTTTCTTTTTCCTTTTTTTCTTTAATAAAAATTTCTTTATTCAATCCAATAATATCATACATAATAATCCACCACCTTATACATTAGTGGGTCTTAAGATCTATAGTACAATTCAGTGATATTTAGCAGCACTTTCTAATTATAATCTTAACCTTTTTACATGCTACAGGAAATGATAAGTTAGTTATTCAGTGGGTAAGAACTAGTCTCTATACTCTAATCTAACTATTCTAGAAGCTACTTCCTGCAGCGTTACAGGTGTGCCAGTCAATGCACGAGGGCTATCCACAAAGTACATTACGTTTTGGAATTAAAAATAAATAATGTATTGGAAATTTTTTTTAATTATATACAGATGAAAGCCACACTTAAATACTACTTCTCTGCATAGTTGCCATTTAAATTAAGGCACTTATCGTAGCCGGCCGGAGTGGCCGTGCGGTTCTAGGCGTTACAGTCTGGAACCGGGCGACCGCTACGGTCGCAGGTTCGAATCCTGCCTCGGGCATGGATGTGTGTGATGTCCTTAGGTTAGTTAGGTTTAATTAGTTCTAAGTTCTAGGCGACTGATGACCTCAGAAGTTAAGTCGCATAGTTCTCAGAGCCATTTGGACCACTTATCGTAGCGATGGACGAGCTTGAAAATTCCTTCGTCGTAAAATTCGGCCGCCTGCGCCTTCAACCACGTGGTTAATCATTAACCAGCAGAAATACGATTTTTGTGGATTTCCTGGAAAGAGGCACTACAATAAAGTCTCAAAGGTATTGCCAAACTCTGCACAACCTCAGAAGAGCGATACAAAACAAGCGCAGGGGAAAGTTGGGCTCAAAGATCTTGCCGATTCACGACAACGCCCGGGCCCACACGGCAAATGCCACTCGTGAAGTTCTCGAATCTTTTAAGTGGGAGTTGTTTCCTCATCCGCCGTACAGTCCCGACCTGGCACCGAGCGACTTCCACTTATTCCCAGCAACGAAGAAGTGGTTGGCTATGCAGCGTTTTGATGACGACGCACAGCTTCAAGAAGAGGTAACCACGTTGTTGAAGGCACAGGCGGCCGAATTTTACGACGAAGGAATTTCCAAGCTCGTCCATCGCTACAATAAGTGCCTTAATTTAAATGACAACTATATAGAAAAGTAGTATTGAAGTGTGGCTTTCATCTGTATATAATAAAAAAATTTTCCAATACTTTATTTATTTTTAGTTCCAAAACGTAATGTACTTTGTGGATAGCCCTCGTATAAGCCTACTTTTTTGGCCGTGCCCACCGAGCTAATCCCCCTTTAGAAAATCGCTGCAGGTTCTGTTTGGAGATGTCCTGAGCTACTTCCTACTGAAAATTATCCATCTACTAAGTCACTATCGGTGTGCAGTTGCCAAGTCCGTGATATTAGCGCACCTCCCCCCCTGTTCCAAGACGTGGCGGATTACTACCGTTACGGCGACTGGCCAATCGACGCCCTGGCGGAATGGGATAGGTCGCAGTGTGTCATATAGTGCTCCAATAGTTCATATATTTTGCCTACGATAGATATTCCCGCAGGATTTTTGCCGATACCTCGCTGGCAAGGCGGCTCATGATCTCAAATGCGGTCGGGTTCGTGATTAAGTGATAGGTGTCATTGTTTGGTAGCTGGTATCTTAGGTCAGTGGCTACGTCATCGAAGATGGGGCACTCGTAGATCACGTGGTCCGGAGTGCCCAATTGAGCTCCGCAGTCACACGAGGGGGCAGCCCTTTCCCCGAACCGGCAAAGATATGCCGGATACGGTACATGACCTGCGAGGGAGTGCAGCAGTCCCCTACTTGCTCGGAAGTGCGAGAGTTGGAGCCGTTCTCTGATGTTCGGCAGCAGTTGGGGGAGTCCTTCTGCCTGTTCCCTCTCTGTCCCAGAATTCTCGCCACAGTTCTTCTTCTCTTGTTTTGATTGCAACCCTATCCCCAACCCGCACCCCCAGAATGCTCTCAGTTTTTTCTACTTCTCCTCTTTTTACCCGATAACAAGTCGCCTGTTCCCAAATTTTAATATCCAGGGGACACACCCCAAGAGTATCAGTAGATGTTCTGTATGCTCCAGTGGAACGTAGAAGCATGTTTCGCTGAACCCTCCTCACAGCCATAGCAGGCACGACCCTCGTGAGCCTGTGTGCCCAGACTCCGGATCAAAAAAAAGAGCCCTGAGCACTATGGCACTTAACTTCTAAGGTCATCAGTCCCCTAGAACATAGAACTTGAAACTCCCCCTTAGAAAAACTAATGAATTACTGTGCTGATAAACCTCTTACATTATTTGATTTTCAAACAGCTGAGTAGAACTGAACATACTCAGACATTTCCCTCTTTACCTATTCTGATCAACACTAAACTGACACACAATATTTTTAGCGTAACGCAATCTGACTTTCAAAAATCCCTACAAAAGAATGGCCCTGACTAACATTAACCTATACCTTTCACAAATCACTAACCTCACAAAAATCTTCGTTACTCGAACTACTGCAATACAGCGAGCGCCACTACTGCCAGCTGAATAAAAGATTCTAGCTACTGAAGGCACTAACTACCGATAGGCATAGTTAGCAAATGAAAGATTTTGATAGAGAACAAACAATGTATTTACCTTAATAATGTTCAAAAGTCATTATATATATATATATATATATATATATATATATATATATATATATATATATATAATGGAAGGAAACATTCCACGTGGGAAAAATTATATATAAAAAAACAAAGATGAGGTGACTTACCGAACAAAAGCGCTGGCAGGTCGATAGATACACAAACAAACACAAACATACACACAAAATTCAAGCTTTCGCAACAAACTGTTGCCTCATCAGGAAAGAGGGAAGGAGAGGGGAAGACGAAAGGAAGTGGGTTTTAAGGGAGAGGGTAAGGAGTCATTCCAATCCCGGGAGCGGAAAGACTTACCTTAGGGGGAAAAAAGGACAGGTATACACTAGCACACACGCACATATCCATCCACACATACAGACACAAGCAGACAGGTATACACTAGCACACACGCACATATCCATCCACACATACAGACACAAGCAGACATAATATGTCTGCTTGTGTCTGTATGTGTGGATGGATATGTGCGTGTTTGTGTTTGTTTGTGTATCTATCGACCTGCCAGCGCTTTTGTTCGGTAAGTCACCTCATCTTTGTTTTTATATATACATATATATATATATATAGCAGTTCATGAAATCCAGTCTTCCAAATTTACTGTCTCTGATGGACACACGTCCAGATCATCCGCTATGGAAACACCGCCATTTCTCTCCCCACATCCACCACTGCTGGCGGCTCACCAACTGCGCAACGCTACGCGCTGTTAACATCCAACTGCCCAACACTACAATAGTGAATATTACAACAATGCCAACCAGCCACAGACTGCACACAGCACAGCCAGTGATTTTCATACAGAGCGCTACGTGGCGTTACCAATATAGAAACCTAAACAGCCTACTTACAAACTAAGTAAACCTAACTAACCTAAGGACAGCACACACATCCATGCCCGAGGCAGGATTCGAACCTGCGACCGTAGCGGTCGCGCGGTTCCAGATTGTAGCGCCTAGAACCGCTCGGCCAACCCGGCCGGCGACTCCGGATCCGTAACCCACGATGGAGGCAAGAATGGTGTTGTGATATAACTTTATGAGTTCTGGTGGAAGGTGAAATCTTCCGTGTCCTATCATGATGTGGTTTTTCAGACCTTCTGATGATCTTTGAGTTGCCGCTTCGATGTGCTTAGCAAACCTCCATCTTTCATCAATTATCACACCCAGATACCGGGCCTCGTGACGCCGAATTACTGGTGAGCCCCCGATCCTCACCGTTGGATTTCTGGCCAATTGGCCTTTCAGTAGTAGTCCAGCGAAACTGTCAGAAAAAAAGCCTGTACCTTGCAAAAGGTGGGGTAGAAGATTTTATTTTTTTAACTCGTTCATATTGTTGGAAAGGTTAGAAAACCAAGTTTTTCCAACAAAATTTCTCTTGGGAAAACTTTCTGCAGTCAAAAAACTTCGAAAAATTCGGACTTTTTCAGTTTTTTCAAAATATCTCAGTTTCATTTGCTCCTATCGCTTTGACGTCTATTTTCTTTTTTAAAGAGCACAAAATTCTCTACAAATTTGATTCTTACCATTTTTTTCTATTCCCAGTGTCTAAGGCGCTACAGAGCGTCAAAAAATACCAATTTTTTAAATTTCGAGCAAAGAATATTTGGTGACAATTTCCACGATGTAAAGTTCCATAGAAAAGATAAAGTTGTGACTCTCCTTTCTGCGTTCAATTCTGTAAAAGCTGGAGCACTAAAATTACTCCTGTTGATCCTTTAACTCTTTTCCAAAGGATTTGTTTAATGAAACAAAGTGAAGAAGAGTTAAAAGCCTTTCTGAAATATGAACTTGCTCCTTACCCAATGTCCCTATTCTCAGAAAAAGGCATGCGAAAAGGAACAAAATCTTCATTCTACAATGCCTCCGTTCCAGTGGAAGATGTGAAGTCAGGTGGACCGAGTAAATTTTTTTGTCATTGATGGAGGGTACCTTATCCACAAAGTGACTTGGACTCGAAATGTTTGCTTCAAGTCAATAGCCCAAAGCTATGTTTCTTACCTGCAACGTCACTTTGGATCTCAGTTTGCTATTGTATTTGATGGGTATCCATGTGAGGGAGACAAATGTAGCACAAAGAGTGCTGAGAGGATTCGTAGGTCCAAACAACATTCTTCGGTTGACGTTGTGGTTAAATCAGAGATGGTGAACCAGGTCCCTCAGGCCAAGTTCTTGTACAACGAACGAAAGAAGATGCGTTTGATCACACTTCTTAAAATGGAATTTCTGGAGTGTAGCATTGAAGTGCACCAGGCACAAGAAGATGCTGACGTTATAATTGTAACATCTGCCATTTCAAGAACCAACTATTTTGGAAGTGTTGTCATTGTAGGAGAAGATGTTGACCTGCTTGTGCTCATGACCGGTTTGGGGCAAGGCATTGAAAACTTATTTTTCTTAAAGCCAGGAAGAAGAAATGCAGAAGACAAGTGGTTTTCCACTGCATCTTACAAGTTTGACAGTGAATATATTCTGTTCACTCACGCATTTAGCGGATGTGATAAAACATCTGCTTTTTTTGGTCAAGGAAAAATTAAGTGCTGCAATATTGTTGCGAAAAATGAACACCTAACCTCAACGCTTTGCACGTTCAATAAACCACATGCTACCCGTGAAGAAATAATAACTGCAGGAGGTTACTATCGCATTGTATAGTGGAGGTGTCAGCAGTTCCCGCACACTAGACCATTTGCGGTACCAGCTATTCGCCAAGTCTGCCACAAAAAGCAAACTGAATCTTGCACGGTTGCCACCTACACAAGATGCTGCACATCATTCGTTGCGGACTTACCAACAAGTCCGAAGTTGGATGGGAAACTGGGAACCTCCTGAGAAATGGGGCTGGAATCACAGTGATCACGGTCCAATACCCGTTATAATGATCCAAGATCCAGCACCTGAAGCACTTCTTCACATTGTTTCACGCTCATGCAAGCTGAACTGTGGCGAAGCGTGCTCCTGCAGAAAAGTGGGTTTGAAATGTTCTTCAATTTGCAAGAAATGTATTGGGGTCAACTGTGAATACGTGCCAAAATTTTTATATGAAGACAGTGAAGAAGATGTTATGGAGGATGTTGAAGAAACCGCTGACGAAACCAACGAACTTGCTGAGGCTGACTCGCTGTTTAAAGAAGAGGTCAATCTGGGATCAACTCTATGCACAGACCCTGAATCCGTAACTCAAGGTATTTCTGGTGACACTGAGGAACCTGGCCCATCAAAACGTTGGAAGTGATGCTCATATCTGTCTCAAGTGCGCTTGAGTGCAATATTACAAGTATGACACACCCAGAACTGTCAACATTTTTTAATAACTGACAATGCATTTTAATTGTAATAAAGCTACTTATTTTTAATGTCAACTGTGTGGCTTTTATACACAAGAATAATTACCTACCTAATTAGGTTGCCTATTGCAGCTAATAATACTTCAGTTTCCTGAGTCAATTTATTTTGTGTGTGTGAGTGTGTGTGTGTGTGTGTGTGTGTGTTTATGTCTCTTAATGATGTATTTTTATATTCATGGTTTTGCACATACCAGGGCTGAGGTGGCCCATAGTGAACTTCAGGTACTGATGTAAGAATCACAATAGTTGGGTGCCCAGCAATCCTCATATTGCATACGGAGAAATTGAATACCTGAAAGTGAGGTGGTAAATTCCAACTTACAACATGATGTATAATGTATTTATACTACACAAAAAGAAACTGAAAAAATAGTGTTCAAAATTAGGTATCTTGGCACTACACTCAAAATTTGAAAAATTGGTATTTTTTGAGGCGCTGCAGCGCCTTAGATATTGGGAGTAGAAAAAATGGCAAGATTGAAATTTGTAGAGAATTTTGTGCTCTTTAAAAAAGAAATTAGACGTTAAAGTGATAGGAGCAAATGAAACTGATATATTTTGAAAAAACTGAAAAAAGTCCGAAATTTTCGAAGTTTTTTGACTGCAGAAAGTTTTCCCAAGCGAAATTTTGTTGGCAAAACTCGGTTTTCTAATCTTTCCAACCATATGAACGAGTTGAAAAAATAAATTCTTCTACCCCACCTTTTGCAAGGTATATCTACTATTTGACTGGACTATAGTAGGTATGTCGACTTTACGTGTCTGAGCGGCGGTGTGTCTGACACGCTTTCCTCGGCCACCGGAAAGGAAACCAGCTGATTTCAACGCTAGGCGTCGCGGTTCTGACATCCATCACATAGGTTCCAAAAGAAGCAGTGAAATGTGGCTGCCAGGGGCTGAGACGACCTTCCACGGCGGCGTCGGGCAGAATTGTGACGAAATTTGATGCCAGCGTGACACCATTAACTCGCTTTAGAGCTCACGTGAACTTCAGAGCTGTGACATTTTTCTTCCGCGCGTGTGGTCTCCCTGCTGTCTGAAGCACCGCAGAGCCCGACGCTGTCGACGGAGGGCGCCGCGCTTTTGCGACGTCACAGAGGAAGATCGTAGGCGCAGTTGAGCCAAATTGCAAACTTAGGCGTGGCAATGGGAGACAATTACGGTGTTCCGAAAAAGCGACTCTTTAATCCTATTGCGCAGTGTAGTTATATCTACTGCTAGCTTTCAAAAACTCGTTTACGATGGAGGACTGCAGCACCATTCCCCCTTTCAATTATCGAACAAACGAAAGGATGGCTGACATAGTGTTTAGTGTATCTGGGATTCTAAAACAGTTAAGATCCTTAGACGCCAGAAAGGCATCTGGCCCAGACGGTATCCCCGTGAGATTTTCTGTTGACTACGCTACAAATATAGCACCATTCTTATCCATCATCTATCAGAGATCATTGGAACGGCGGAAAGTTCCACGGGACTGGAAGAAGGCCCGGGTCATAGCAATCTATAAAAAGGGTAGAAAATCGGATGCACATAATTACCGGCCAATTTCACTGACGTCGATTTGTTGTAGAATCGTGGAACATATTTTGTGTTCAGACATAATGACCTTTCTAGACTCTGAGAAGCTCATCTGCAGAAACTAGCACGGTTTTAGGAAACAGCGGTCATGCGAGACACAGCTGGCCCTCTTTGTGCATGATGTACAACAGGCTCTAGATACCGGCTTCCAGGTTGATGCCATATTTCTCGACTTTCGAAAGGTGTTCGACTCAGTTCCGCACTGTCGCTTGCTACAAAAAGTGCGCGCTTACGGTCTATCGAATGTCATATGCGGTTGGATAGAAAGTTTTCTAACTGACAGGGAGCAGTATGTCGTCCTGAACGGGGTAACTTAAACAGAAACAAGAGTAACTTCAGGTGTGCCCCAGGGCAGCGTAATAGGTCCTCTGCTTTTTACGATTAACATAAACGATCTGGTTGATGGTATTGACAGCGGCGTTAGACTGTTTGCCAATGATGCTGTAGTCCACAGGAAAGTAGTATCACACGAAAGTTGTGAACAAATCAATGAGGATTTGCAGAAAATAAATGCCTGGTGTAATGACTGGCAGTTATCTCTCAATATTAGTGAGTGCCAACTACTGCGTATAACAAGGCGAAAATCCCCATTAATGTACGAGAAGCGGTAACATCCGTCAAGTATCTGGGTGTGACTATTCGAAATGATCTCAAATGTATGGTCAGATTACACAAGTAACGGGTAAGGCAACTCTAGATTGCGGTTTGTTGGTAGAATCCTGAAGCGATGCAGTCCTTCAACAAAGGAAACAGCTTACAATACGTTAGTTCGTCCAGTCAGAGTATTGTTCGTCTGTATGGGACCCTTACCAGTTGGCTCTGATTCAAGAGATTGAGGAGGTCCAAAGAAGAGCGGAAACGTTCGTGACTGGTACATTTAGCCATCGCGAGAGCGTTACAAATCTCATAGAAAGTTTGAAGTGGGACACACTTGCAGCTAGACGACGCTCTAAACAGAAGGGGCTGCTCACTAAATACCGAGGATGTAGAGTGTAGTGTCGGTAGCTGGACCGACACCGTGATGTGGGTTGCTGAAAAGGAATGCTAAACTAACGCTGTGGCCGATAGTGCACGCTCGGCATAACGCAGACGGGCGTGAAGTCTGGAACATGAGAACTTATGAATGAATAAGAAGAAAAGTATGTAGATGCTTTTTACTTAACTTTTATTGATTCCTTGGAATACATCTCTCTTGAATACTCGAAGCTATAGGCACTGATACAAATGGCTCCTGGCTAGTTCGTAGCCAGTACTTAGCTGATGGCTATTCTGTCTCTCGGCTAATGAGAGAGAAAGGCTTCGTACAACTGGGCGGTAGCTTGGTTCTCGTACAACTGGGCGGTAGCTAGGTTCTCGTACAACTGGGGTCGAGTCCACTCTCGTGTCACGAGACCTGCCTTGGTGGTGGCGCTAGGTCTGCGATCACAGTGGCGACACGCGGGTCCGACATGTACTACATGGACCGCGGCCGATTTAAGCTACCACCTAGCAAGTGTGGTGTCTGGCGGTGACACCACATAGAGCATATATAATTACCTCCAACTTTCAAAATGGTTCAAATGGCTCTGAGCACTATGGGACTTAACTTCTGAGGTCATCAGTCGCCTAGAACTTAGAACTAATTAAACCTAACTAACCTAAGGACATCACACACAGCCATGCCCGAGGCAGGATTCGAACCTGCGACCGTAGCGGTCGCTCGGTTCCAGACTGTAGCGCCCAGAACCGCACGGCTACTCCGGCCGGCACCTCCAACTTTCAAATCGCGCAGTGATTACCATTCAAAGGTAAGGGAAATCAGAGCTCGTACTGGCTCGTTCAGACAGTCGTTTTTCCCTCGCGCGATCCGCGTGGGGAACAGAGGGGCCGGGGGGAGGGGGGGAATGACTTTCGCGCTAATTGTGCCCTTCGCCACACACCGCTTGGTGGATAGCGGAGTATATATGTAGATGTACATGTGTAATTTGTCTTACTGAAAACCAAAAACACTTGACACACAGATTTTAAAAGAAAAAATTAATATGTATTGGATGTCGGTGCGTAATAGGTAAGGTGGGGAAGTACGTTGTGTATTATTTTATGAGCCTGTTGAGACAAATTATCGAAATTAAAATAAATAAAGCAAAAATAAAGTAAGCACGTGCAGTCGACCTTTAATAGAGAAACCAGGGCAACGTACAGGGGCGTCTTTTCTCGCCAGCAAGTGTCGCCGCTAAACGCGCTTACCCTAATCGAGTTTGTGAACAGCGTCACTTCGCACGGCCGGCGGGCTTCCTGCAGCTCAGCAGTTCAGCCCGCAGTCCGGAGCCCTGAATAAGCCATCGAAGGGGACCACCTAAAAACCTCTGAACAAGGAAGAGAAAACTGCTACGAACCGAATTATTATCAAGCGCCGGCCGAGGAGGCCGAGCGGTTCTAGGCGCTTCAGTCTGGAACCGCACGACCGCTACGGTCGCAGGTTCGAATCCTGCCTCGGGCATGGATGTGTGTGATGTCCTTAGGTTAGTTAAGTTTAGGTAGTTCTAAGTTCTAGGGGACTGATGACTTCAGAAGTTATGTCCCATAGTGCTCAGAGCCATTATTATCAAGCGTATGGCAGTTTACATATCATTTAGGCATAGAAATAAAAGATATACATAAAAATAGGCGCACCACGAAGCAATTATACGAATAGGACGAAATTCAGTAGACGTGATGTACACGAACACACAAGCAAATGATTATAGCTTGATAAAACCTGGATGA